>NC_044342.1:7467569-7788197 GCF_007399415.2 Gopherus evgoodei | reverse complement strand
GTGATGTCTCACTTCTGAGGGCAAGGAGGCTAAAGCGAACAGCTCCTGCAGACATCTGGCTGCAGACCAGGGCCATATTGTGCTAGCCTGTGTACTTCAATGGTACCTGCAGAAGTAATCGCTCAGTGTTAGAACACCTAAGGGCCAGATTTTTAATGGCATTTAGGTGTCTAGGAGGATTTTCAAAAGCCTTTATGCACTTAATTCCTACTGACATCAAAGAGTTTTTTGAAGATCCCATTAGGTGCCTAAATACCTTAAAAATCAGACAGTAATTCCTTCTGTGAATCTAGCCTTGGATCGCTGAAATCCCCTAAGAGGCTTTGGCAATATCATCCCAGAAAATTAGACTGAGATTCATAACCACTATTTCTGAGCCCTTCCAGACATTGAGGGCTTTATAAACAGCATATCCAGAACTGGATTCTACAAACGGCTCTGTCTCTTTAAAATGAGCCAAAAGCAGATCACAGGACTGTGGGTCATAGTGGCCTTCAGAAATGGACTGGGATCTTTGTGCAGTTCCTAGAAGACATGTCCCCACCACACAAACATCAGCATCACTGGAACTGTATTTGCATCCTTGGGTTCCATCACTACGGAGGTGTCCAGGAGTACAGAGAAAGAAATCCTCCATCATATATAGCAAAGTTCCCTTCAGGTAGAGTAGAAGCACATTTCCAGGAAGTGGTGAGCAGGAGAAGATTGCCTAGCTACCACCTTCACTTTTATATATACTACTGAAAAATATCCGACTTCAGAACCTTGGGCGAATCCTCTGGCCACTTAGGACTAGGGTAGTACAAAGAAAACTAGGATACAAGGGGACAAAACAGAAATCTCTGTGCATTAGTGCTAGTATATTCAAAGGGGTGTGTCATGGTATAATTCCCCATCTTGAACCTTAGGGGTCCAAGAGATGGGGTACAGCATGAATTCCTCTAAGCTTGATTACCAGCTTAGAACCTGTAGCTCTGCCATCAACCAGGAATTCCAGTGCCTGGTACACTCTGGTCCCCCCAAATCCCTTGCCTGGAGAAACCCCAAGACCCAGACCCTCTGGATCTTAACACCAAGGAAAGGAAACCCTTTCCCCCCACTTTTTGCCCTCTCCCAGGCTTCTCCTCCCTCCGTTACCCTGGAAGATCATGTGATTCAAACTCCTGAATCTTTAAACAGAGAGGAAAATTCACCTTCCCCACTCCTTCTTCTCCCCTCCCAGACTCTCCCTGAGGGAGAAAGTAATCCTAACCCAAGAGAGAATCCAATCTTTCTCTCCCCCTTCCCTCCTTTCTCCCCACCAAGTCCCTGGTGAATCCAGACCCCATCCCCTGGGGTCTCACTAGAATAAAAAAACAATCAGGCTCTTAAACAAGAAAAGCTTTTAATTAAAGAAAAAAACAGTAAAAATTATCTTTGTAAATTTAAGATGGAATATGTTACAGGGTCTTTCAGCTATAGACACTGAAAATACCCTCCCAGCCTAGTATACAAGTATAAATTAGAATCCTTCCAGCCAATACACATTTGCAAATAAAGGACAATAAACATAAGCCTAATTTGCCTTATCTACCTAGTACTCCACTATCTGAACTATAAGAGCCTGTATCGGCGAGATTGGAGAGAAACCTGGTTTCACGTATGGTGCCTGAGCCCCAGAGTGAACAATAACTAAAATCTAACAGCTCATCACAAAACTTCCCTACTCAAGATTTGAAGTGTCCTGTCCCCTGAATTGGTCCTATGGTCAGGGACAGTCAGGTTCACTGAACTTAACCCTTTACAGGCACAAGAGACATGAAGTACTTCTGTTCTTTAACCTTTCACTATGTGTTTATGACAGAGTGTAAGGGAGATAGGTGTCTAACTGTCCTTGTGCAGTCAATGGGAGATGGCACCTAATTCCATGAAGACACTCTGAATACCCCAGTTACAGCTCACAGCCTGGAGCAAGAGTTCACTGTATCATTGTATGCCACACTCTGCAGCACTCCAGCCCCTTGTTTCTGCTCTTAATTGCACAGGATGCAGCAGAGTAGGTTACAGGTCTCTCCTCAGGCCCACCCCCTCCTTGGTACCATCACATGGAGCTTAGGTGGATTTGTGCCCAGGATTAATTTGGCCCTTATCAGAGGCTTGTTTTCTATTCATTCTTCTGTTAATGCCCACCGGGGATAATTTACAGCTCTGTGTCCTCATAGGGGTTTCCTGAGGAATTCCCCACTCAGTCTGATTACTTTGGTTGCTATCAGTATCTGAATCCCTGGGCTGATGATATGTTCCTTGCACATGATGCAGAATCTTAACAGTGTGGGAGGGCCTGGGAATAGACTGTGACTCAAAAAGGTGTCTTTAGAGAGCAGGAAAGTACCTGGCCTTAGCCCCCACTGGACATTTGAAAGGACAGGAGGATACAGATCACACCTATTTCCATGTGAATTCTAGAGACATTTTACACAGGAAGGGAAACAGGTTGGCTGGGGAGACAAGAGATGAAGCACGTGCTTTCACCTCTAAGTCCCCTGTTTACACCAATCCCCACTGAACAGTGGCCAAGGGGTCGATCCACAAAGGATTTAGGTGTCTAAGTCCAAAATTAACATCTTGAAAACCTCTTCTGAGCTGTTGCTTAACCGGGTAGGCACCTACATTTCCTTGCATGAAGTCCCTAATGGTCTCAGACTGTGGTGGTTTGCAGATGGTGACTTATCAGTTGTATAAATCCAAAGTTTGCTTCATTAAGCAACTTTGGAAATCATAGATTTAATGTTTCTGAAGTTCAAGGAAGGCCAGGCCTTAGAACGTAACAAGGTAGACCCAAGGCCAGGATTACAAAGGGGTTTAGGCACCTTACTATTCTAATAGGTTCCCAGTGGTATTTACAAAAGCACCTAAGCAGGTTGTGCACCTAACTCCCATTGAAAGTCTATGAGATTTAGACTTTTGGCTCACTTAGGAGTTTTGATAAATCCCACTAGGCACTTGGCTTTATCTGTAGGTTCCTAAAACCCTTTGCGGCTCTAGCCAATAGATTACACAGAAGCTAGGCTGCGATCAGGAAACTCTGGGGGAGATTCTAGGGACTGTGTTGTGCTGGAATTAAATTACAGGATAATAATGGTACATTTTGGATTTAAAATTGATAAATTCATGAACTTTTGCCTCTGGGCCTCTGCTTCTGAGCTGTTCAGGGCTCCAGGGAATGAGTCTCTCTAGCTCTTACAAATTAGACGTGGATAAGTCACCTTCCTGCAGTGTTGCTTGTCTAATGCCGGTGATGATCAAAGCCGGCTACACACAGCTCATTTGCAGAGCGCAACAGTCAGTTCTGTCTCAAAAGCCATGTCTACTCTACGAGGGCTATAACAGCATAGCTACAGCATGGTAGATGTGCCAGAGGAACCCTGTAGAGTAGCCACAGCCTGCAGTGATGGAAAGGGTGGTTATGTAGGAATATCACCTCCCTGAGTTATGGGACTTGGATCCTCACATATATTTTTTCCATTGATTTTGCTCCATCTACACCAGGAGTGAAAGCAGCATAGCTACACCACTCTGGGGTGTGAATGTATAGCCTTGAGTGGTATAGCTATGTTGATATAAGTTTTAAGTGTTGAGCAGGTAAGAGTGAGGATTCTTAGGCAGTTGTGCCTTTGCCATCAAGACATCACTGTGGTGTGGGAAATGAGATAGATAGATAGATAGATAGATAGATAGATAGATAGATAGATAGATAGATAGATAGATGATATTGACCAAAGAATCTAGGCAGTGGATGACAGAATGCATCGCAATTTGGGAAAAAGCCTACAAATTCCAACACAGTAAGTTTGCTACTTCAGTTAAATATTTTTGGGAATTAATATAGAGGGGAAATTTAAGAACATAAATATGAATTGTAATCTGAACTCTTTTAAGATTTTTACTATCAATTTAATCAAATATCTGGTCAGAATTTTTCTCCCTTCTGGAAAATGCTGACGTTTTCTTTAAAAAAACAAACAAAAAATGATTTTTTTTTAGCCAGTTGGGACATCAAACTTTTTCAGCTGAAAGCTGAAACTTTTAAGATGAAAAACATATTTTTAGTAGTAAAACACACATTCTTTAGGTGAAAAAAGCCAAATTTCCATAAAAAAATATCAACAGACAATTTGCAATGAGCCTTAAACTTTAAAGAAGTGCTGTGGACATTGATACTGCCTAATTTCAAATGACTTCATTCTGTTGCACCTTGTTTGCATTTCTGTTTCAAAGTGTACAGCAATAGACCCTGGGTGTTGGTGGGCAGGACTGAAATTTAGGATATCTGGAGCTAACTCCACAAGCTAAGGCCACAACCCCCTTAGCTAAGGCTAAAGAGAAGACTTGTAAGCTCGAAGATGTCTCGGTACCACTTTGTAACCCACACCCAGGAGGACTGTGGGTTACAAAAGCGGTAATTACACACAGATAAAAATTGAAAGGGGAAAAAAAGGCACAGAAAGGTCAAAGTGACTGGCCCAAGGTCAGAGAGCAGGCCAGTGACAGAGCCAAAACATAGAACCTATGTGTACTGATGGCCAACGAGCCACATAGCACAGACCTAAATTCACAGAAGTGAACCACCACCACCAGGAGCTACTGATTCTCCAAGATCATCATGCCATGCCGATGGAAGCACAGCTGGTATTCGCTGCTGTAAATCAGTTTTTAATCGAGCAGCAGGCCATGACGTGCTGCTGTGTGGACTCCTAACAGATAAGCTGACATTTTGGATGCAAGGTGAGTCTATGGAGTGTAGCCTCAGAGAGTGGGAATGAGGCTATGCTGGCATATTCTAGTACTTCAGTTTCATGCCCAAGTTGTCAGCTGGCTATTTCTCAGAATAGAGGGACCATTGTTAGTAGTGTTGGGTTTAGTTTGTAATTTGTTCCAGCCTTTATACTACATTTAATCAAGCCAGATCCTCCGATGGTGAAAAATGACCCATCAACACTAGGAGAAATGCCAGTTTACACTAGTACAATAATGCACTTGACTAATGGTCTGATTGTCAGGGGAAAGGAGCATTCACCATGCCTGGTCATGGAACTAATGAGTGCAGTGCTCCTGTGACAATCACATCATTAGAAATCATTAAAGAATATCTTCAGCAGTTGAATATAGCTAGAATGAAATGCAGACTAAAATGATGACCATAGTCTTTATTCTTCCCTGCACAGGCAAGACACAATGAACTGAGGAAGAAAATGTCCAACCAAACCACAGTGACCGAGTTCCTTCTCCTGGTATTCTCTGATGTCCCAGAGCTGCAGATTTTACATGTTGTGATGTTTCTGGTAATTTACCTGGCAACCTTAATTGGAAATCTTCTCATCATCACAGCTGTAGCTCTTGACCCCCATCTTCACACCCCCATGTATTTTTTCCTGATTAATATGTCCATCCTAGACCTTGGATCCATCTCTGTCCTTGTCACCAAATCCACGGCCAACTCCTTATTGAACACTAAGTCAATTTCCTATGCTGGATGCATTGCCCAAGTCTTTCTCTTTGTCTTCTTTGCAGCAGCCAATATCACTTTACTCACTGTCATGGCGTATGACCGATACATTACTATCTGCCAACCACTGGACTATGACAGAGTGATGAACAGGGATGCTTGTGTCCAAATGGCAGCCAGTGCCTGGATTACTGCTATTGTCTACTCTGCCTTGCACACTGGGAACATCTTCAGGTTACCATTCTACCAGTTGAATGTCATCAACCAGTTCTTCTGTGAAATCCCCCAGCTACTCAAGCTCGCTTGCTCTGATTCACACCTCAGTGAAGTTGGCATTCTTATCTTTAGTGCATGCTTGATATTAAGCTGCTTTGCTTTAATAATTGCATCATATGTTCACATCTTCATGATAGTGCTGAGAATCCTCTCTGAGCAGGGCCAAGGTAAAGTCTTCTTCACCTGTCTCCCTCACCTCACTGTGATCTCCTTGTTGTTTTGCACTGGCATCTTTGCCCACCTGAAACCTACCTCTAGCTCAGCATCAAGGATGGATCTTGTGATGGCTGTTCTGTATTCTGTAGTACCTCCAACAATGAATCCAGTCATCTACAGCCTGACAAAGAAGGAGATCAAAGCTGCCCTGAGGAGGCTGAATGTGTGGACATTATTTACCAAGAACAATATATTTGTCTTTCTCTCATAACTGTCATTTTATTGTGTTTCATTATAGCTACATTCAATACATAGAAATATTCTTTCCATGGGAAAATCACCTGCAATGTACAAACGAATTCCACTGAAGTCAGTGGAGTTACTGTAGAATTAACCAGTATAAATGAGGTCGGAACCTATCTATTAATCTATCTTAAGGATTTATATGGCTACCATCACTCCATCATCAGAGCACCATACACAGTAAATCAGTAGCTACGGCAAAGTCATTTGTCAATTTCAGTTACTCTCTGGCTCATCTGTTCTTTTTTGTGGGGGAGAGGTAATATTTATGTTTGGGATAAGAGATGTTTTATTTTCTTGATTGCCTCTGTTTCTTGTTTTGTTTTGCTGGTTGTTCTGTTTTCTGTGAATTGCAGAGAGTGGGGTATGTTTGCTTAGATGCATGTGTCTTTTCCCCTCTTTCTTTATTGTTCTCGCCACGTACTGGGGGTGTCAGTGTGTCATGCCTTTCATGGGAGGGGGCTCAACTTTTGATTCTCATGTTGATCAAGAGATGGGAAATAATTTCTGTCGGTGTAGGGATGGCTGAGTTTCTGCTCAAATGATTATTTTAATGCTGATGGGATTTTAGTCTGTTAGTAATGATGGGTCTGAGCACAGTTTTTTTTGTTCCTGCTATGCTAAATAAATTATACTTTGGAAAAGACCAGTTGGTCACTCAACATACGACTGGTCACAGCTCTGTGGGAAGAGCAGGACCCAAACCCAATCAGACTAGCTGAGAAATCATGATTGGTGCACTCAATGCTGTAGCCTGGGTCCCAGTATAAAAGTGAGAGAAAAGACAGTTACTCACCTTTGTAACTGTTGTTCTTCTAGATGTGTTGCTCATATCCAATCCAATTAGGTGTGCGCGCGCTGCGTGCACGTTCGTCGGAGACTTTTTACCCTAGCAACACTCGGTGGGCCAGCAGGTCACCCCCTGGAATGGTGCCAGTATGGCTCCTGATATATACCCCTGCTGGCCCGCCCGCTCCTCAGTTCCTTCTTGTCAGCTACTCCGACAGTGGGGAAGGAGGGCAGGTGTGGAATGGATATGAGCAACACATCTCGAAGAACAACAGTTACAAAGGTGAGTAACCGTCTTTTCTTCTTCGAGTGCTTGCTCATATCCATTCCAGTTAGGTGATTCCCAAGCCTTACCTAGGCGGTGGGGTCGGAGCGAGACGTGGTGGACTGCAAAAACGCTGTGCCGAAGGCATCGTCATCTCTAGCCTGCTGCACCAGAGCATAGTGTGATGCAAAGGTATGCACAGAAGACCAGGTGGCCGCGCGGCAGATTTCCTGTATGGGGACATGTGCCAAAAACGCGGCAGACGAAGCCTGAGCCCTGGTAGAATGGGCGGTAAGGGGCCCCGTTGGAACGTGGGCCAAATCGTAACATGTCCGAATGCAGGACGTGACCCAGGATGCAATACTCTCGGAGGAGATTGCCATGCCCCTCATGCGTTCTGCTACTGCCACAAATAGTTGTGGTGAACGTCAGAAGGATTTAGTCCTCTCAGTGTAGAACGCGAGAGCCCTTCGGACATCCAAGGAATGGAGCTGTTGCTCTTGACGGGATGAATGCGGCTTTGGGTAAAAGATTGGCAGCAAGACGTTTTGGTTAATATGGAAGGCGGAGATGACCTTAGGGAGAAACGCCGGGTGCGGTCGCAGCTGTACCTTGTCTTTGTGGAATACAGTGTACGGAGGGTCCACGGTCAGAGCTCGAAGCTCCGAGACTCGTCGAGACGACGTGATAGTGACTAGGAAGGCCCCTTTCCAAGACAGGTACAGCAGCGAGCATGTGGTTAAAGGTTCGAAAGAGGGCGCCATGAGCCTGGTCAAGACAAGGTTCAGGTCCCAGGAAGGGGTAGGCCATTTGACCTGAGGGAATAGTCGCTCCAAGCCCTTGTTGAATCTTGACACCATGGGGTGGGAAAACACAGACTTGCCAGCCTCGCCTGGATGGAAGGTGGATATAGCCGCGAGGTGGACCCGCAGAGAGGAGATTGCCAATCCCTGCTGCTTGAGAGACCACATGTAGTCCAGAATGCTGGGGACTAGCACAGAGAGCGGGTCATGGCCATGCTGGTTGCACCAGCAGCAGAAGCGCTTCCATTCTGCGAGGTAGGTAGAGCATGTAGAAGGCTTCCTGCTGCCCATCAGCACTTGTTGTACTGCCTCAGAACAGCGCAATTCTGACTGGCTTAACCAGCCAGGAGCCATGCAGTCAGATGAAGGGACTGTAGATCTGGATGGCGCATCCTGCAGAAGTCCTGCGTGATCAGATCCGGCCAAGGAGATAGGGCGATTGGGTCCGCCAGGGACAGATCGAGCAGCATAGTGTACCCGGGCTGCCTCGGCCAAGCCGGAGCGATCAAGATGAGGCGGGCCTTGTCTCTCCAGACCTTGATCAGGACTCAGTGGACGAGCAGGAAGGGTGGAAAGGCGTAGCAAAGCCGACCCATCCACGGAATGAGGAATGCGTCCGACAGGGAGCCCAGGGAGCGACCCTGAAGGGAGCAGAACACCTGGCATTTCCTGTTCGATCTGGAGGCGAACAGGTCTATCTGGGGAAAACCCCACCTCTGGAAAACCGAATAGAGGACATCTGGACGGATGGACCATTCGTGGGATAGAAAGGATCTGCTCAGGTGATCCACAAGGGTGTTCCGCACTCCCAGGAGAAAGGAGGCCACTAGATGAATAGATTGGGCTATGCAAAAGTCCCACAGACGTATTGCTTCCTGACACAGCTGGGAGGACCACGTCCCGCCCTGCTTGTTGATGTAATACATGGCCATTGTGTTGTCCGTGAACACTGCAACACAATGGCCATGTAAATGGCGTTGAAACGTTTGGCAGGCTAGGCGAACCGCCAGCAGCTCTCGCACATTGATGTGAAGAGTCAGCTCTCTCTGCGACCATAGACCCTGTGTATGCAGGGTCCCCAGGTGTGCACTCCAGCCCAGCGATGACACATCTGTTATCAAGGACTCTGAGGGCTGAGGGGCGTGAAATGGTAGGCCCGTATACACTTGGGAGGGCGTTGTCCACCAGATGAGGGAGCCTAGAACATATGGTGGAATCATTATGATTGTGTCTAGGGCTTCCCTGCCTGGGCAATAGACCGACATGAGCCAGGTCTGCAGCGGGCGCATGCGGGGTCTGGCATGCTTGGTGACAAAGGTGCATGCGGCCATGTGCCCCAGGAGAGTGAGGCAAGTTCGAGCTGATGTGGTTGGGAAGGCTTGTAGGCTTTTGACCATGGACACTATGGCTTGGAATCGGTGCCGGGGGAGGCTGGCTGTCGCAAGGTTGGAGTCCAGCATTGCCCCAATGAACTCTATGCTCTGCGTGGGCACCATAGTGGACTTGTCCGGGTTGATGGTCAAGCCTAGATTTGCAAACAGCTCTCTGATGATGGTGATGTGACCAATCACCTGCACCTCCGAGGTGCCTCAGATGAGACAGTCGTCGAGGTAAGGGAAGACACGGATATGATGACGACGCAGGGAAGCAGAGACGACCGCCATACATTTGGTGAAAACCCGAGGGGCCGAGGAGAGCCCAAAGAGGAGGACTGTGAATTGGTAATGGTCCTGATTTACCACAAAGCGAAGATACCGCCTGTGTGGGGGAAAATGTGGAAGTATGTGTCCTTCATGTCGAGAGCGGCGTACCAATCTCCAGGATCCAGGGAAGGAATGATGGTGCCTAAGGATACCATGCGGAACTTGACCTTTTTGAGGAATTTGTTCAGCCCTCGCAGGTCCAGGATGAGTCGAAGGCCCCCTTTTGACTTGGGGATTAAGAAGTACAGGAAATAAAACTCCTTGCCCCTCAACTCCTTTGGCACCTCCTTTATAGCTCCGATGAGCAGGAGCTTGTGAACCTCCTGGATGATAAGTTGCTCGTGAGAGGGGTCCCTGAAGAGGGACGAGGAGGGAGGATGGGAAGGGGGTGGAGAAATAAACTGAAGATGGTATCCAAACTCCAGTGTGCGCAGGACCCAACGATCCGAAGTTAGTTGGGAGCAGGCCGGCAGGAAGGGGCGGAGGTGGTTGAGGAAATGAAGAGGATCCAGGGAAGGGATTGGTGAACTGCTCTCTGGCGCACCCTCAAAAGTTTGTCTTGGGTTCCTGCGGTAGCTTGTTGGACCAAGAGTTATTACCCCTTTGAGGCCCCGACTGACGTCTACAGGTCGCCCGGCCTCGCCTCCAGTTAAAGTCTTGTCTGGGGCGAGGCGGAGGGTAAGGGTGCTGAGTGTATAGGTGGAATGGTCTTCTCTGAGTCTGGGGCGTGTGCATTCCCAGGGAATGCATGATGACCCGGTTATCCTTCAGGCTCTGCAGCCTGGGATCCGTTTTCTCAGAAAAGAGACCTTGCCCATCGAATGGCAGGTCCTGGATTGTGTACTGTAGCTCTGGCGGTAGTCCAGAAGCCTGCAGCCACGATATTCGATGCATGGCTACGCCCGATGCCAGCGTTCTTGCTGCCGAATCTGCGGCATCTAAGGACACTTGTAGCAAGGTCCTAGCGACCCTCCTGCCCTCTTCTAGGAGAGATGAAAATTCCTGGCACGAGTCCTGGGGAAGCAGCTCTGTAAATTTGCCGACAGCCTGCCAGGTGTTGCGGCTGTAACTGCTCTAGAGGGCTTGTTGGTTCGCCACACGGAGCTGAAGGCCTCCCGCAGAGTAAATCTTGCAGCCTAGCAAGTCCATGTGCCTGGCTTCCCTGGATTTTGGCGCAGGAGCTTGCTGGCCGTGGTGTTCCCGCTCGTTGACTGACTGCACCACCAATGAGCAAGAAGCGGGATGTACATAGAGGTACTCATATCCCTTGGATGGTAACATACATTTTCTTTCCACTCCGCGGGCCGTGGGTGGAATGGAGGCCGAAGACTGCCATATGGTGTCCGCCTTCGCTTGTATCGTTTTGATGAAGGGGAGGGCCACCCTAGTCGGTGTCTCCGCAGAGAGAATGCTGACCACGTGGTCCTCCACTTCAGGGACCTCCTTTACAGGGAGGTTCATGTTTTGGGCAACTCGCCGTAGAAGGTCCTGATGCGCCCGGAGGTCAATGGGCGGGAGCCCTGTTGAAGATGTGCCCGCTACAGCCTCATCTGGGGACGAGGAAGACAACAACCCAGAGAGAAGTGGTTCCTGTATGGAAGCCTCATCCTGAGGGACCTCCGTCTCCAGGGCATCCTGTTGCTCCGTAGGATTTGCAGGGTCTTCCTCCAAATCTGAGGGGGGGGGGGGCAGCTGACTTTGGCCTCTGGTGCACGACGCTCCGAATGACTGGAGCGGGCTGGGCCGAAAGGTTCACCCTGGGCTTGGTGGTATGCCCAGGGCATCCAAAAGGGCCATTGTGGTGGTCCCTGGTCCGGGTGGGCTTGTACGTCCGAACCCCCTTAAGAGGCGCTGTCCATACGAGAGGAGGCGGACGAGTGCCTTGAAGGCCATGGAGGAGCCGTAGATGACTGCAGCAGGGCCCTGTGCATGCCGATGTCCTCTCTGCGTGGTGCCGGTGATCGGTACCAGGAGTCATGGCGGTACCTAGATCTTGACAGGGACCTGCTACCAGCTCGGTGCTGGGAGGTCGACCGGTGCTGCACGCTGCCGTGCCGGGGCCGGCTGCGGTAAGAACGCCAGTGCTTGGATCTGGATCGGTGCCAAGAGTGGTATGACGGCGACTGGGATCTTGATCGGTGCCGCGAGTACGACCGGTACTGCGGGGAGCAGTCCCGGGACTGCTAGTGGCGTCCGGATCTTGAGCAGCGACGCTGAGCATAGTCTCTTGATCTAGAGCGGGACTGATGCTCAGTAGTGCCTGGTGAACACGGCCGCACTATGGCGGGCTTGCCCATCAATTGGATAACCCACACCGAAGGTGCCAGGGGTTGGGGCAGCTCGGGCTCCGTCAGGGTGATGAGGTCGTGTGCGACGGACAAGGTCTCTGGTGTAGAGGGCGCGACAAGCTCAACCGCTGTTCTTGCTGGGGAGCTGAGAGGCACTGGACTCAACGGCTGCTGAGAAGCCGGAGTCGACAGTGCGCCGCAGCGGATGACAGTGCCGGGTGGTCAGACTTAGAAGCACGCTCCGACTGCAGTGCAGCTGTAGGTACCGCAGGAGTTCTATGCTTCTTGCTCCTCAGGGAGAGGGAGCAGTGCCGGCTAGGGTGCCGGGCTGGTGACGAGTGGGATGGAGTATTTGCTGGCATTGGGTGATCCGGAGCGGATGCGACGCTTGGTCCTGGTGCTGAAGTCGATGCCGACGGTGGGGGAGTGAGCGCTGCCTCCTTCAAGATCTGCTTCAGGCGACAGTCCCGCTCCTTTTTTGTACGGGGCTTGAACGCCTTGCAGATCCGGCACTTGTCCACAAGGTGGGACTCGCCTAGGCACCTCAGACAGGAGTTGTGCGGATCTCCTGTGGGCATCGGCCGATGACAGGCTGCACAAGGCTTAAATCCGGGTGAGCCAGGCATGGGCCCCGGCAGTGCAGGGAGGAAAAGGGGCGAACCCCCGATCCTCTATAACTATTTACAAACTACTTTTAACTAACTTTATACTAACTATAACTAATACTATTAAAGAACTCTATACACAATACTATAGAAGAGTGAAATGCTAGGGAGGTGGAGAACAGCTAGCCGTGCTCCACAGTTCCAACGACCGACACCGGTGGTAAGAAGGAACTGAGGAGCGGGCGGGCCAGCAGGGGTATATATCAGGCGCCATACCAGCACCACTCCAGGGGGCGACCTGCTGGCCCACCGAGTGTTGCTAGGGTAAAAAGTCTCCTACGAACATGCACGCGGAGCGCGCACACCTAATTGGAATGGATATGAGCAAGCACTCGAAGAAGAATAATGAGTTTCCACCCTATGGAAATGTGCAGGCATGAAGCACAAATCTAAAGATGTACATTCAGAAAGACCAGAGAATCACAGAATCATAGGATTGTAGGACTGGAAGGAACAACAAAAGGTCGTCTAGTCCAGTCCCCTGCACTCAAAGCAGGACTCAGTATTATTTAGACCATCCCTGACAGTTGATAGATGCAGCTAGGCATGTAACCGTAACAACTAGGATTTAGCCATTTACTTTAAAGGGATCTGGATTTGGCCAAGGGTGTTTTATCCCACAAGGATCCAAAGGTGACAAAACATGCCCCGTATCACAGAAGTTAGCTGCTTATTGTTACTGTTATTATTACTACAATATTTGTGCATATAAGTGACATTAAAGGAGAGTGTGATAGATAGATAGATAGATAGATAGATAGATAGATAGATAGATAGATAGATAGATAGATAGATAGATAGATGATCCATTTAAATTACTGTGCTTCAGCTTCTTTCCTGACTACCAAATGTTGAGATCATGATTTTCTTAAAAGGATTAATGTCACCATTATTCACCACAGAATTTCTGTGACCATTTCATGCCCAGTGCTCATTTACAATCAGGTCTTGATTATTATTAAGTGTTTGAACTTTTAGCTGTTTCATCTGGTCACATTTTAACATGCTTTGATTCTCTTTCCTGACCAGATATATTGACAAATTACAATCCAGATTCTGGAAAATGGAAAGGCAGATTGTCAGTTGGTATAAACCATAGAATCATAGAATATCAGGGTTGGAAGGGACCTCAGGAGGTCGTCTAGTCAAACTACCTGCTCAAAGCAGGACCAATCCCCAACTAAATTATCTCAGCCAGGGCTTGGTCAAGCCTGACCTTAAAAACCTCTAAGGAAGGTGATTTTGCCACCTCCCTAAGTAATCCATCCCAGTGCTTCACCATTCCTAGTGAAAAAGTTTTTCCTAATATCCAACCTAAACCTCCCCCACTGCAACTTGAAACCATTATTCCTTGTTCTGTTATCTGCTAACACTGAGAACAATATAGATCCATCCCCTATAAAACCTCCATTCAGGCAGCTGAAAGCAGCTATCAAATCCCCCCTCATTCTTCTCTTCTGCAGACTAAACAATGCCAGTTCAGTCAGCCTCTCCTCATAAATCACATGCTCCAGCCCCATAATCATTTTTTATTGCTCTCTGCTAGACTCTTTCCATTTTCTCTACATACTTCTTGTAGCGTGGGGCCCTAAACTGGACACAGTACTCCAGGTGAGGCTTCACAAATGCTGAAGAGAGGGGAACGATCACATCCCATGATCTCATGGCAATGCCTCTGCTCATACAGCCCAAAATGTTGTTAGCCTTCTTGTCCGAACACAACGTGATTACGAAGTTAAAACTCATCTCCTTTAAATATTCTGAACTAAAGGCACTGAACTAGAAAAAGCAAGTTGTTGACTTTAAATGTATGGGAAGTCCCATTGCAGGCTTAAAGATAAATTTATGAATGAGTCCTTTTCTGGATTTGGGCATATGAATAAGACTGTCAACTGGGCCTGTGGTAATTAGACATGAAACTCCTGTAGACTTCCACTGGGTGTTCAACACCCAACTTCCCTGGGCCTGTTGATGAATCCCATCCCAGTTCCTTCACATTCTCTGCTTCTGTCAAAGGTTTTTTCCCCACTTTGAACTTTAGCATCCAAAAAGTGGGGACTTGCATGATCACTTTTAAGCTTAATTACCAGCTTAAATTTGGTACGCTGCCACCAGCCAAATGTATAGTGTTTGGCACATTTCCTGTTCCCCCAAAACCTTTTCTGGGGAACCCAAGACCCAAACCCCTTGGGTCTTAAAATAAGGAGAAATAAACCATCCCCCCTCCTTTCCCACCCAGACTTTCCGCTCCCTGGGTTGCCCTGGGAAGCTACACAGATGCAAACTCCTTGGATCTTAAAACAAAGAGGAATTAACCATTCCCTTCCTTTTCCCCCATCAATCCCTGGTGAGTTTAGACTCAATCCCTTGGATTCCAAAACAAGGAAAAATCAATCAGGTTCTTAAAAAGAAAGCTTCTAATTAAAGAAAGGAAAGGTAAAAATTATCTTTGTAAAATCAGGATGTGAAAATGCTTACAGGGTATTCAGATTCATATAGACTAGAGGGACCTCCCTTCCCAGCCTTAGATTCAAAGTTACAGCAAACAGAGGTAAAAAACCTTCCAGCAAAAGACACATTTACAAGTTAAGAAAATAAACATAAGATTAATCTGTCTTGCCTGGCTATACTTACAATTTTGAAACATGAAAGACTGATTCAGAAAGATTGGGAACACCTGGGTGTACCTCTGGTCCCTCTTAGCCCCAAGAGCAAACAACAAACAAAACAAACAGCACAAACAAAGACTTTCCTCCACCGAGATTTGAAAGTATCTTGTCCCCTCATTGGTTCTCTGGTCAGGTGTCAGCCAGGTTTATTGAGCTTCTTAACCCTTTACAGGTAAAAGAGACCTTAACCCTTAAATATCTGTTTATGACAGCTTCCTTGAACATTCACATCTGCATTGGAGTAATATTCATGGAATGTAACCAAAAAGAGGCCATGACCTTACCTCAGTCAAAAGTATTTTAAAAGTAACATTACTACGCACACATATATGGGTTGCTGTATTCATTCAGTTCTTCATATGAAAGTGGGTAGAAGCTCACTCAAGCATCTAGGAGACATAAATCAAGATGCATCTTTTGTATACTGCTATGCTATAATATATATTTCAGTAAATACCAATGTCCATTCATTGCCTACCAGGGCTAACTCCTGACTACACAAGAGTAACACCTTCCAAAGCTAGGCCTTATTTTAACATCATGTTATAGAGTTTCTGCTCTCATCTAATAATTTACACCAGTGTAACCAGAATCTGCTGAGGCAGGTGATCTAACAGCCGATGGTTCATTGACAATGGAATTATCTTCTTGTGCTACATCCCAATTCTTTTGACTTTAATGATGTGCTGTATGGCCCATGTATTTTTCCTAGCTTAGGAGAGGCCTAAAGACATGGACCTAGGCTTCCAAACTTACTTACCACTTTATAAATAGAGAGAAGTTAGTATTTTTTGATGGCTTCATGGTGGCCCTCAGAAATGGACTAGAGATCCTTGTCCAATCCCTAGAAAATGTGTCTCTGCCACACAAACATCAACATCACTGGAATTATATTTGCACCTCTGTGTTCTGTTACTATAGAGATGTCAAAGTATGGAGAAGGGAATCCTCTGACATATCTGGAAAGGATCCCTCAAAGGCAGGGTAGAAGCACATTTCTAGGGAATGCAGAATGGCAGAAAACTGCTCAGCTGCTCCTGGGTTTCTAAATATACTACAGAAAAATGTGAGACTTCAGACCATTGGGTGAATCATCTGGCCACTCAGAGTTTGGGCAATGCAAAGAAAAGTAGAATACAAGGGGACAGGACAGAAATCTCTGTTCATTAAGGCTGGTGTATTCCAAGGGATGTAAGATGTTTAATTCCCATTGACCAGTAGATATGAGTTGGGCACCTAATTTCATGAAGTCACTCTGGATATCCCAGTCTTAGCTCACAGCTTGGAGCAAGACTCCACTGAATCATTTGTGCCACATTCGGCAGCCCCTTGTTTGTGCTCTAATTGCTCAGGATGCTGCTCAGAATGCTCAGGTTCAGCCACAGGACCAAGATCATTCCTGGTGCCTCTCCAATGAAATCAGCAGATTTGTACCCAAGATACATTGGACCCATGCTGTTGAGCTGTTTTCTTCTCAGTCCCCTGCTAATGCCCACTGAGGACAACCACAGCTCTGTGTCCCTGATGATGGGAGGCAGCCTTTTTCATAATCGTTAGCTCTGGAGTTAAAGCATTTACCCAGGAGGTGGGAGACTCAAATTCAATACCTTACGCTGCCTGGTGAAAGGGATTTGAACAACTGCTGTCCCTTCCAAGGAACTGTGATGTTATCTGATTGAAATATGACCATGTAAATCATTGTTGCTACCACTGTTATATAATTGCAACAAATCTTATACAAAGTGTGTCAAATAAGGTGTCAATAGAAACACTATGATTTGCTGAGTATGCAATTGGTATGCATGGCTCATTTTTGCATCTGAAGTTATGAGCTTTAGCTCTATTCCTGTATTTCAAATGTTTGCTTCTGGGTAGCGTCCACAAGGTGTTTAGCGAGCACATTGTGAATGAACTTTTCAAGTGAATGGCCCATTAAAGAACACTTAACTCACAATGGAAGATGGCTACCTACACTTAATGGACTTTCCTGCTATGACTAAGTGAAATCATGCTTGGACATGATAGCCCATGTGACTCCAAACACCATCTTATTACCTGTAATTTTCCACAGTGAGAACAATGGGTTTCCCTTCACTTGAGTGAAGCTGTAAAAGGTGATAGAAACATCTCTTTTTTGCCTTTTTCCTGCTCTAACCTCTGGACTATGAACGTATACTGAGAGCATTCTAACCAAGGGACTGAGGACCGAAGAGTCCAGAGACTTAACAAACCAGCAGTTTATTCCATCACTGCTACAAGCCTGAACCAAGAACTTTGCCATTACTGTATGTGAATGATTCCTTTAACCAATTTTAACTCTCATATTTCTTTCTTTCTTTCTTGCTCAGCCATTACATTATTTTTTCTCTTACTGGAGACAGCACTAATTTAAAAGGCTCACTGAGCTGCAGATGTAATGCAACATGGCATTTAAAAATATTTAATTTACATTGGTTATGGAGTAGGTGTAAATTGGCTGTAGCTCCTTTGGACATTATGGGCCCTGCTGATAGCTCAACAGAGTTGTGTTAATTGCCCATTTCATTTTAAGTGGTCTCCTACGTGTATGATCCCACTCTGCATAACAATTAGGGCTGTTGATTAATCACAGTTAACTCATGTGATTAACTCAGAAAATTAATCACAATTAAAATTAATCATGGTTAATCACAGTTTTAATCGCACTGTTAAACAACAGAATACCAACTGAAATATATTAAATATTTTTGAATATTATTCTACATTTTCAAATATATTGATTTCACTTACAACACACAATACAAAGTGTACAGGACGCACTTTATATTATTATTTTTATTACAAATATTTGCACTGTAAAAATGACAAACAAAAGAAGTGTTTTTTCAGTCCACTTCATACAAGTACTGTAGTGCAATCTCTTTATCATGAAAGTACAACTTACAAATGTCGATTTTTTTGTTACCTAACTTGATTCAAAAACAAAACAGTACAAAAATTTGGAGCCTACAAGTCCACTCAATCCTACATCTCGTTCAGCCTATCGCTAAGACAAACAAGTTTGTTCACATTTGCAGGAGATAATGCTGCCCTCTTCTTGTTTACAATGTCATCTGAAAGTGAGAACAGGTGTTTACATGGCAGTTTTGTAGCCAGCATTGCAAGGCAACTACATTCCAGATATTCTAAATATTCATATGCCTCATCATGCTTCAGCCACCATTCCAGAGGACATGCTTCCGTGCTGATGATGGGTACTGCCCAATAATGATCCAAAACAGTGCAGAGTGACATTTTCATCATCTGAGTTAGATGACACCAGCAGAAGGTTGATTTTCTTTTTTAGTAGTTTGGGTTCTATAGTTTCTGCATCAAAATGTTACTCTTTAAGACTTCTGAAGCATTCTCTCTCCTAGTTCTCAGGTTATGAAGGGCATCTGCCATAGGTTAGATGCAAGCAGTTGGGCAGCTTCATCTGCCCCGAGGACCTCAGCAAAAGTCACACATCCAATTCCAAAACACCTAGGCATTGGTGCAGTATACAGGGAAGCTGAGGTACACACGGTATTAGTACAGAGCAGTAAGACTCATATGTAACATAACAAGGGGAAAACCCCACTTAGTCACACAGCCTTTTCAACCTTTTAAAAGGGTATGATATATTTTGACAAAGTATGCCTTGTGAGATATCATTTGAAAGCTCATAGAATCATAGAACTGGAAGGGAGCCCGAGAGCTCTTCTAGTCCAGTCCCTTGCACTCGTGGCAGGACTAAGGATTATCTAGACCATCCATGACAGGTGTTTGTCTAACCTATTAAAAATCTCCAATGATGGGGATGCCCCAACTTTCCTAGGCAATGTATTCCACCCTGAGAGTTAGGAAGTTTCTCCTAATGTCCAACCTAAACATCCCTTACTGCAATTTAAGCTCATTGCTTCTTGTCCTATCCTCAGAGGTTACGAAAAACAATTTTTCTTCCTGTTCTTTGTAACAATATTTTACATACTTGAAAACTGTTATCATGTCCCCTCTCAGTCTTCTCTTTTCCAGACTAAATAAACCCATTTTTGAGTGAAACTTTTAGTCATAATTATCTTATTTTTGACATTTCAAAAGTTCATTTGGCATTTTTGATGTATTGAAAATAAGATGACAGTGAAATAATAGAAAGAAGCCCATTTGTGTGTTCTTGTTATGAGCAAAGGTGTGTGTGTGTGTGTGTGTGTGTGTGTCCATGTGTAAAAGATTAGTTTTGGGCCTGGTGACAAACAGGGAGAGACAAGAGCAAAAGGAAAAAAGCAAAGCAGCAGTCTGTAAGTACAGTGTGAACCTGGGAAGAGCCTACAAGGAGGTTCTGGGCTTGTGGATGAACTAAGCTTGGATCTGTAAATTAAGAAACTGCTCCTTTTGTCTTTGGTTCCTCCTCCTACAGAGAGGAGGAATTTGTACATTCCTTGTAAATAAACAAGATTGCATCAAAGAAAGTATTGCATCAAAGATTTTATTGTCATTTTCTACCTCCAGTTGGAACGAGCTATCAGGTCCCAAACTCTGGCTATCCACTTGTGTCAAAAAGGGGAAACATATCCAAAATCATGTTATTGAGATCAATGCAGGGGTAAACAGGTGAAATCTAATGGTTTGTGATATACAGAAAGTCAGACCATATTATCTCTTGGTCCATTTTGCGCTTAAACTCTAGGAATCTATGGCTTTATAGAGTTCCTTTCCACTATGTTGGCATCTAGTTCTAACAGATATTAGCACATTGATTATTTCCCCCTAAAAGGTTGGACTGACACAAAAAGGAAACAACCATGGTGTCATAATGACCCTTGAGAAGCGTAATTTAACATTGATAAGAGGAAGCCATTTCCCCTTCTGGATTAACACCCACCAAAAATAGCCCAGATATTCATCCAGGGTCATAAAATGCAATATATAAAGTACAGGAGGAAAAAGGCATACAACCATCAGCCAGCTGCTCTGTATTAATGAATTTATGGAAATTAATACCCTCAAAGAACACAGAAGAAACATGAATATGCAATTGTTTGCTTTATTGGGACTAAAAACTTTCTAATACAATGTAGAAAGCCCAAGTTTTAGAAGAATGTTAACATTGATGAACTCACTAATTAATGAAAATGACACCTCAAAGGGCCTGATTCTCATTGGTAGGCCAAGCCTATGAAGATCTTACAATCAACTTGACAGCATTTCTCTATCTGTCTGTCTGTATACTCTGAAAACTTTTGAAAATTACATCTGATAAGTTCCAAAAATTCAGGGACTATTTTAGGAATCAAAGGCAGACATAGAACCACTGCTATGGCGGAAGGATGGAGGCTCTGGTATTGGAGGAGGGCAGGATGAGGGGCACAAAAAACTTCTGGTGGAAGGGAGATTGGTGGAGCTCCAGGGAGGAAGGCTAAAAACACATCTATTTGTATAACTATTCACGCAAATTATTATCAAATACTTCCTCTATGGTAATTCACTCTACTTAAGACCAATTAAATCTTATTCTCTTTAGCATAAATTGCATACGTTCCCCACATCTGAAATAAATATAGTTACTATAATGAGATATCCATGGATTTTGGTGATTAATTTTAAATATCTCTATTTAAAAGCTGTGAACACCAAAATATTTCCATGAATGAATCGAGATATAAATATTGAAAACTACTGTGGGGTTATGGATGCTCAACTCCCATTAACATTTTCAAAAATGTGTAGAAGTAGTTGGCAAAAAAAATGTTCCCAATAATGTTCCCAAGAAATAGTCAGTATTTCTAATTTTTTATGGTTAAATTTCTAAAGCAAGAAAATGAAAATGTTCACATCATTGGTAATCAAATCCCATTTTTCATTTAATTTATAAATAGGATTTGTTTTTTTTTAATTTCAAATTGAAATTTACTTTTAACTTTAATTCTTTTTTATTGGTGGGGAGTCAAACATATTTGAAATTTGTTGTTATGAAGAATACTATCAGTACCTGGCTCTTTATATCTAAAGACCTCAAAGTGCTTTACAAAGGAGGTTGGTGTCATTATGCCTGTTCAACAAATGCAGAACCAAGGCACAGGCAGGTGAAGTGAGTTGTACAAGGTCCCCCAGAGAGACATTGAAAAAGCCAGGAAAAGAACAGAGACCTCTGCAGTCCTGGTTCCATGCTCACTCCACTAGGCCATGATTCTTTCAGTCTGGCAACATTCCCCCATTTTTATCCCTTTTTTTCATTACTTCAAGATTTTCCTCTCCAAACATTGGGTTTTGAGGAAAGCGTATATTTCTACAGGAAATAGATTTTGCCAAAGAATGTCAGCCAGCCTGAAATGTCTTCTCCTTTATGGATAGGGCCATGTTACTATGTGACATGTGTAAGGAAAGGCCATACTGGATCAGACAAAAAGTCCATTTAGCCCAGTATCCTGTCTTCTGACAGTGGCCAATGCCAGGTGCCCCAGAGGGAAAGAACAGAAGAAGTAATCATCAAGTGATTCACTTGTGCTGTAGGGGTGATGACTCTGTGGATAAAATACTGGCCTCAGACTTTGGAGATTTGGGTTAAGTTTTTGCCCTGCCATGGATACCTTCTGGGACCCTGGGTAACTCACATTTGCACTCGGTCTATGATTTTCAAGGAGTCAGAGAGTTAGGCGCAGGGAATCTCATTCAGGTTTTATCTCCAGATCAGGGCACTTCCCTGGGTTTTTTCCAGTTTTCACGCCCCTGCTCCAGAGATAAAACCTTTCAGATCAGAGCAGCACAGACCCGCTGACATAGGAAACTCCTGGTCAGACAGAGCTAGTCATATAATTTCGGGTGGTAAAGGATCTATGGATTGTTCTCCTTCTAACTCACTTAGGCTCTTGTAAGATCCAAGCCAGTATATGAGCTCACCAGTGCCCACTTCCTCTCTGCAGTAACAATGCCTAACGCTAGTACCACATTGTAGATCTTATACAACACGAATCATTACCTCACTCAACCTTTGTGCTGTTGATCTCAGAACCGGCCTCCTCTAAACAATTGAGATGATCTGGGGAAGTCACATCTCACAGCTGAAACTTGCTCTTCTTACTGGCTGGAGCAGGGGACCTGGTTCCAAACAGGAGAGAGTGGTGGAAATCTACCTCTTATATCCCATCTGAGCCAGGCACCAAGACTGGTGCTAGGATCACTGAAATCCCCCTGAGCTTTTTACTGAGCCAGATCAAGAGAGTTGCTGCTTGGGAGATTTGAGAATTCAATCTCAAGGGAAATGATTAATACGTTCCTGGAGTTTTTCATTTTGTTTATGTTTCTTTTTAGCCACTCAAACTGAACAAGTTTTGGAAATTGACTAGATGGATTGAGCCTGAGACAAAGAGGCTGTATGGGGCACAGAGATTTCTTACGTTGACCTAGCTGTTAATATCTCTTCACTTCAATTTGGCTCCCACCAAGGTAAGTGCCCCGCCACACTGATTTAATAACACCACCTCCCTGAGTGTCACAGAGTCATGGGCAATGTAATTGATGCATTGTAGATACTTAAACATCAACTGTTATTGGTGTCCCAGAGTTGTCCCACAACACCCACCACTAACCATTCTAGTCACAATTGTGAATTCAGCTGTCCAGGGTTCAGGTGGACAGGAAGCCCCTCCTCCCCTTTAAAGCACTGGACATTTTTTGAAATTATTTTTTGCCTGATAAGGAGAGCCCACCTAGCAGCTCTCCTTTGTTCTGTATAACTGCCTTGTTGACTATACCGGCTACATGTTCCAAACGCATTCCCGCCTGTAGTATGCAGAAGTTATTGGATTTCTTGGGCCTGTGGGGAGAAGAGGCTGTGTAAACACAACTCAGATCCAGACATAAAAATGTGAACATCTACAAAGCCTCCCTCAGTCAGGAGCGGCAACAGGGTTTCTGGTGCCCTAGGCAGAATTGAGGGGGCAGCATTTTGTGCGCTCCCCACAGGGTGCGTGGGAGCTTCCAGTTCCACTCCCATGGCGCCGCCGAAGAAGGACCCTCTGCCAAAATGCCACAGGCGACAGAGCCAGTCATTGAGCTGCTCAATTGCCTGCCGCTGTTTTCTGTGGCATGTTGGCAGAAGGTTCTTCTTCGGCAGCGCAACGTTAGCGGAACCGGAAGCTCCCATGCACCCCGTGGGGAGCTCACAAAATGCTGCCCCCTGAATCCTGGCACCCTAGGGACCGCCTAGGGTCACCTAATGGAAGTGTCAGCCCTGTCTCAGTCATCTAACTCTGGGTTGAGCTCTTTTATAGCCCTTGTATCTGGCTGTTCAAATTCAGCAGACAGCCACTCCACCTCCACCCCAATGGAAACTTCTCCCCCTTCACTTCACAGATGTTATGAAGGACACAGGAGGCAGCTATAACCAGTGGGATACTTTTCTCCCTGAGTTCCAATCTTGTAAAGTATCAGAGGGGTAGCCGTATTAGTCTGGATCTGTAAAAAGCGACAGAGTCCTGTGACACCTTATAGACTAACAGATGTATTGGAGCATAAGTTTTCATGGGTGAAGTGGGTATTTACCTATGAAAGCTCGTGCTCCAATACCTCTGTTAGTCTATAAGGTGCCACAGGACTATTTGTCACTTTTTACCAATCTTGTAAGTAAACAACATCAGTGTCCCTTCAGATGGCCAAGGGCCCATTCATTTGTCATTCTATGCCTGTAGTTGAAGCAGTTCTTGGTGCTGTTAAGGTGGCTGGTGTATGGCTTCATGAACTATGGAAGCAAGGGGTTGTCCAGGATGACTATTGGCATTTCAACATTCTCAATGGCAATCAGTTGCTCAGGTTAGATAGTCTCTGCTTGCACCTTTTTGAACTGGCCTGTGTTCTTAAATATGTGAGCATCATGCACCTTCTCTGACTAGCCAACACTGATGTTGGTGAAGCATCCCTGATGACCCACCAGCACTTGCATAGCCATAGAAAAGTAACCCTTTCTGTTGATGTACTCTGTGACAGGGTGGTCTGATGCTAAAATAGGGACACGTGCCATCTATGGACCCACAGCAGTTTAGGAATGTCTGCAAATCCATCTACTATGTCCTGCACATTGCCTAGAGTCACAGTCCGGCATAGCACGAGGCAATTAATGGCCCTGTACAGTTGCATGACAGCGGCCCCTGAAATGGATTTCCTGACTCCAAAATGATTCCTGAGTGACCTGTGTTGCATGTTTCCACAGTGCAATCACCATTCACTTCTCAGGTCAGCACAGCTTCATTTTGGTATCCTTGTGCTGAAGGGCTGAGGCGAGTTTGGTACACAGATCCAGGAATGTGGTCTTGCACATCCAAAAGCTCTGCAGCCACTGCTCATCTTCACAAACCTGCCTGACATTGATCCCACGAGTCAGTGCTTGTTTCTCAAGCCCAGAAGCACTGCTCTGCAATATCCAGCTGCTCCGTGAACTCCAACAGCAACCTTGAATTGTTTCTTTCTAAGTCCCACAGCAAGTTAGCCCCTAAGGAATCATTGTTTTCTCCATGGCTCCTCTGGCAGCTCCACAAAATACTGAAAGATCAGGTGCCCAGAACTTGTGATGCTCATAACAATAGTGCAGATCTGTGCAGTCTCCATGCTTCTGTCAAAGATGGTGGACAGCGAGGAAGGATATGCACATTTATGGGACTTTGAAAAGAAGGTGTAAAATATTATGGGCTGCAGATGAAATTATGGGATGGAGAACATTGCATTATGGGATGTTGACTCTATGCTCCCAGTCATCATGCAAAACTTGTTTCAGCTTCACCAGGCACTGCAAGAACTTCGCAAAAGATCCTATGCTGGAAGGCAATGAGTTGCATGCTGGAATACCTACCCAAGATGTCCTGCTCTCTGAATTATTACAAGTGCTCCTGGTGAGGATGCGCACCATTGACACAAGGAGTGTAGTGTGCACATGCACCAAGTGATTTAATAGCTGTGGCTATTAATTTATAAAAGTATATATTTATTTATAAATTTATAGAGTAGACAT
This sequence comes from Gopherus evgoodei, assembly GCF_007399415.2. Lineage (NCBI taxonomy): Eukaryota > Metazoa > Chordata > Testudines > Testudinidae > Gopherus > Gopherus evgoodei. The sequence goes on along the minus strand of NC_044342.1, from coordinate 7,762,798 downwards.
GGCCTTAGAAACATCATTCTTTAGACAGCAAGGCTAGAAGAAGGACGAAAGGAAAGGGCTCCTCTGCACACCCATCTGCAGCACTGGGGGCTCTGAGAGGTGTGACAGGGCCAGTTCATCTGAATAGGATGGTCTTTACTGAATGAGAACACTCTATGGAGATGATACAGCCTGGGACAATAGCTTTAAGATGTGGAAACAGCTCCATTAATCTCAGTGGCTGTTCTCCGCCCCCTCCTGTGTGTTTCAGAGTCTCTGATAGGTAAGAAGTTTCCCTATTCTCAGCTCCTCACCCAAAAGGACAGGACCTCTCCAGATCCTGGCCACAAGAGGAGTAGGGAGAGGGCCTCCCCTCCCACGTATGGACACAGATCCAGGAAGGGAGAATGCTGGACTGATGGTTGCCCCGGCTGTTATTCTCATTCAGTCCTCCTGACACTCAACTCCTCCTCTCCCTGCCCAGTGTCACACTCCTCCACTCCCCAAATCCCCATGCCTCCCTCACCAGACCTCCCAACCTCTCTCCTATCTTGCATCTCCATTTGTCACCCTTCCCATAAACCCCACCTCTCACTGTAGTCCAAACCTCTTTCTGCCAGTTTCCCCACTCCTCTGCCCTCCAATTACCTCTCCCCTTCCAGGAAAGAATTGCATGTCTATTTTTTTAAATCCAAAGAATGTGATTACAGCCCCCAAAATGAAACGGCCATCAAGAACTCACAAATTCACAGCCAGCAATCTCAGTGAGGTCTGTAATTCCTCCAGTCATTAGTAACTCTCAGTTTAACAGTATCAGGCAGCAGAACAAAACCATTTTGGGTGGGGTGTAACTTGTCAACCCCATGGTCACATGACTCAAATCTGGAACATTAACAGGACCTTGTGCCCCAATGAGACACACTGAATTTCAGATCAAACCAAGTAACTATTTGAATTTTTAGAGCACTTAAAAGAGTTGAGGTTGAAAACATATCAAATGGGGCTCATGGAAACCATCTGTGTTTCTGTATCGGTGTGTACACACTGTAAAAAAGAACAACTTCTTAAACACTATTCTCAGTTTGGGTTCCCCAAAGATTTAGTAGGTGCTATGCGCTATCCCGGGTTAAAAGTTGGCAGATAGAAACCATTTTGACTTTCATCACACCAACAATTTGATCCCCAGGTCTGTGAAAAAATAAATAAATAAAATAAAATAAGGCCATTTTCTTAGGACTTATATATCCGGTACCTCTGCTCAACAGACCCCAAATTTGGGTTGCTAACTTACCCTGGGCTGTCCATAGGAACATCATATTTCACAAGAATGTAACTAAACTGCTGCCCTGCTACAGCATTTTGTTAATGGCTGGGTACACATCTCTCAGATTTCTGTCTATTAACCATGATCTTGGAATCTTCCATGAGGTTTAATATGGGCTAGTGGTCTTAAGAAAAAGAATCATAGATGAAAAGATAGACAACATTAGGCATTACAGGAAGGATACTTAGCTCATGTAAATTACCATAACTCCATAGCACTAAACTAATTCATCCCATCTTTGGAAATGGCACAATTGACTATATGGGGTTATGTCTGGTTTACAGCAGCTGGGAATCTGGCCCCATTCATTTCAGTGGAACTGCAACAATTTACAAAAGGGGGAGAACTGTCCCATTTAATCCAGTGGAGCTATGGATGTTTTATACCAGCTGGAGGTATAGACCCATTGACTCCAATGGAGCTACACTGGTTAACACCAGCTTCTGGTCCTTTATAGATGTTCAGTCTCTCTGAGATAACTACAACCCATATGAATTAAATGTTTTTAAAATGTCATGAACCATTGCACCTGCAGCCTAATGGTGTTTTGTTTTAGTGTTATCTGAGTAAAGAGGAAAATAGTAATTGCTGAGAAAGAAAGAAAGAAAGAAAGAAAGAAAGAAAGAAAGAAAGAAAGAAAGAAAGAAAGAAAGAAAGAAAGAAAGAAAGAAAGGTTGGGCCATTCATCCCAGTAGAAGCTGAAAATCAGATACAAAAAATCTCTGCAACACTGAATTCCTCCAACGTTCTGACCCAGTGGGACTGAATCACTGCATAGCCATTAACAGTTCCACTCTTGTAGTTAATCCCATGGCACAAAGAGCCATGGAAGGACAGATGGGTTAAGAACTTTTGACTCATCTTTGGTTCAGAATGACAGGCAAAGTTTATGGATCTGAAACTGTGTAACGGACTGGATCCCAAACAGGTGTAAATCAGCCACAGCTCCGTGGAAATCAATGGGACAAATCCCCAGGTCATTTAAATCATTGTAGTTCCACTGAAATCCAAGAACTGGATCCTGAGTTGGCATAAACAGCCCTAGCTACTCTGGAATCAGTTGAACTGTGTCAGTTTACACAAGCTCAAGATCTGGCCCTTAGTTTTCAGTCTTTGACTCTGGTTACCTCTTATAGTGTGTCTGCCCTGCAATTAAAAATCTGTCACTGGCCCACGCCAGCTGATTTGAGCTCACTGGGTTCAGGCTAACAAGTTTTTAATTGCAGTGTAGGCGTCTGGGCTCAGGCAGGACCCTGGGCTCCAGGACCCTGCGAGGTGGAGCAGACAGATAGGCCTATTACTTGTCCTAACAATCTCATTTTGTCATAATGATAGATAGATAGATAGATAGATAGATGATAGATAGATAGATAGATAGATAGATAGATAGATAGATAGATAGATAGATAGATAGATAGATTCTCTGTTTGAAACTCTTCCAGGAGTCTGCTGCGTTACCTGGGAGTTTCAATTTTTTGATGCTCCATCTCCATGATGACTCCTTTATTCCTTCACCACAGTCCTCTTTTCTCTGTCCTCTCTTCTACCTTACTCTGGTACCATGTGTTGTGAATTCATAAGGAGGAGAAACATTCTGGAGTCTACAGTGTAACGCATTATTAGAACTAAAACATGTTCCAAAAGCTAAAGGAGAGCCCAGAGCTCCGAGTTGTGTGTCTGGCAAAGGTGACAATAGAATGCTAGTCCCAGTCCAGTGCTCTGCTCTTAAAGACACAGAACGTACTCCTAACACATACTAACCCTGGCCATCCACTTCCCCATCATACTCTACCATCTACCCTGAAAGGACTGTGTGCAGCTCTGTACCTTTAACACCATGTTCTTAGTAACTCCTATGAAGCCCTGTCCTGTCACACCCTGAGAAGTATCATTACTTCATAATGTGCTCTCAGTTACTCCTGTGCATGCCTGTTGACTTCAGGTCTTTGACACAGATGTCCCTGGTGAGAACTTTGTTTGTGATGTTGCTGATGATATTCCAGCCAGGAATAACATCTGTGCTCGCCAGAGAGAAGACCTTCACTGAACCGTAGTTTTTCAGCCCTGCCGAGGACCTGGCCAATTGACTAAACTGGAATGATGTTGATTTACACCAGGTGGGGGTCAGTCTGATTGATCACAATTTAGCTATGCTAATTTACATTAGCTCATTGATCTATGTCATCTGAGAATCTGATTCTTTATCATCAGCAGAGTGATTCCAATCTACAGCAGTGGTGGAGCTGTCCCATTAGTGTCAACAGTGCTGTACAAATTTACTCCAGCAGAGTATCTGGCCCTATGGAGTATAATGGAGCTACATTGATTTATACTTACTGGAGAACTGGCACATTGACTCTAATGGAGCTGAGCTAATTAACACCAACTTTCCCATGAGTGTCAAGGAAGCTACACTGATTTATGTTGTCAAGCATTACCAGTGTAGTGCTCTGCTCCACCCAGTGTTGATATCAGTCAGCTGCACGTGTTCCCCCTGTGTGCTTCCACGGCTCTGCAGATCGCTGGCACACCACACCCTGAGAGAAACCCCAATGACCACAGACTCTGCTAAGGTACGAAGGCACTCGGCCAGGTTTATTGTAAAACAGTCTCTAGCTCCCCGGATCAGATGTCTTCAATTCTGCTAGTACATATGTGCTCCCTGACAATGGGCTGGCTTAGTCAATGGTGGGATCTACCAGTGCCCCCCTAGGCCAGACAAAGATAACCCCTCAGGGATGCATTCTTATACACAGGTACAAAAAAGTGTCCTGATGTATTGAGGTACAACCCCTCTATGTAGCAAAGTGCCGCCTCTCACCTTTTACATGTTGGTTCGATTAAAACAATCTCATTCATCATAAAAAACAATAAGGAGTACTTGTAGCACCTTAGAGATTCACAAATTTATTTAAGCATAAGCTTTCTTCAATGGATGCATGTAGTGGAAAATACAGTAGGAAGATATATATATACACACAGAGAACATGAAAAAAAGTGGTGGATCTGTGGCACCATCCACCCCCCTCTTTTTCCCCCGCCCCCGCACACACACATAATGTAGTTTCTGTGGGTGGAGGATGAAGGAACCCCACATGGCAAACCCTGAAATTGACCCAAAAGAGTGGAAAAGACTCCCCTATAGTCCCATCCTCCCCTAGCAGAGGAAATAGAGGATGAAGAGCGGCAAACCTGGCAGTTGGAGAAGGGTAGGAACTTTCTTCCATCAACCTAGCTACCATTACTCAGGGAGATGGAGTTGCAACAGTGACAGACGAACCCCTTCCATTGCTGTGATATCTCCTAGGTAGTGTCTACACAGTACATTATGGCAGTAAAGCTGAGCTCTTACCATTGTGCTCCCTTGAGACAAAACTCCCCCAAATGCAGATGGCCACCACAATGCATCACTTAAGAGCCAAATCCAGTGCTCAACAGGTGTCTTTCTATTGACTTTAATGAGTACTGGGTCAGACCCTAAAGGCCAGTTTTTCAAAAGTACTTAGGTGTCTACAGATGCAGGATATGCACCTAATGGGATTTAGAAAGGTTCCTAAGGAGGTTAGACACCACATTATTTCAATTAAACAAGAGCTAGGTACTAGGCATGGTTGAAAATCCCTCTAGGCACCTATGTGACCATTAGACACCTACATACCTTTAAAAACTAGGGCTCATAGGCACTTAAAATGCAGATAGGCAATTAATGGGATTTTTCATAATCATTCAGGTGACTAAATCCCACCTCACTAAAAACCTTTCTGTATATTTGAATGCATTTCAAAATCTAGTCCTAGACATGGTTAGGTGCTTTGAAAATCCTACAAGGTGCAACCCTAGGCACTGAGTTTCCATTTGATTGTTCAAATTCCTTAGCTGGCTTTGAAAATATTCAGTTTGACCCTTTAAACCATATATTACTTGAACAAGTTTCTTAGAACCTCAGGCTATCTCCCTTCAGGTTCAAAGGAAAGGAAAAATTATTTGGTTTAATTTAAGTTGTTGGATGGATGTGAGGGTGCTGGGTGGTGGTAGTGGCTAGTAATATACTGGAGGTTGAACTAGATGATTTGATGGTCCCTTCTGGCCTTAAATGCTATGCTGCTTGCTTATGTTGCTAATTTGTTTTCTAGACCACCAAATAGTTTGCTTTTGTCCTGAAGAGACAAACAATAAGTAATTGTACTTGATCAAGTTACTTTTTATTTACAGAACATTTCAACTGCCTTTGAGTGATAATTTTTTTTCCTTACAGAGAGAAATACTTGAATTATTTTATTGCCAATTACAAACAAACAAACAAACAAACAAACAAACAAACAAACAAACAAACAAACAAACAAAAACATTTCTTTCTTTCTTTCTTCTACATTATTGTGCCATAACCATACATGGAAATTTATAGCAATTTAACAGAATGAAATAGTTCTCTGGGCAGTTATGATCTATAGCTCAATTAAACACAGAATGAAAAAAATAATTATGGAAGAAAAGGGGAAGATGATATTACTTTAAGATATTTGGGCATGTCTACCAAATAGCTGGAAGTTGAAGCTAGAAATAAATTGTATATTTTTAATTAACCATTGGAAAAAATTACTGAGGTAGGTGGTGGATCCAATCAAGACTGGATGTTTTTTTCTAAAAGTTATGCTCTAGCAATTATTTTGGGGAAGTTCTATGGCCTATGTCATACCGGAGGTCAGACTAGATTATCACTGTGGTTCTTCTTGGCCTTAGATTCTATGAATCTAGACAGACTCCAGACAAGATATATTAAAAGTGCCTATGGGAGAAAACCCTATAAATGAGGTTACCCAATATTTTGCATTACAAGACCCTGTTTTTAATTCCTTATAATTTCCTGAAACTTTAACCATTTGGGCTGAATTTTTTCATGTTGGGTGTCTGCCTCAGTAGGAAATTTTCTTAAGAGTTCCGCAAAAATAAATAGGTTCAGTCATTTCCAAGAAAGAGATTATGGGAAAATATATTGGTTCCCCTGTGTTAACAAAGGGGAAGAATTCTCTTTTCAGACATGCTAACTCTGGTAGGCACTGAAGCAGGAAATGAAATATGAGGTGGGGGCACTTTGGTGTCAGGGATGAACTTTTTGCTGGTTCCATGAAACAGCACCCAGATTTGGCTAAGTTATGACTATTTGGAAGAACCTTGGTTTCCACATGCTCAATAGATGTTTCTTAAGAGTTCTGGGCTTAGAGCTCCTATCCATCCCACAGGGTGTGCTCCAGCTCCAGGCTAAACTGGCAATGTTGGACTTCCCTGGAAATTGCTGATATCACACTAGATGATCAAAATGGTCCCTTATTACCTTTAAATCAATGAATCTATGATATACACCATAATCTTACAATCTGATCTGCTAGTAAAAAATGCCATGGAAGTCAAGAGCCATCTCCCAGAGTTGTTGTGTGACCTGATCAGGTTAGGCATTGAAAAATCTATCCGTGTCTTATATAGGAAGTCTGCATAAGTGGGGAGCAATGTTATTTAAAATTAGGCCAGAGGGAACCCTAACCCAACCCAAAACCTAAAATGCTGCACTGAGCAGCCAGAGCAAGAAAAGGGGAAGCCTAAATGGACTTTTCTGTAGAGCTGGTTGGAATTATTCAAGTATTAAAATCTTGGTGAAAATTGTTAAATTTCAACACACCAAGGTGAACATTTTATGAAATGTTTCTTACGTTAATTTTTTTTTTTTTTTGCTTTGACATTTCAAATTTTGAAGATGTAAAATCAGGATACTAGTTTGACTAAAGATTCTCATTTCATTTTTCAATTATCTTTACACCTGGTCAAAAGGTTCTGACTATCAAAAGTTTGACAAAAGTTTATTTATTTATTTATTTATTTCATTTTTTAAAAAGTTTCTCTTATCATTTTCCAAACAGATTTAGAACAGGTCAAAGTTTTTCAAATGTTAAAATTCCAATTAAAAAAAGTGAATGTCATCAGAAGAAATTCAACAAAATATTTATGAATTTCCCTCATTCCCCGTTTTAACTAACTCTATCTTTCATTCTCTGATTTCTCCACTTGTGTGAAAAGGTACTCTTTTCTATTGTTTTTCTAAAGGCTTCCTTCACCTCTTTGTTCCTCAGAATGTATATTATGGGTTTCAACACTGGGGTCACAACTGTGTACTTGGGGAAATCATTTGATCACTCACTGGGGTGGAGATAGACTTGAGCCTCAGGTAGGTGAAAAGGGCTGTTCCATAGAACAAAGTCACCACCATGAGATGGGGGGAGCAGGTGGAGAAGGCTTTACGTATTCCCTTTGCTGATGGCACCTTGAGGATGGTGGAGATAATGCAGATGTAGGACACGGTTATCAACAAAAAAGGGCCCATGATGAATAAAACTGACACAGTCAAGACCACAATTTCATTTCTGGATGTGTCAGTGCGTGCCATCTTTACCATCAGTGGGATGTCACAGAAGTAGAGGTGGATGTGGTTGGAACCACAGAAGGGCAGGCTAAAGATCCACGTGGTCTGAACTACTTCCACTGAGATACTGATTGTCCATGAAGCAGCCACGAGTTGTGCACACACCCGACCACTTGTGATGATTCTGTAGTGCAAGGATTTGCATACGGCTATGTAGCGGTCATACGCCATGGCTGCTAGAAGGCAGCATTCTGTGAAGCCCAGGATGGTGAAGACATACATCTTTGCTGTGCAGCCCACAATGATGATGATCTTTTGCTCCATGAGAAGGTGAGCCAGCAGCTGAGGGACCACACTGCTGGTGTAGCAAACTTCCAAGGACAAGTTCAGCAGGAAGAAATACATGGGGGTATGAAGTGATGAGTTTAGCTTTTAAAGGAGGATAATGAGCAGGTTCCCCACCAGAGTGACCAGGTAGGTGAGCAGAAACACCAGAAACAGAAGGATTTGGAGTCTGGTAAGGTATGAAAACCCCACCAGGATGAACACATCAGAAATGGTCTGGTTCTCATCAGGCTCTCTCTCAGAATATGTCATCTGCAGGGGTGACAAAGAGAGAGACATTGGAGCTGAATCTGAAGAATACCATATATGTGCATATGAATCATACAATTCATACTGGTTTCCTATGTGTTGGGATGCTTCAGATAAAAACCTGCTGCAGTTCTACATGTAACTGGGCCCAGTCATCATTGGGTGTAAACTGGTGTAGCTGCACTGATATCAATCAAGCCATGACAATGAAGATCAGCTGGAGATATGACTGTGATGCTGCTCCCTATATTTTTCATAGTAATAGTATGATATGATTGTGTCATAATCCTAATGTATTTTATTTGAAATAGTTTATATGGGGTATCATTAGAAAGGTTATGATTTACTGAATATGATTAGCTTATTAGTGTGCATGTATAATTGTTGTATCTAAAGTTAGCAACATTGACTATACATCTGTACTACAAAAGTGTTTGCACCCGGGGAATGCCCACCAGACAGAATGCAATCAGTCTGGCTGGCTAGCTGGGAACAAGTTAATGGACCATTAAGAAGAACAATAGGTCTTTGAAGATGCTAATCTCCCACCTTCCTGAGAAGCTTTCCAGGGATGCTACAAACTGCCTCTAATTTATGGCTGCTTTGACACTACAGGGTCATGTGTTCAAGTCACATGATACTTGTTTCCATGATAAAACATGAGTATTTTTCCACTGAGGGGTATGGGAATCACACTGAAAGACAAAGGATTCTGCCATATGTAAATCTTATTTAAGGGAGGAGGAGTGAAATAATCGGGGTTCATTCTTCACTGAATCCCCACTCAGGATGACTGCTGGAAACATCTAAGGAACAAAGATAAAGGGGGAGATAGGGACTGAGCCGAGGCTGAAAGGTGCCTGACCTGTGAAAGAAATATTTGGAGTTTTAAGCTGCAAGCAAGATCAGCTTGCTTTCAAGAACCTCTGCTATCTGCCTAAATCAACATTTAGCGTGAGAAATTACTACTTGTAACCAGTTTTTTTAGAATATTAAGCTTATATTGTGTTTTTGTTTTATTTGCTGGCTAATCATAGAATCATAGAATATTAGGATTGGAGGAGACTTCAGGAGGCCATCTAGTCCAACCCACTGCTCAAAGCAGGACCAACACCAACTAGATCATCCCAATCAGGGCTTTGTCAAGTCGAGCTTTAAAAACTTCTAAGGATGGAAATTCCACCACCTCCCTAGGTAAACCATTCCAGTGCTTCACCACCATCCTAGTGAAATAGTGTTTCCTAATATCCAACCTAGACCTCTCCCACTGCAACTTGAGACCATTGCTCCTCGTTCTGTCATCTGCCACCACTGAGAACAGCCTAGCTCCATCCTCTTTGGAAACCCCCTTCAGGAAGTTGACTGTTCCTGATCACCTTTCTCTCCTCCAAGTGCTTCCAAATGGATTACTTTAGGAGCTGCTCCATGATTTTTCCAGGGACTGACGTGAGGATGACCAGTCTGTAATTCTCCGGATTCTGTTTTACAAGATGGACACTATATTTTCCAATTGTACGGGACCTCCCCCCAATCTCCACAAGTTTTCAAAGATAATGGCCAATTCCTCTGCAGTCACATCAGCCAATTCCCTCAGCACCCTCGGATGAATTAGATCTGGACTCATGGACTTGTACATGTCTAGCTCTTTCTAAAATAGTGCTTTGATCTGTTTGCTATCCCTCACAATCATTTAAAATCTTTTGTAGTTAATAAACTTGATTATGATGTCTCTAAAACCAGTTTGTGGAATTCATAAGGGGGAGGCAAAAAGTTGTAGATATCTTCCTCTACATCGAGGGAGGGGGTGAATTTCAATGAGCTTATGCTGTACAGTTCTCTGTGTTTTCTTTCAATTTTGGGTTTACACTTCAGTGTGGGGGGGTGCACTTGAGTGCTGGGCAATTCCCTAGCTGAAGCTTCCCATGCAGGTCTGATTTCAGTGTCTGTTTTGTTCCACAGCTGGGTGGGGCCCAACCTGCGTGTGTGCTGGAGGAGGCTTGAGGGCCCGGCTCAGCAGCACAGTGTAAGGGAGCCCAGGCTGGTGGAACAGATGGGCTGAGTGTTATCCCAGTAGATCAGGTGGCACCCCTGGGGAGGGCAACCCATCACAATGTCCACTTTGACAACCAGTGGAAATACAACTGATTTACAACAGACAGGAGTCTGATAAATTTTCTCTAAAGGAGCTACATCAGTTTATACCAGCAATGGAGACATAGCAGTTTCCAGCATCAGGGGTTCTGTTCTTCCTCTTCAAAAACATTTATTTTCTGTCTACATGAAAATTCAAAAGGGGATCAATGCTTTTCTTTCTTTCTTTCTTTCTTTCTTTCTTTCTTTCTTTCTTTCTTTCTTTCTTTCTTTCTTTCTTTCTTTCTACAGCCACATTAATCAAATAAGATTTCTCATATGAGAGCAAATTCTGAGCTCATTTGGATCTTAAACACAGAAATTCTTATTCGAATGCAAATTTTCCAACTGCAGTTACAATTCACATAAGTGAAGACTACTCACATGAGTAAACTGGTGCTGCTGAGCCCAATATCATTGAAGCCCTTTGAAGAATGGAAGCATGATAAATGCTGAAAACAATGGGGGATTTTGGTCTTTTATGTACTATTAAATGTTATTCTTCCCTAAATATTAGAGAACAATTTCAATAATTCCTGCCTTTATCATCACAGCATCCAAAATGCATTGGTTTCTCTCAATATACAGAATAAGAACTAGGGACAGTTCCTTAGCTGGTGTAAATCTTAACAGATTCATGGGTATAAAAAAGTTCTATACTGCTTTACACCAGTGGAGGATCTTTGTCTAATCACCTTGCTACAAAGAATTTTACGAGAAAAAAGATCCTACAATGTACAAAGGGACAATTTCCACAGATTTATTACTTCTAGGTTGTTTGTTGACAAGGAACTTCCTAATAAAGGCATGACACTGAAATGACAGAGTTGAAATAAAAATGAACAACAACAAATATTGTATTTTGCATACCCTTAGCACCTTCAATATGTGCTATAAAAGCAACACGTCAAAGAATAGTGAGCTACTAAGGGGAAAACTGGAAATGATTGGGTGAAGAGACTGGGTTTACACAGCGAGCCATCATTCCTGATACCTGAAACTCTGCCATAACCACAGAACCATTCTCCTGGAAATTGAACGCACTCAAACACTCACACACATTCAATGAAATAGAGAAAATTAAATCCAACAACCAAAGCACACTTTAGTGCGCGCTATGCAGAGTGCACATTTTAAAACAAAAGAGAATGTTTTTCTCTAAATAGGAAGCCTTGGAGAAGAGGTGGGAATTCTTCAGCATCTCTTAAGACCTACTTTGGGGAACCTCTATTGATGTTTGTGAATATTTTCCTCAGCACAACCATTGTAGTACATGTTAAACTGGCTGGAAAATGGAATTTTTATCTCATGGGAAATTCCAATATATATTTTCATCCTGAATTTATACGAAAAGTTGAAATAGTGAAAACCTTAATTTTGATTCAAAGAGTCCACATGAAATTGAATGGAAAATTGAAAACTGCCATTAACATCAATGTTTTCTCATGGAAAGCATCAGTACTGATTAAACTATTTTTTCAGAAGGAATTTGGATATATTTCTTTATTTAATGGCTGGCATTTGGAGCGGCTCTAAATAAATGTAGACATTTACTTACCATTAGGAATAAGGTCTATAAAGATGCTTGTCATTGGCAGTTGAGTGACATTTTCTCAGCTCTTCAAGGCATCTGGACACTCCATTAGTATACAGGAGGACATGAAAGCAATTAAAGAAGCATACATGATGTGGAGGAAGGTTTGAGAAAAATTCAGCTAAAAGAGATCGCCATTTAACTCTTAGGCAGTAGGTGCAGAGCATGTGCCATGGTTGGATTCTGGGAGTGGACTTTCTTATTAGAAGAGGTCAGACTGAATCTTCCAAAACAATTGTATTCAGACCCAAATACAAGAACCACTTCAAGAAACAAAATTTCCACTCAGACTCAGTGAGTGATAATAACATTTGAGGAATAGAGCAGAGTAAGGATGAGAGGAGGGAGAAGCAAGAAACATCAGTGATAGAACAACAACAACAAAAATAAATACCGTCATGGCATGATGATGAGCATGTTTGGTGCTTATTTATCACTTTGGTGGACACTATGGAATTATGGGACCAGAACTTCACTTGGTGTAAATTAGCATAACACCACTGAAGTCAAGCTCACAACCTGACCCATGATTATTAAACTAGATGTATTCGGAATGATAGATTCAGACATGAATAGATCAATTTATATATTAATTAAAAGATAGATAGATAGATAGATAGATAGATAGATAGATAGATAGATAGATAGATAGATAGATAGATAGATAGATAGATATGAACACAGACACAACCCATGTGCTCAGACACACATTAAGATTCTCTGCCCATGTATGGAAAATTCAAATGAAGAAATCAATGATATGATCTTGTTCACATTGCAGACTGGGCCACAGCACCCATGGACTTCAGTGAGAGGATGGTTGGGGCCTTAATTAATTCATTTATAACCTATTTTGTTTAAGAAGAGTAGTTCTATCTCCTAGCTACAAGTGCAAAATGTGTTGAAGGAAACAGAAGTGTTTTTATTTCATTCACTGGCTTCTGGGACCTAGTCCCTGAAGGAAATTTCTTGTAATATTCCTCAGAGGAATAACAATTCTGCATCACACTGCAACAAAACAAAATACACTAGGGCAATAATTTCAGAGGAAGTGGTATCATCATCATCATGATCATGTATTTTCTAGATGAAAATTGTAATGGGATTTACTAAATAGGGTAAATTGTATGATACTATTTTGTCTCGAAAGAGGAATGATTTATCCAACGCACTTACTAAGGAGGCCTCAAGTGATTTGCCCAGTACCACACACTGACTCAGTGATTCAGATGCTTTGAAAACCATGCTCTTCCTGCTTCAGAGCTCTGTGCTCTAAACATTTGACCACACCACTACTTACTCAATGGTACATGAGTATCCAGCTTGAATCATTAGGTTGAATTTTGTGGCAACAAAAATGATTAGGAGGCTGGAGCACATGATTTATGAGGAAAGGCTGAGGGAACTGGGATTGTTTAGTCTGCAGAGAAGAATGAGGGGGATTTGATAGGTGCTTTCAATTACTCTGAAAGGGAGTTCCAAAGAGGATGGATCTAGATCATTCTCAGTGGTACTAGATGACAGAACAAGGAGTAATGGTCTCAAGTTGCAGTGGGAGGTTTAGGTTGGATATTAGGAAAAACTTTTTCACTGGGAAGGTGGTGAAGCGCTGGAATGGGTAACCTAGGGAGGTGGTGGAATCTCCTTCCTTAGAGGTTTTCTAAGGTCCAGCTTGACAAAGCCCTGGCTGGGATGATTTAGTTGGGGATTGGTCCTGCTTTGAGCAGGGGGTTGGACTAGATGACCTCCTGAATTCCCTTCCAATCCTGGTATTCTATGATTCTAACACAACACAAAGAGTCAGGGGCAGAGTCAGTAACAACACCCAAGGGTCATGACTCCAGTTCCCTCACTTTCAGACTATGTGCCACACTATCATCTCAGACCCATGATTACAACATAGGAGATCTGATTCCCAATTCCCATGATTCTAAATATTACACCCCACTCCCCTCCCAGAGCTGGGAGCAGAACCCAGGAATCCTCATTCTCAGACTCTACTGGTCTTACCAAAAGGTCCATTTCCCTTCTTGAGGACCAGATACAAAGTCTTTAGAAGTCACTGAGATTATTCCCTTTGATAAAGTTTGCAGTGGAACTAGAATCAGGACTAGTTCACAGGAGCAGTATAATAAACTCTATGTAGATGCTGAGAGGTGCTAGAGGGTAGTGTGCTTCAGGGAATGGGGTCATGACCTCAGCTGGGAGCACTCTCATTTCTTAGACAGTTCTGACTCCATTTCTTCAGCATGGCCATAGGGAGCTGAGGCTGTGCTACTGCGAGTGAGGTGGGGTGCTCAGTTTAGGGCAATCTTCCCCCTTAGTCATTGTTGCTAGCAATATCCCAGTCTAGCACTAAGGGGTGCTAAAATACAGGCACGGACCTGGAGGATGTTCTTAGGTTGATGGATCTCAATGTCCCTGTTCAGCAGTAGGGGGTGCTGTACTGCAGGGAAAAGGGTGGATGACTCTTTAAGGGACATTCTCCCCTGGGGATCAGTACTAAACCCAGTGCTCCAGCACAGCTCCAAGTTATGACATGCTGCAAGGAGCTGAGTGGGGTCTCACTTTGGGGGCACTCTTGTCTCTTGGTCCATGCTGACCCTTGTGCTTCAGCAGGGAACCATGTAGCCCTGTGCCACAAGGAGCAGAGGGAGGAGCTCAGCTGTAGACCTGCTCCCATCAGAATCATTGTTTACCACAGTGCTCCAGCATAGCACTCAGGAGCCCTGTGCTGCAAGGGTGGGAAGGGTGGCTCACTAGGGGGTGCTCTCCCCTTGAAGTTGGTGCTGACCAGTAGCGATCCATCACAGTGGAATGGAACAGTGTTTCTGGTGGATGAGCTCTAAATGAAAGAACTTTCCTGCACACCTGTGGTCATTGAGAAGTCAGTGAGTCTATTTACAAAAAGAAGGGGCAGCAGTGGCATGTACACACACACACTGAACATGGCTCATTCCCTCCAACAGGGGGTGACAGTCACACAGACAGACAGGCACATACATATACACGTACACATACACACACACTGAGCAGGAGTCATTGCCTTGTGGTTACATATCTGATGTTTGCAACAATTTTGATTATGACAAAACAATAAACAGAGCCTTGTGATGTTTTGTGACTTAAGGTCACTGATACTTTACTTCCTTATGGCAACTCATTGAGCAACTGCTCCTGTTTAGACTGGAAAGCCTTTTACTTACCCTAACTGCTTAAGATATTCTTGTATGCAGTGCTGTTCTAGCCATCTGAGTCCCAGGATACTAGAGACACAAACTGGGTGAGATAATATCTTTTGCTGGACCAATGTCTGTCTCTCTCACTAACAATAAAAGATATTACCTCACCCATCTTATCTTTTTAAGTAATTTTTATAAGTCTAAACCTATAGGTCTCTTGTGTTTCTGCTATCATTTCCTCAACCCTTTATCATTTACTTACTATACAACTATCATTATTTAATGGCTATATAGTCATTACATGGGCTACAAATCTCTCTCTCTCTCTCTCTATCATACACACACACACACACATGGACATAGTTTCTATTTTGCATAAGGTGTTCTTTCCTTCCTGCCTTAAACATCTGTTGAACAGTGTTGTACGATGCATCCCAGACATGACTCCATTTCAGTGGTCCAGCACAGGGACCACCATTTGATGCCTGGCTAAAGTGCTCTGTGGGCCTGTGTGATGAAACTCAACACAATGTGAGACAGAGGAGGTCAGATGAGATAATCTGGAGGTCCCTTTTGTCATTAAACTCTGTGACTCTGACAATATGAAATACACCAGTGATACGCGACTGTAAGTGTTTGGGGTGAAGCAGGCACAGATATGGTAGAAGTGAATCTTAAAAACAAACAAAAGGAATCTCTCACTATCAAACAATGCCAGAAGAGTAGGAACGATTATCTTGTGTTTTTTTAGAGACGCAGTCTACAGCATAAACTCTGTAGGGAAATGTTGTTAGGAGAAAGTTATAGGCTGTTGCATCATTCTTGTTGCTCTACATGAAATGTCCGTTCAAGGGCCATGGGGAAAAGGTTCTGCTCTCACAGGGGATTTATTTGTGTCCTTATTCTCCAGACTCTGATCAAACCCTTGGTTCTAATGTACAGCAATATTCAAGACATGCATCTCCCATTGAAGTCAATGAGACCTCAGCCCCTGTGCAAATCAAGCCCACTCTGAGCTGTGATGAGTGGAAAATGATCAAGGACAATGGCAAGTCTAGGCACATCCTCTGCCCTGGTGACATTCGCAGGTATAGGGGAAAAAGTCCAGCAAAATACATAGGGAATTTTTACATTAGCTGTAGCAAAAAGTTACACTGTAGGAGTAATGAATTCCTCTGGCAATTCCCTTGGTAATAATTAATTTTCCTAGCTGACCTGAGGCTTTTTCAATGATCTTTAGATCTGGTCAAAAGATTCTGGCTATCAAAAATTTGACTAAAGTTTATTTATTTATTAATTTCATTATAAAAATTTTCTCTTCCCATTTTGTCACCATGTTTAGAAGATGTCAAAGTTTCACACATGGTAAAATTTTAATTAAAAATGTGAGAGTCATTCTGAGAAATTCAACAAAATGTTTACGAATTTCTCTTATTCCTCCATTTTGATTGACTCTGCTTTTCATTCTCTAATTTCTCTGTTTGTGAGAAGAGATGCTCTTCTCTACTGTTTTTCTAAAGGCTCCCTTCACCTCTTTGTTCCTCAGTGTCTATATTCTGGGGTTCAACACTGGGGCCACAATTGTGTTCATGAGGGAAATGATTAGATCACTTTCTGAGGTGGAGCTAGACTTTGGTCTGAGATAGGTGATAAGGGCTGTTCCATAGACCAAAGTCACCACCATGAGGTGGAAGGAGCAGGTGGAGAAGGCTTTACGTCTTCCCTTCGCTGACTGGAGCTTAAGGATGGTGGAAATAATGCAGATGTAGGACAGGCCATCTTCACCACCTTTGGGATGTCGCAGAAGAAGTGGTGGATGCGGTTGGAGCCACAAAAGGGTAAGTGGAAGATCCCCGTGGTCTGAGCTACTTCCACTGAGATGCCGATCGTCCATGAAGCACCTGCAAGCGGTGCACACACCCGACCATCATGATGGTTCTGTAGTTCAAGGGGTGACATATGGCTATGTAGAGATCTTATGCCATGACTGCTAGGAGGCAGCATTCCGTCAGGCCCATGATGTTGAAGATATACATCTGGACCACACAGCCCACAATAGAGATATTCTTTTCCTCAACCACTAGGTGAACCAGTAGCTGAGGGACCACACTGCTGGTGTAGCAGATTTCCAAGATTGAAAAGTTCACCAGAAAGAAATACATGGGGATGTGGAGAGAGAGGTTTAGCTTTATAAGGAAGATAACAAGCAGGTTCCCTATCAGGATGACCAGGTAGATGACTAGAAGCAACAGAAATAGAAGAATTTGCAGCTTGTTAAGGTATGAAAACCCCACCAGGATGAATACATCAGAGATGGTCTGGTTCTCTCCAGAGTCACTCGCAGAATAGGTCATCTGTAGGGGCAACATAGAAAGAGACTGGATCTGAGGAATACCAAATATGTGGGTATGAATCAAACAATTCATAGTGGTTTCCTTTCTGTTGGGATGCTTGTGAATAAAACCTGCTGCGATTATATATACAAATATGTAACTGGGCCCAATCATCATCAGGTGTAACCTGGTGTAGTTGCATTGATGTCATTCAAGCTATGCCAATTTAGATCAGCTGGAGATCCGACCACTTTGACACCAGTGGAAATAGAGCTGATTTACAACAGACAAGGATTTGATAAATTGACTCTAAAAGAGCTACATCAGTTTATACTAGCAATGGTGGTATACCAGTTTCCAGTATCAGGAGTTCTATTCTTCCTCTTCAAACTCATCCTTCCTCTTCCTTAATCTTTCCTCTTCAAACCATTTTTTTCTGTCTACATGAACAATTAAAAAAAGAATCAATGCTTCTTTCTTTCTTTCTTTCTTTCTTTCTTTCTTTCTTTCTTTCTTTCTTTCTTTTTCTTTCTTTCTTTCTATCCCCTCTTAGAGTGTTATGCTACAGCCACATTTATCAAATACAATTTCTCAAATGAGGGCAAATTCTGCTCTCATTCAGCTCTTAATCATGAGAATTGTTATATGAATGCAAGTATTCCCTCTGCAGTTACAACTCACATAAGTGAGGACTACTGACATGAATAAACTGATGCTGCTAAGCCTAATATGTTTGAAGCACTTTGAAGAATGAGAAGCACAATAAATGTTGAAAACAATGGGGGATGTTGGTGTTTTGTATACTATTAAATGTTATTATTCCTTAAATATTAGAGAACAATTGAAATCATCCCTGGCTTTAACATCGCAGCATCCCAAATGCATTGGTTTCTCTCAATATACAAAAGAAGACCTAGGGCTGGTTTAAATCTTATTAGCTCAATGGGTATAAAAAGAGCTATATTGATTTACACCAGTGGAGGATCATTGTCCAATCACTTTGCTATAAAGAACTTTACAAGAAGGAACATCCTACAATGTAAGAAGAGATGTTTTCCACAAATGTTTTACTTCAAGGTTGCTTGTTGACAAGCAACTTCCTAATAACAGGCATGACAATAAAATAACAGAGTTGGAATTAAAATGAGTAAACAAATATTGTGTCTTGCATATCCTTAGTAACTTCAATATGTAGCTCTCAAAGCAACACATCAAATAACAGTGAGCTATTAGGGGGAAACTGGAATGATAGGATGAATAGATTTGATTAATATAGCTAGTCAGCATTCTGAGAAAAGGAACTGAGGTGTCCTGCTACCTGTAATTGTGCCATAACCACAGGACCATTCTCCAGGTAATTTAAGAGAAAGAAAGAGAGAGAGAGAGAAAGAGAGAGAGAGAGAGAGAGAGAGAGAGAGAGAGATTCAAAGGGAATCAGACAGATAAAATTTAATTAAACAACCGAAGCAAACTTTGATGGCACACTATGCAAAGTACACTACCTAGAACAATGTAGAACAAAAGGGAATGATGTTCTCCAAATACTGAGATCTGGTGGAGAGGTTGAAATTCTTCTGCCTCTCTTAAGATCTACTTTAGGGAACCTCTGTTGATGTTTGTGGGTACTTTCCACAGCACGACCACTGCAGTACATGCAAAGTTGCCTGGAAAATGGAATTTCCATCTCATGGGAAATTCCAATATTTGTGTTTTCACCCTGAATTGATATGAGAAGTTGAAAACCTTAATTTTGATTCAAAGAGTCCACATGAAATTGAATGGAAAATTGAAACTGCCATCAATAGCGATGTTTTCTCTTGGAAAACATCAATATTGATGACACTATTTTTTCAGAAGGAATTTGGATTTATTTCTTTATGTAATGGCTGATATTTGGAACAGCTCTAAATACATGTAGAAAATTACTCACCATTAGGAATAAAGTCAATAAAGATGCTTGTCATTGGCAGTTGAGTGACATTTTCTCAGCTCTTCAAGGCATCTGGACACTCTGTTAGTATACAGGAGGACATGAAAGCAATTAAAGAAGCATACATGATGTGGAGGAAAGTTTGAGAAAAATTCAGCTAAAAGAGACCGCCATTTAACTCTTGGGCAGTAGGTGCAGAGCATGTGCCAAGGTCAGATTCTGGGAGTGGACATTCTTATTAGAAGAGATCAGACTAAGTCCTCCCAGCTGACGGTATTCAGATCCAAATACAAGAACCACTTCAAGAAACAACATTTCCACTCAGACTCAGTGGACGATGATGACAGTTGAAAAACAGCGTAGAGTAAGGAGGAGAGGAGGGAGGAGCAAGAAACACCAACAATAACAGAACAACAACAAAAATAATAAATATAATCATGGCATGATGATGAGCATGTTTGGTGCTTTCTTGTTACTTTGGTGGACACTATGTAATTATGGGACCCGAACTTCACTTGGTATAAATTAGCACTGAAGTCAAATTCACGACCTGAGCCTTGATTATTAAACTAGTTGAATTCAGAATGATAGATTCAGAGACAAATAGATCAATTGCTATACTAACAGGTAGACTGCCAGATGGATTTGACTAGATTGCATAGATAGATAGATATGAACACAGACACAACTCGTGCTCAGACACACATTAAGATTCTCTGCCCATGTATGGAAAATTCAGATGAAGAAACCAATGATATGATCTTGCTGCCATTGCAGACTGGGGCACAACACCCATGGACTTCAGTGGGAGAATGGTTGGGATCTTAAGTCATTCATTTATATCCTACCTTGTTTAAGAAGAGTAGTTCTATCTCCTAGCTACAAGTGCAAAATGTGTTGAAGGAAACAGAGATGTTTTCATTTCATTCACTGGCTTCTGGGACCTACTCCTTGTAGGAAATTTCTTGTAATATTCCTCAGAGGAAAAACAATTCTGCATCAACCTTCAACAAAATAAAATTCACTGGGGTAATTATTTCAGAGGAAGTGGTATCATCATCATCATCATCGTCATTTGTTTTCTAGATGAAAATCATAATGAGATTTACTAAGTAGTGTAAATTGTGTGATACTATTTTGTCTGGAAAGAGGAATGATTTGTCCAGGGCAACACAACACAAGCATCAGGGGCAGAGTCAGTAACAATACCCAAGGCTCATGACTCCAATTCCCTGATGTTCAGACTGTGTGCCCCGCTCCTGTCTCAGACCCATGATTAGAATACAGGAGATCTGATTCCCAGTTCCCACTATTCTAAACATTACACTCCATGCCCCTTCCAGAGCTGGGAACAGAACCCAGGAGTCCTCACTCTACTGCCCTAATGAAAGGGCACATTTCCCTCCTATAGAGCCAGATCCAAAGCACATAGAATTCAATGGGACTATTCCCATTGACACCAGTAAATTTGCAGCAGGACCAGAATCAGGAGAGTTCCCAGGAACATTAGAATAAACTCTGTGCGGAAGCTGAGAGGTGCTAGGGGGTAGTGTGCTTCAGGAAATGGGGTCATGGGCTCAGCTGGGAGCACTTTCATTTCTTAGATAGTTCTGAGTCCCTTACTCCAGCATGGGCATTGGGGGCTGAGGCTGTGCTACTGCGAGTGAAGTGGAGTGCTCAGTTTGAGGCAATCTTGCCCTAGTGTTGCTAGCAATACCCCAGTGTAGCACTAGGGGAGACTAAAATACAGGGATGGATCTGGAGGGCTCTATGGGATGTTCTTGATTGATCCCAATGTAGCGGCTCAGCAGTAGGGGGCACTGTACTGACAGAAACAGGATGGAGGACTTATTACAGGATGTTCTCCTCTGTGGGTCAGTAGTACTTACCCCAGTGCTCCAGCACAGCTCCAAGGGATAGCATGCTGCAAGGAGCTGGGTGGGGTCTCACTTGGGGGCACTATTGTCTCTTGGTCCATGCTGACCCCCTGTGCCTCAGTCGGGCACCACGTGACCCTGTGCTACAAGGAGTTTGGTGAGAGGCTCAGCAGTGGACCTGCTCCTATGAGAATGGCTGATTACCACAGTGCCCCAGAATTGCACTTGGGGGCCCTGTGCTGCAGTAGGTAGTTAGGGTACCTTAATAGATGACACTCTCCTTTTGGTGTTTGTGCTGGTCCGCAGTGACCCCTCACTGTGAAAGGGGACATTGGTTCTTGTGAAAGTTATATCTTTCAGATGAGTTATAAATGAAATATCTTTCTGTACCACCAGTGATTATGAACGACTCCGTGGGCTCACAAGAGGGGGGCAACTGTGGTGCATGCACTCACACTTTGAGCATGGCTCATTCCCTCCAGCAGGAGGTGAGAGTCACAAGCGCGCATGCACACATACACACACACACAGAGAGCAGGTCTCATTCCCTTGTTGTTTCCTATCTGCTCTTGTTATTATTACACTTGTTATTACGACAAAACAGTAAACTTACGTTCATTGTTAGTTTACTTACTTATGCTAATTCATTGAGCAACTCCTTCTGTTCAGGTTATAAGGCCTTCTAACGCTAATTGCTTACGCTATTTTTGTACACAGCGCTGTTATAGCCATCTGGGTCCCAGGATACTAGAGACAAAGCACATGAGGTAATATCTTTTGCTGGACCAACTGCTGTCTCTCTCACCAACAATAAAAGATATTACCTCATCTACCTTGTCTTTCTAAGTAATTTTTTATGTCTAGATCTATAGGTATCTTGTGTTTCTGCTTTCAGTTCTCACCCTTTTATCCTTTACTGACTATATAACTATCGTTATTGGCTGGCTATATAGTCATTGCAGACTGGGGCACAGTCTCTCTCTCTCACTCTCTCTCTCTCTCTCTTTCACATGCAGACATACCCACACACAATTTCTATATTACATGAGATGTTCTTTCCTTCCTGCCTTAATCATCTGTTTATCAGTGTTGCATGACATTACACATTCTGCATCACAGAGGTACCCCCATTTCAGTGCACAGTTATAGGGACCACCAGGTACATTTCTTTTTTATGTTCACTTTGATGCCTGGCTAAAATGCTCTGTTGGCCTGTGTGATGATATTCAAGACAACGTGAGACAGAAGCAGTCAGACAAGATAATCTAGAGGTCCCTTTTGTCCTCAAATGCTGTGATTCTCTGACAATATGAAATACATCAGTGATGTGTGACTGGAAGTGTTTGGGATGAAGCAAGCACAGATATGATAGATTTTTATCTTAAAAATAAACAAATGGAATTTCTAGCTGCCAAAAAGCCCCAGAGGAGTAGAAGAGATTATCTGCTGTTTTTTCAGAGACACAAACTACAGCGCCAACTCCGTATAGAAATGTTATTAGGCAACAGCTACAGGCCGTTTGCATCATCCTTGTTGCTCTACATGAAATGTCCATTCAGAGGCCTAGGTGCAAAAGGTTCTGCTCCCAAAGGTGAATTATTTGTGTCCTTTCTCTCTAGACACTTATTAAACATGTGGGGCTAATCTACAGCAACATCTGACTCCTACATCTCCCACTGCTGTCAATGAGACCTCAGCCCCTTTGCAAATCAAGCCAGCTCTGAACTGTGATGAATGGAAAATGATCAAGACCATACCAGGTCCAGGAATGTCTCATGCCCTGGCCACACCCACAAGTAGAAGGGGAACAGCTCAGCAAAACACACAGGGAAATGTTGCAGAAGCAAATAGATACACTGTTGGAGTAATGAATTCCCTTGCTATTAATTAATCTTCCTCGCTGCTCTGAGGCTGAGGATTGGCTCTGACAACAAGGAAATACACTGTTCTGTGAGAACAAGAGAGTATGAAGCTGCAGAAGCTGAAAAAGCAAAGTCTTTGACATTATTATGGACCATTGCTTGACCATTCCCAAACCCTCACCCTCTGCTGCCCCTATTATACAGTACACAGTATAGCCATCCCTTTTCCGCCATGTCTATCTGCTTCCTCTACTGCCCCTTTTACAGTATAGCCACCCCATCTCCACCCCTCACCCTCTGCTGTCCTTATTGGCCATGATACAGTATAGCTGCCCCTCCTCACCCCACTCTGTCCTGTCTCTAGTGACCATTATATAGCATAACCACCCCTTCCCCACTACTGTTGGGAGATAGATAGATAGATAGATAGATAGATAGATAGATAGATAGATAGATAGATAGATAGATAGATAGATAGATAGATAGATAGATAGATAGATAGATATCCATGTAGTATGTTATATGCCTAGTGCAGATGAAGTGTGCTGGTTGTGTGTTTCATATTGACAACCAAAGCAAGAATTTGAGGTTTTCTGCGGTCAAGAGGTGTTTGCATTAAAACAAACAAACAAACAAAAAAAAAACAAAAAAAAAACGTTGTTATGAGAAAGATGGAGAAATGCCAGATAAAGAAATAGCATTGGGGGCATTGCCATGACAATGTACCTGTTGCAATGTATCTGCTGCAGTTGTAAATAAGAACTGGGGAAAGAAGAACATCTCCGGCCTGAGACTATTTCTAAACATCTTGAATTTTGGCAATTTGACCAGAACTGTCTTTTGAAATTGCCCAGACAACTGATGACATGATGGGGTGGATTATTAACGATATTCGATAGACTCACAATTTGAAGTTGTTTGTGGATCCAGAGCCCTTTTTAGATTAAGATGTGGTAATGCTGGCTCCCTGCACCTTGTGATCAGACTGAACATCAACTGGCCATCGAGACTTCAGTTCTACCTTCAGACTCTGGTGTAGTATGCTTGTGTTATGAATATGAACTGAATAGTTTATTTTGTAAGCAATAAAGAGTATTTGTGGATTATATACCAACACTGTGTCTGGTATCTGCCTGCTCCCCTATCTCATAGGGTGACTCCTGCTGCGAGTCTAACACCCTCACCTTCTGCTACCCATAGTACCTATTATACCGTATAGCCACCTCTTCCCCACCCCACCCTCTGCTGCCCCCAGTGCCCATTATACAGTACAGCCGCCCCTTCCCCACCCCCACCCTCTTCTGCCCCCTAGTGCTCATTATACAGTATAGCCCCCACTTCAAATTTTTTACCTGTGCAAGTGGCCCTTGTTAAATAAGTCACTCCTTTCTCACTGCTGTGATACAATATAATGGTTAGTTTACTGTTATCCATCATTGGCTGCACTCTGCTGCCTATTGTTGATAAATTGTACAGTCAATTGGTTGACAGTAGAGTTTATTGCTAAAATCCAGTCATAATATAGTACTGGGAAAATGTTCAATATGATACAAGTCTCCAGGAAGCCGTCTCGTTCAACATTGTTAAATTCAACTTGCACAGAAGCTGGGCTCCCAAATTTATACCTTTCAACTAGAAATAACTGTAGTTACAAAACTCTTTCATGGATTGAGAACTGGTTAAAAGACAGAGAACAAAGGTAGAAATAAATGGTACATTTTCAGAATAGAAAACTAGTGGTGTTCAGCAAGGGTCAGTCCTAGGACCAATCCTATTCAATTTATTCATAAATGATCTAGAGAAAGAAGTAAACAGTGAGGTGGCAAAGTTTGCTGATGATACTAAACTGCCCAAGATAGTTAAGACCAAAGCAGACTGTGAAGAACTTCAAAAAGATCTCACAAAATTAAGTGATTGGGCAACAAAATGGCAAATGAAATTTAATGTGGATAAATGTAAAGTAATGCACATTGGAAAAAAATAACCCTAACTATACCTACAATGTGATGGAGGCTAATTTAGTTACAACAAATCAGGAGAAAGATCTTGGAGTCATCATGGACAGTTCTCTGAAGACATCCATGCAGTGTGCAGCAGCAGTCAAAAAAGCGAAGAGGATGTTAGGAATCATTAAAAAGGGATAGAGAATAAGACAGAAAATATATTATTGCCCTTATATAAATCAATGGTACATCCACCTCTTGAATACTGTATAAAGATGTGGTCCCCTCATCTCAAAAAAGATATATTGGCATTAGAAAAGGTTCAGAGAAGGGCAACTACAATGATTAGGGGTTTGGAACAGGTCCCATATGAGGATAGATTAAAGAGGCTACTATTTTTCAGCTTGGAAAAGAGGAGACTAAGGGGAGATATGATAGAGGTATATGAAATCATAAGTGGTGTGAAGAAAGTCAATAAGGAAAAGTTATTTACTTGATCCCATAATATAAGAACTAGGGGTCACCAAATGAAATTAATTGGCAGCAAGTTTAAAACAAATAAAGGAAGTTCTTCTTCACACAGATCACAGTCAATCTGTGGAACTCCTTGCCTGAGTAGGTTGTAAGGCTAGGACTATAACAGGATTTTAAAAAGAACAGGATACATTCATGGAGGCTAAGTCCTTTAATTACTATTAGCCCAGATGGGAAAGGAATGGTGTCCCTAGCCTCTGTTTGTC
The DNA here is from genome assembly GCF_007399415.2 of Gopherus evgoodei. Taxonomy (NCBI): domain Eukaryota; kingdom Metazoa; phylum Chordata; order Testudines; family Testudinidae; genus Gopherus; species Gopherus evgoodei. The sequence goes on along the minus strand of NC_044342.1, from coordinate 7,736,898 downwards.
AGAGGATGGCGATAGATGGCAGGAGAGAGATCAATGATCATTACATAAGAACATAAGAATGGCCATACTAGGTCAGACCAAAGGTCCATCTAGCCCAGTATCCTGTCTACTGACAGTGACCGATGCCAGGTGTCCCAGAAAGAGTGAACTTAACAGGCAATGATCAAGTGATGTCTCTCCTGCCATCCATCTCCATCCTCTGACAAACAGAGGCTAGGGACCTTTGGTCAGACCCAGTATGGCCATTCTTATGTCTTATGTCACAGAAATCCAGCCTGTCTGTTCATCCCTTAATTTCATTCCTTAACTTATTGTTCTGAACCATGACTTTCCATATCTTGCTTTTGGACACAGTATTCTATGGCCTGGTCCATGAAGGTTCCTTACAATTTGTACTAAGCTATTGAATTAATGTATCTTGACTTTTACAAGTTTCTTATCTGCTTATGTTAAATACAAAGTTATACTATTGCTTGGTAGTGTGGGATGTTGGTTAGCATGAGTGCACAGAATACTGGGAAGAACATACACTAATTCAGCTTGTAGAACTGACAGGTATTCACATACTGGGTGTATACTAACTTAACACATATGTGTTCGCTGACAAATCACGGATTGTTGCTCCAATAATTATTGTATGAGGGTCACACCTTTGCTAAATTAATTTACAAAGCAGAGATGAGAGCATTTATGTGGGATTTACCTTTTTTATCAAATTGTGTACATTGTTGGGAGTGTAGAGTGGGAAACGGCGTAATATGTCCATCCAATTTAGGCTTAATCAGTTTTGCTTTTATTTAATACAATTTAAGACAGAATTAATCTTACTTATAGTGTTTGGACATACATTTCTGTCTCACAGGTAATAACAGAGAAGACAGAATAGGTGAATGGGCACAAGTTAACACATTCTGGGGCATTGAAAAGTCGTTCCTTCCTCCATGACGTCAGTCCTTCTCACCTGCCTGGATCTCCTGTTCTCCAGTCCATTTTATATGCATTTTCTTATTTTATATGTATTTTACATATGTATTTTATACATATTTTACATATGTATTTTGTATATGTGCATATATATTTTACATATTTTACATGTATTTTCATATATTTGCACATTTTCTATGGCTTAATTTTCCTCCATTCTTAAGTCAACACATTATCCATTTAATTTTACATAACCTGAACATTATTTATGCACAAATATTAATCATCTAATGTCTACAATTTTCTTGCTGAATTTGTAGTTCCTGGGTCACGTTGCCCTGGGTCACTCTGCTTCTAAGTTTCCAAGAGAAAGAGATTTTTCTTTTGTTTCTCATTACATGTTCTTACTTCTTACTTACATCTTCCAACACGACAGGTTACTTATCTTGCCAACAACATCATTTTAAACAAATCAGCAAATTATATCGAAAAGATACAACAAAACATCACATACTGCCAGCCAGTGCATCTCAGAGTCTCAATGTATTTTAAACTTTGAATGAATGCATTATAGGGATGTTTAGTGAAAGATGCATATAGTCATGTAAATGCTGAACTAGGTATAGAGGTTTTTAATTTGGTGTTTATTATAGGTAGAGAAGCAAACAGAATAGTATCTCTCATCATAAAAATATAGAAAGAAATTTTTATCATATAATTTTACAAAGATGTACCATATACACTGGCATTTGGTGCAATATTGTTATACATTGATATAACCACGTGTAGTTTATGAGTTTATCACATAACTATTATTTTACATATGTAATATAAACTAGGTACAGTGCTTCTTTGACTCAGGAATCACCAGGTGAAACTCTCTGTCCTGTGTTAAGCAGAATGTCAGACTAGATGATCAAAATGATCCCTTATGACCTTTTAATCAATGAATCTATGATATACACAATGATCTGTTAGCATACACTTCTGAATCTGTGCAAAATGCCATGGAAGTCAAAAGCCAGCTTCCAGAGTTGTTGTGTGACCTGGTCAGATTAGGCATTGAAAGATCTATCAGAGTCTTATATAGGAAACTGTTCATAAGTGCTGAGAAATATTATTTAAAATTAGGCAACAGGGAGCACTGGGGAAATCCATTAGACAGCCAAAAAAACCCAGCCCAACCCAATCTAAAACCTAAAATGCTGCAATGGACTGACAGTAGGAAAAGGAGAAGCCTAAATGGAGTTCTTGGGAGAGCTGGTTGAAATTATTCCATCATTAAAATTTTGGTGAAAATTGTTAAATTTTCAAAAAACAAGGTGAACATTTTATGAAAGGGTTTTCATTTTAAGATTTTTTTAAAATTTGACATTCAAAATTTTGAAGATATTTAAAATTTGGAAGGGGAGTTGGTAATAAAAGTTTATCTTCCCATTCTCCTGATAGGTTTAAAAGTCAAAGTTTTTCAAATGGCAACAATTCAATTAAAAAAGTGAAGGTCATTGGGAGTAATTCAACAGAACATTTATGAATTTCCCTCACTCCCTATTTTAACTATTTTTCATTCTTTGTTTTCTCCAACTGTGTGAAAAAATGCTTTTCTCTACTGTTTTTCTAAAGGCTCTCTTCACCTCTCTGTTCCTCAGAGTGTATATTATGGGGTTCAGCACAGGTGCCACAATTGTGATCACAAGGGAAATCATTTGATCACTGTCTGGGGTGGAGATAGACTTGGGCCTCAGGTAGGTGAAAAGAGCCCTTCCATAGAGCAAAGTTACCACTATGAGGTGAGAGGAGCAGGTGGAGAAGGCTTTACGCCTTCCCTCTGCTGATGACAGCCTGAGGATGGTGGAGATAACACAGATGTAGGACACAGTTATCAACAAAAAAGGGCCCATGATGAATAAAACTGGCACAGTCAAAACCATAATCTTATTTTTGGATGCGTCCATGCATGCCATCTTCAACACTGGTGGAATGTCGCAGAAGAAGTGATGGATGCGGTTGGAGCCACAGAAGGGCAGGCTGAAGATCCACCTGGTCTGAGCTACTTCCACCGAGATGCTGATGATCCATGAAGCAAATGCGAGCTGTGCACATGTCCAGCCACTCATGATAGTTCTGTAGTGCAAGGGGTGACATATGGCCACGTAATGGTCATACGCCATGACCACGAGGAGGCAGCTTTCTATCAGGCCCATGAAGGTGATGACATACATCTGGGCAGTGCAGCCTGCAATGGTGATGGTCTTTTGGTCCACCAGGAGGTGACTCAGCAGCTAAGGGACCACACTGCTGGTGTAGCAGATTTCCAAGATTGACAGGTTCACCAGAAAGAAATACATGGTGGTGTGGAGTGAGGCGTTTAACTTTATAAGGAGGATAACAAGAAGATTCCCTATCAGGGCGACCAGGTAGGTGACCAGAAGCACCAGAGAGAGAATGATTTGCAGCTTTTTAAGGTTTGAAAACCTCACCAGGATGAATACATCAGAGATGGTCCGGTTCTCTCCTGGGTTATTCTCAGAATGTCTATAGGGGTGACAAAGAAAGATACTGAATCTGAGGTTCTATGTTTCCTCTTCGAATACATTTTTTTCAGTCTATATAAAAATTCAAAAAGGGATCAATCTTTTTCTTTCTTTCTTTCTTTCTTTCTTTCTTTCTTTCTTTCTTTCTTTCTTTCTTTCTTTCTTTCTTTCTTTCTTTCTTTCTTTCCCCTCTGTGAATGTTATTGTTTATCACATTTATCAAATAAGATTTCTCAAATGAGGGCAAATTCTGATCTCATTCGGATCTTAATTACAGGAATTCTTATACGAATGCAAATATTCCCACTGCAGTTACAACTCACAAAAGTGAGGACTACTCACATGAATAAACTGATGCTGCTGAACCCAATTTGTTTGAAGCCCTTTGAAGAATGAGAAGCACAACAAATGGTGAAAACAATGAGGGATTTTGGCCTTTTGTATACGAAAAATGTTATTCTTCTCTAAATATTAGAGAACAATTAAAATCACTCCTGCCTTTATAATCACCACATTTGAAATGCACTGGTTTCTCTGAACATACAGAAGAGCTAGACCCAGTTCCTTTGCTGGTGTAAGTAGTAACAGCTGCATGGGTATTAAAAGTTCTATATTGATTTATGCCAGTTGAAGATCTTTGTCTTATCACCTTGCTATAAAGAATTTTACAAGAAGGAAGATCCTACAATGTTAGAAGAGATGTTTTCCACAGATGTTTTATTTCAAGGTTATTTGTTGACAAGGAACTTCCTAATAAGTGAAATGACAGAGTTGAAATAAAAATGAACAATAACAAATATCACATTTTTCATACCCTTAGCACCTTCAGTGCTAAGGGTATGAAATTTGCAGATGAACTGAAACTGCTGAGCTTCAGTTCATCTGCAAATTTGACACCATCAGCTCAGGATTAAACAAAGATTGTGAATGGTTTGCCAATTACAGAACCAGTTTCTCCTTCCTTGGTTTTCACACCTTAACTGCTAGAACAGGGCCTCATCCTCCCTGATTGAACTACCTCATTATCTCTAGCTTGCCTGCATATATATACCTGCCCCTGGAAATTTCCACTACATGCATCTGATGAAGTGGGTATTCACCCACGAAAGCTCATGCTCCAAAACGTCTGTTAGTCTATAAGGTGCCACAGGACTCTTTGCTGCTTTTACAGATCCAGACTTACACAGCTACCCCTCTGATACTTGATGCAATAAGAGACAGATCTTCCTTGGATGTCAACCAGCTTCAGAAAAGAGCTACCAGAATGAACTGAGGTCTGGAAATCTAGTCTTATAACAAGAGACTAAAGGAACCTAATCTATTTATTTTACTAAAGAGAAGGTTAAGAGGTCACTTTTATCATGCAGATGTTATTAAGCTTGGGACAGGAATGACTGGGTCCCTGTTATGCTGCAGATAAGAGAAGATGATCATAATGGTTCTTTCTGGCTTTAAATCTATGAATATACAAAGTTAATTGAGGAAGATCCTAAATAAAGTTCTGACCTTTGTTTCATGTTATTTACATTAATTATTTAGGCGGTGGTTTTCAAAAGTAACTAATGAAGCAAAAGAATCTATTCTGATTGATATTCAATGGCTGTAGGATGCCTAACTCCCTTAGGCTCCTCTGAAAACCCTAGCCTAAACTCTTTACCATATACAATATAAAATGGGATCTGGGACTCCTAACATAAAGATGAATGTTCAGTGTCAATAGGTTAGATTGCTGCGTACATTGAGATCAGCAGGGCAACGACATTCATATTGGCTATACAGCACTGGACCATAGGATCATTCCCACCATCTCTCTGGCTCAATGCATATTTAATAATATCTCAAGTGTGGAAGAGTTTTAACAAGAGAAATTCAAAGATATCCACATCCAGGTATTCCAGAGCCCAGTGGGTAGAACACTCAGCCAAGAAGCAGGGAACCCTTATTCAAATGTCTTCTTCTCAGGCCAAATGGGGAATTCAACTGGAATAGCCAACATCTTGGGTGAGTTGCCTATTCACCAGACTAAAGGGTATGAAGGAGGTTATGATTATGTTTTTCCTGTCCCCCCAGCTATTTTATGTGGAGTTAAGTGTGTTACCAGGCTGAGACCCACAGCCCAGATAGGCGTGTGCAGCATGCTGGGGCTTAAGCATGAGATTGAAGTCCAGGTGTCTGCTTGATGCAGCAGTGTACATACTCAGAAGCAGAAACTAAAGTACCTAGGGGACTTTCACAGCAAAAATGTATGTGCTGAGTTAGTTTAGATACCTACAAACTGGAGCAGCAGCCATGTGGGGTTTCATGGCTTGCAGCAGTGCCTAAAAGTAGGATATTGGCATCTGAGTCTCTTTGTGAATCTGGGTGCATGTTCCTCCAAGATAATTGCTAGAGAACACTGCTACCATTGGTGCCCTGAAGGGACATACAGGCTGAGATTCTTGAAGGTGGCTAACTCACTTAGTCCCCATTGAACAGTCCAGGCTAACAATTATCTTCTGAACTGCAGAGTCCTTCCCTTAGCAATTCTTCCTTTATTAATATCTAGGGGCAAAATTTTAAACAACAACATTTTTGTCTGCACTCACGCTTACTTTCATTGGTACAAATCAGAGTCTAAGCTGGACTCCAATCCAAGTAACTGAGAAAAGAGACCAATATTTGGGCCCAATCCTGAAAGCCTTGAAGTCTGTATATGGAGAAACTGGTTCTCCTCTCTCTTACTTCAACTCTTATTCTTTGCACTATGAGACTGCCAAAAAATCTTCATCAGAATCAGGCTCCCATTGTGCTGGACATTATACAAATATATAATAGGACATGGTCCATAATTACATGCATCACAGTTGTGTCTAGAAGCCCCAGTTGAAAATAGGACCCTATTGTGTTGGACAAACACACAGGAAAAGACAATCTCTGTCCCATACTTTTGTCAGTCTAGATAGACAAGATAGACAAAGATTGAGAGGTGAAACAGATGCAGAGAGAGGAAGTGACTGGTCAGCAGGTCTGTGGCAGAACCAGAACCCTGGAGTAGAACCTACGTCTTCTGGATTCTACTTACTAGACTAAACTCTATCTCAATAAACTATGCTTCAAGCCTGTCATACAACAGGCCATTCATAGCTCAAAGGAAATAATTTCATTAGCTTTTCTGAGAGTTGGATCAGGCCCTAACTGGACAAAGCATAAAAATGTATCTAAGTATGCTGTTGGAAAACTGTGTCCGTTGCTTGGGTTCACAATTCAAGAAGGATGTTGATAAATTGGAGAAGGTTCAGAGAAAACCCCTGAAAATGATTAAAGGATCATAAAATATGCCCTATAGAGATAGACTTGAGGAGGTCAGTCTATTCAGTTTAAGAAAGAGAAAGTTAAGGGATGAGTTGGTTACAGTCTATAAGTATCAACATGAAGAACACATATTTAATAATGGGCTATTCCATCTAGCAGAGAAAGGTCTAACATGATCCAGTGGCTGGATGTTGAAGCTAGACAAATTCAGACTGGCAATAAGGTGTAAGATTTAATAAAGTAATTAATCAGTGTAGAAATTACAAAAGTCATGGGGGATTCTCCATCAAGGGAAATTTTTAAGTCAAGATGGGATTTTTTTTTCTAAAAGATCTGCTCTAGGTATTATTGTGGAGCAGTTCTATGGCCTATGCTCTCCAGGAAGACTAGGTGATCACAATGGTCCCTTGGAATCTCTGAATCCATTAATGTATATGGCACCTCTTTTGCATCCCATGCGGGGTTAAAGAGTGAGGTGCTTCTGTCAGGGACAGGCATTTCTTTGGCTTTTAGTGCTTCCTTTCCACCCCCTCTTACCCCCACCCTACCCCCCTCACCCATTCTGACTGGTTACTTGATCTTATCTAGGAAGAGGAGTTGAGACAGAACTGTCCTAGTGCATACTCATATACTGAACTCCTAGTGCATACTCATATACTGAACTCCCACTCTACCCAACAATACTGCAGCTCTATCTCTTATCTCTTTTCACCTCATCTTTTTGTGGGCAGATGTAACACACGGTCTCTTTATTCTTTGTTCACCAGGATATAAGTGCTTTAAGGATATAAAAATATCAAATGTCAAATAGATAAAAAAGACACAAAATATAAGCAGACATACAGTCCTGAATAGTACATTATCATTGCTAATACTCCTAACACCTGCTTTCTTCACATAACATCCAGGGCCCCATTTCAGAACCTAATTCCCTTAGGCCCTTTAGGAAGGTTGTCTTAAGGTTACGACCCTAGACTAAAACATAATCATTATAACTGATCTAACTTTGACAATTTTTTCCTAATGTAGATACACGGCAAAATCATGTAGCTTGATTTATCTCATGGAATTGTGGCTAGGCTAAAAATCAAGTGAAAATTTGGGTTTACCTAGCATGCATTAGCTCAAACTATACTCAATGCCAATTCAAGTTCAGTCTAAATCCCTAGTGTTGGGATTCGTTGCGCATTGATTTTCAAATTTAATGCTACTCAAATTCGAAAGCTTACATTGCTTTAAGTAGAAATAAATCAAGGATGGATATCAACATAATGAGCCAGGTCCTCAGCTTGTGTAAATTGAAATAGTTCAGCTGAAGCCAACTGAGATACACTTGTTTATGGCACCTAACATTTTGGCCCTATAAACTGTTTGCATGAGTGCTTTTATCTAGACCAGGGATAAGCAACCTTTGGCATGCAGCCCATCAGGGACATCCACTGGCAGGCTGGGATAGTTTGTTTACCTTCAGAGGCCACAGATTCAGCCGATCACAGCTCCCACTTACCATAGTTCGCTGTTCCAGGACAATGGGGTCTGCAGGAAGCAGTGGCCAGCACATTCCTGGGCCCGTGCCACTTCCTACAACCCCCATTGGCCTCGAAAGGCAAACCGTGGCCAGTGGGAGCTGCGATTGGCTGAACCTGCAGATGCTGAAGGTAAACAAACCATCCCAGGCTGCCAGCAGCTCTTCCTGATGGGCCGTGTGCCAAAGGTTGCTGATCCCTGATCTAAACTAAATTGATTGCCAATTGTGTATCAGTGTCAACAAGTTGAAAGAACTCAAAATATCTAGATAGTGCAGTCCCCACAATTCTTTGATTTATATTATAATTTTATTGAAAAAAGAAAAAACCTAGAAATGGTTACATTGCATAAGAAACTTGAATTTTCCCTAGTGTTCTTATCAGAGCAGTTTTCACACCTTTATTTTTCAAGCTGTAGATGATGGGGTTCAACATCGGGGTCAAGATGCTGTACTGGATGGAAAAGAGTTCATCTAGAAACAGGGAAGCAACTGAGCTGGGTTTCATGTACTGAGAAAGAGCTGTCACAAACAATAAACCCACCACAATGAGGTGGGAGCTGCTTGTAGAGAAGGCTTTACATCTTCCCTCCGTGGAGACTATTCGTAGTGGAGATGATGTTAATGTAGGAGACTAGGGTGAAGAGGAAGGAGCTGAAACCAAATATCACAGCAGAAGAAAGAAGAGCTATTTTAATGGTGAAGGTCCCAGTACAAGACAGTTGTAATAGCGGAGGGAGCTCACAGCTGAAATGCCTGATTTCATTGGGCCCACAGAAGTATAACTTTAACACAGGGACAGTGTTGACCAGTGAATACAAGAGCTCCCTTGTCCAGGAACCACCCATCAACTGTCTGCTCACTCGTTTGCTCATGGTCTCCACATAATGCAATGGGTGACATATGGCAGCGTATCTGTCATAAGCCATTGCTGAGAGCACAAAAACTTCAGTACCAGCTGAGAGGAGGATGAAGAACATCTGGGCAAGGCAGCCATTGACAGAAATGGTTTTGTGCTTTGCTAGGAAATTCACCAACATCTTAGGGACAATGGCTGAGGAATAACAGATATCAACAAAGGAAAAATGAGACAGGAAGAAGTACATGAGGGTGTGGAGGTGAGGATCAGCCCTTATCACCAGCATAATTATCACATTCCCTACCAGAGTGATTAGATAATTAACTAAAAACACCAAGAATAGGAAAAATTGAAGTTCTGGGTATTTAGAAAGTCCGACAAGAATAAATTCATTCACATTAGTTTGGTTTTCCATTCACATTTAGTGATCTGTATGAAGAGAAATAGAAATGAAATTAACCAACAGAACAGGTTATGGAAATTCAATTAGATAGATAGATAGATAGATAGATAGATAGATAGATAGATAGATAGATAGATAGATAGATAGATAGATAGATAGATAGAACCCAATGAGATTTTGAAAGCCAGGGGGACTCGGACAAATTCATATTTCTAATTGAACACTCTAAGTTGGATAAAAATAAAGTGGGTCCTATTTCATGTGGATTTACACAAATATTTTCTTTGATTACACTAGCGTCAACACTGTGTCCAATTATTTCTCCTATTTGACCCCATTTCTCATGTTGTGAGCCATACAAGAGAGATCTGCTTTTAGAAACCTCATGTAAACCCTTTTTTCTAAACCAGATCCTATATCATCCATCCAGTGCACTATGTTGGCTTACAGGTAGACAAAAAGTATCTAAATTGAAAATAACCTTCCAACTACTGCTGTTTTTTTGTCAGATAACTTTGTAAAAGCGGCACAGCGATTGGTATAAATAAGTCTCATTAACTCCTGTGTTATTCTAGCTTTTTCCCAGCACAACTATAATGACTTGAGTGGAATGAGCAGTGGTGAATTGAACCCCATAAGTGATAGGTTTGCAAATAGAAGATATTTTTCACTAGTTTCCAACCCTGAACATTAAACATGGGATATGTACATCAGGATGTGTTTTTTCTTTCTAGTGTCATGTTATTGGTCAAGATTTGCCAAAGTAGATGGTGATTTTGATTTTCTCAGATTTGGCTGGTTGACTTGAGAAACCATAAAGGGGCTTGATTTTCATAAATTGCTGAATATCCTGGTCTGAAATTCTGACACGTATTTGACTCCATTGTTTACAAGCATTCTGCCGTCAACCAACTCCGTGTAACCCCACTGACATAAAAAATCAATCCCAATAGACATTTTGATTGATGATACACAAGAGGGAGGAGAATCTTTAACTTCCTTAGCATCACTGTCCCTCCATCTCGTTTTTGGTCAGTAACCTCAACAGATGCTGAAGAGAATGGAGATGACATGAGCTGAAGGATGGGATTGATTGAAAAGTAAGTGTCATTGATACATAAGCAAATGGCAGAATAAACAGCACTTCACAGTCCATTTCACTGAGCTGGATTTGCTGGATGGACCCCTGCATCCATGTGTGGAGTCGTCCCACTGAGGTAAATGGGGTTCCGGATAGGCACAGGAGTCCATTCGTACAGATCCAGTTACCACACCAGGGTCAAAATCTATTGTTCTGTGACTAGTTATGGATGCCTCTCAGAGAGCTCTTTCTGTTTAGCTGATTGATTATGAAATCCTCAGCATGCACATGTTACTAACAAAAGCAATCATGTGTTCTTCTTATTACAGCCATTGTCTTCCCTTCCATTCCCAGCTGAGGACACCAGTTCTCATCCTGTCCTAATTTGGACTATAAGTTCATCAGGACAGAGCCTTTGCCTTTTGAATAGTTTCTAGAGCCATACCGAGGAAATGGCACAAATTTTTGACATGTCTTATAAATGATTGGCTAACATTTTTAAACTTGGGTGCCTACAGTTAGGCATTGAAATCTGCATGTAGGAAACTCAGTAACTGACCTGATGCTCAGAGACATAAAGCTCCCACAAATCTCTATGGATATCAATGGCAGTTCAAAGTGCTCAGCATCTCTGATAAGCAGGCAGTGTATCTGGAGTGATGATGTATTGTATTTTTTTGTACAAAATATTTTTATTCAAAGTTTCCCATTTTTACAGTGAAAATCTGACTCTTCAAAACATGAACAAAAGAATCTGATTCAAAAGCCCAAAGATGTTTTTTATTCATCCTATCAAACACAGAAAACAACAACAAAAGGATTTCAAAAGAAAATCAGTTTTCCATAGAAATGTTTTCTAAAGTTTGATTTTAGCTTTCAGCCAAAATAATAATAATAATAATAATAATAATAATAATAATAATAATAATGGAAAATTAAAACAAACAAATGAAAAACAGAAAACAAAGCAAACATTCAAACCCTCATCAGATTTTTTTAATACATTTTTTTGTCAGAAGTTGGGCAGGGTCGACAGGGGATGGATCACTTGATGATTACCTGTTCTGTTCATTCCCTCTGGGTCACCTGGCATTGGCCACTGTCAGAAGACATGATACTGGGCTAGATGGACCTTTGCTCTGATCCAGTATGGCTGGCCTTACACTCTTTAAATTTCCCTTGAAAAGCTATGGGCAATTTTTGACCAGCTCTGACTATTATTACTAGTTTTGATGGCGGTAATTTGGCAGCTGACTGTTTCAAATATGCATTTTGAGTTGCCCTAGAATAGAGACTTTTGGGGAAGAAGGCCTAAATCTTTATTCTACTGACTTCCATGGCAAAATTCCCATGGCTTCACTAGAGGTAAATTTGACTCCGTGTGTTCACATGAAGCTGCCTTCTTGTAAAGTGCTTTCACATCTGCTGGGGGCAAGTTCTAGATGTGATCTAGGTATTACTAGTCTTTGTCTAGCTTCTTCCTGTTTCTATACTGTCTTGCATATTTTGTTGTGATCAATACCTACATAAACTGTGTATAAATTGAAACCAAATATGAATGTTATCATTTTCCATCCACTTTGTATGGATCCATCTGCCATGTGGGAGAAGCTTCAAGACAGGGCAAACCCAGTGATTCAGATTCTCAGTTCAATGGAACTGCACCAGTTTATACTAGTATAAGAATCAGCCCAATGTATTTACCGAAGTGAGTGGTGTGGAAAAAGTTTACTCACCAAGATAAGTTGATAGTCTCCTTATGATTTCTCTAGGCTTGTTATCACCCTTCTATGAAGTTATCCCCGTGTCCTCAATATGGGTGACTAGTGCTAGAAAGCCTGAGTGAATAGTTAGCAGAAAGATAACTTTCCTACAAAGAGATGAAAAATCAACCAAGGCTTTGTGTTTTGGCTACATTTTTTTAACCAAACTGAATCAAATAGATAGGCAGTGAAACTACCTGATCCAAAGTGTTCTTTAGAAGTTTGTTCTAGCTTTTTTGAATGTTCTACTCCTCTGGGATAATAACCTTTCTATAGCTATATGATTATGTAAAATAACCTGCCTATTTTTTGTATGACTTCTAGTCTTTGGCCATTAATCTTCCTGAAAATCAGGGCCTGTATTATACAAGTGTCCATTCATTTTTAAGAGCCATATTTTGGACACTAGTTGTCATCTTCCTCCTCCTGATATCTTATGAGTCTTCATATTATTGTTATTTTTATTATCCCATTAGTACCAGGGGACCCCAACTGAGATATGGCCCCATTGCCCCCACTCCTGCAAGAACCTTTCCCATTTGCCTTCCCAATGCTGGAGCCTTTCTTTGCAGCATCACAATTACACATGGGCACAGCCTGTCTTTCACTCTGGCATGTAACTACATGTGTACTGTACTCTACACACTGCTATACACTTAGTCATTGCCTGACATGCAGGACTTGCCCTAGAAAGCTTGTCTGTACCTGCCTCAATAAACAGAGAAAGAAAATGTTATTTCACAGCCGTGGAATTCCGATACGCTGCAAGGTCAACTTCAGCACAAGACCCACCTTCCTAGGAGACTGAGGTCTCTCTCAGAATGACAAGCCCTCTGCCAATAAAGCCAAAGATTTTTGAGCAAGAATCTTCAGGCTGCCGCCTCCTATGGCTCTGATTGTTTATATTAGCCAACATTGGCTTTGCAGTCCTGGCTGTTGTCAGAGGTGTTGTGGTCAGATGCTACTGGTGTGGTGCTCTGCTCTCTCTTTGTTGGTATCACTCGGCTGCGTGCGTGTGTTCCCTCTGTGTGCTGCCCCAGCTCTGCAGATAGCTGACACAGCAGACCCGAAGAGAACCCCCAATGATCACAGAGTCTAGTAAGGTATGAAGGCACGTCGGCCAGGTTTATTGCCGTATTGGATACAGTAGTAGTTCCTCTCAGATTGGTACTCTACAGGGCATACTACAAATATGTACCCACGGTCAGTGGACTCGGCTCAGTCAGTGGAGGGACTTTCCACTGCCCCCTCGGCCGGACAAAGACATCGCCCCAGGGATACATTCTTATACACAGGTACAAACAAGTTACACATCACTCCTGACGTATTGAGGTGCAGCCCCTCCATGCAGCAAGGTACAACCCCTCTACGTAGTAAGGTGCCGCCTCTCACCTTGTATATGTTGGTTCGATCAAAACAACACTATCCATCATATTACCCTTTTGCCCCTGTCATTGGGATGGGTCGGCCTGTTCTTTCTTATCTGTGGAATGTTCCAGTATAAGGTGTTCTGGTACCATGTTTATAGTTCGATGTGCTAGGTGAATATATGTTTATGCAATATCAGCCCTTTCCTTGCCAACATCTGTGAACCGAGCTGGCCTTCAGCTCACAGCTTGACTCTGCTCTCTAACTAAATCTTGACATCACTTTAGTTCAGGCCTCAGGCTTCATACTGGGCCTTTATCAGGGCCTTCACTTACTACATTCCCCCACTTTTTGTCTTTTTATGGGGAGGATGTTTACCCATCGTCCCGGAAAATCATAATGCATGGACTTAAGATAACCCAGTGGGCTAAATACTGTTATGTGTTTACCTTATTTTATCATCCATACACTCATGCCCCATCTGTCCTTTTAGTCTGCACATTCCCTTGTATGACTGTTAGACAGATTTCATGATCCAATTATCTTTTAGTCCCTTATGGTGGGCCTGGGAATGTTAGGCCTGGGACCATAAGTTCTTGGGGGTTAGTAGCCTATCTGGTATTTCATCGAGGGCTTTGTGGGGACATACAAAGTATCCAAGGATATAAATGAAAATTATGGATTATATGACTTATATATTGATATTATCTGAATAGGAGTATGTATGTGTATGATATGGTGATTAATATATAAGTTTTGGTTATAACAATTTAACTATTACTAAAAATATGAATACTTGTGTGCTTTAACAGATTTGTTATTTAGTGTGACTTAGTTTTTGTGCCTTAATTTCTTACTTTATGAAGTGATTGTTTGGGTGTACAACAACAGTGTTGATTGCCATTTCCATTCCCTTATTGATTCGACCTTGTAATTTGGCACGTTTTGTTTGATGGATCATATAGCAACACATTCCTATTAGAACCACAACAGTTAGGGCCTGGATCCCCATTAGAAATACGCTTAGAGTGCAGACTACTGGATGCAAAGTCACATCCTCAGGGATTGCCCACCAGGGTGTTTCCACCGCTTGTTGAACCTCATCCACTTCACGCATTTGCTGCTGGATTAAGTGGGCTATTGGTATTAGGGATTCCTTTGTTCTTGCTACTAATTCATGTATATCTAAATGTAAGAATTTTATAGGTGGAAACAGATCAACCAATAAGCTTTTCAGCTGTTCGTGCATAATAACCGTTTCAGTGACAGCCTTCCCCATTTTTGTTGGCCAAAAAGCCTGGGCTCCTATCTCAATACTGCCAGTGATAGGTACACAAAATCCTGCCTCACTTGTGGGGCAGATATTGCCATTGATGGAAAAATTATGATACCCTATGGCACAGGCCATGTCCTGAATGCGCACTACCTCATTAACCAATTCCTTTTTTACTAGTCGTGCCCAGCCTTTTTTAGTGGCATTGATGTTAATATTGGCATAGCACTCACACAACCACCAGCCATTATGTTTTGTACAGCATGCCTGATTGATTTCGGAGCCAGTTTCCGTTACTAGATGCACAATGGGGTAGTGTTGCACATATGTCTTATCTACCAGAGTCTCCACACTATTAGCATAGTATACTTTAACTGGCTCTTGTACCCATCTAGGCACGGCCATCATGAGGTGTATGCATTTGCGTTCCTCTTGATTTCGTTTTGGAATGCTGTAATGTAGTAAGTGAAGACCCTGATAAAGGCCCAGTATGAGGCCTGAGGCCTGAACTAAAGTGATGTCAAGACTTAGCTAGAGAGCAAAGTCAAGCTGTGAGCTGAAGGCCAGCTCGGTTCTCAGATGTTGGCAAGGAAAGGGTTGATATTGCATAAACATATATTCACCTAGCATACCGAAGTATAAACATGGTACCAGAACACCTTATACTGGAACATTCCACAGATAAGAAAGAACAGGCCGACCCATCCCAATGACAGGGGCAGAAGGGTAATATGATGGATAGAGTTGTTTTGATCGAACCAACATATACAAGGTGAGAGGCGGCACCTTACTACATAGAGGGGTTGTACCTTGCTGCGTGGAGGGGCTGCACCTCAATACGTCAGGAGTGATGTGTAACTTGTTTGTACCTGTGTATAAGAACGTATCCCTGGGGCAATGTCTTTGTCCGGCCGCGGGGGCAGTGGAAAGTCCCTCCACTGACTGAGCCGAGTCCATTGACCGTGGGTACATATTTGTAGTATGCCCTGTAGAGTACCAATCTGAGAGGAACTACTACTGTATCCAATACGGCAATAAACCTGGCCGACGTGCCTTCATACCTTACTAGACTCTGTGGTCATTGGGGGTTCTCTTCAGGTCTGCTGTGTCAGCTATCTGCAGAGCTGGGGCAGCACACAGAGGGAACATACGCATGCAGCCGAGTGATACCAACAAAGAGAGAGCAGAGCACCACACCGGTAGCATCTGACCACAACACCTCTGACAACACTGGTGACCCCGACCGCTGATCTGAAAAATACGCAGAATAAGCAAGTGCCGTAAGTACCATGGAAACCTTCCAACTAAACAATGGAAGTTTTATAAGTTTTAACCTTAGAGCCCCATCTGTACCCCGTTTACTGTTGCATATCACTTGAGGACAATTAAAACGCTTTGAATTGACTAGACCCTACCTGGTCAGACAATTAAGGGTGAAGGGTCAGTTCGCTTGGGGCATTGGTAATACACTCACTATCTGATGGAATGATGTAAACACTTCTGTGTGGACATTGGAACAAGAAGGAAAACAGCCATTGTGGATGGTAGGGCCAGGAATTTCATGGATTAACAATGTACCTATGGTCCCCATGGGAACAAGATTCCTATTCTTAAATCCACTAAGCAATGAGGTCATACTGGCTTTGTTAAATAGGGATTATACCCAGCAAGAGCCAACATTGTCATTCTGAGAGAGGTCTCTCTCAGAATGACAAGCCCTCTGCCAATAAAGCCAAAGATTTTTGAGCAAGAATCTTCAGGCTGCCGCCTCCTCTGGCTCTGATTATTTATATTAGCCAACATTGGCTTTGCAGTCCTGGCTGATCCCTGAAGAGGGCTGACCTGTTAATTTCCACAGGGAGATACAGATTCTGAGGATAAGGTTCAGTGTTCACAGATAAGAGTTTCTTTTGAAAGGCAGCATCCCTCTATAGATTTAACAGGCTAAAGAGGAGTAAAATAAAAGCAAACTCACCTAGCTTCCAGAAAGAGATCATTGACCTTCGGA
Source organism: Gopherus evgoodei (assembly GCF_007399415.2). Taxonomy (NCBI): domain Eukaryota; kingdom Metazoa; phylum Chordata; order Testudines; family Testudinidae; genus Gopherus; species Gopherus evgoodei. Next base: position 7,719,869 of record NC_044342.1, on the reverse strand, counting down.
CTTGTAATGCATACTCACCGCCATAGATAGATAAAGAGACAGATTGATTGTGACACCCTCACTGAAGTTGAAAAGCGCTTTACTTAATGATGCCACTGAAGTTAGTGGAACTATATATAATGTATATGTAAATAATGTATATAACATAATGGAATTGGGAGTAAAGTATTAATTGTAGTGACTTTGTTATCACCATATAGCCTTGAAAGAAAAATCTTTCTCTCTCTCTATCCCCATACACATTATCTATCTATCTATCTATCTAATTAATATCTCCCTCCCTTCCTTCTCTCTGTCTCCTTCTCTCTCTTTCTCTCTGGGTCTCATAAATACAACATGTAACACCATCAGCTATACTTTACTCTGCAAAGTCAGCTCCCGCAGGGTGAGGGGGCTATATGTGGGTGTTGATCAAATGTATATACTTCTCTTCTCTTGGAAAAATATAGCCCTCTCCTCTTGGAAAATAAAATCCTTTATTCATCTGACTCTAAGAGCAAGAGTTAATTACTTCTGGGGAGTCTGAACACTTTCTGGTTTCCTCTGGGACAAGAATCTCTTGTGTAGAAAGCTAACAGTGTTCTGCATCAGTAATGAATGAGTATTTTGCAATGGGCAATATGACAGACCCAGAAAGTTCTATATGCTTTGATTTATTTATTTATTTATTCATTTCTAGATACGGACTAGATCCTTAGATAATGTGAATCACTGCCTCTACAATGAAAACAATGGCACTACACTGCATTATACCAGCTGAGTCATTGGGCCAGATTTCTAATAACAATTATACATTATCCCAGTGAATCTGCTCTTGCTAATGGACAGTGATTGTGAGGCAGGGCAGTGCTATTATTTCCATATACAGAGGGAGATTTGAGGTCAGCTGAACATGAGCTCCCAATGTGATATTGTGGCCTGCAGAACTAATGTGATTTCAGGATGCAGAAAAAGGGGGAATCTTGGGTAGAGGTTATTTTACCTCTGACTTTGGTACTGGTGAGACCCCTGCTGGAATAGTGTGTCCAGTTCTGGTGCCCACAACTAGAGAAGGATGTTGAAAAGTTGGAGAGGGGTGAGAAAAGAACTATGAGAATGATTAAAGGATTAGAAAACATGCTTTATAGTGAATGACTCAAGGAACTCAGTCTATTTATCTTAACAAAGAGAAGGTTATAGGGTGAGTTAACTACTGTCTATAGCATCTCGGTAGGGAACAACTATTGAATAATGGGTGTGATGACGACAAACTAGGTGCCATATCTTGCCAAGTCTGTAGGTGTTAGCTGAGCACTGACAAATTCATAGGAATTCAGACCAGCCAGTGGCACGGGAGCACTTTTTCTAGTGAGGGTGCTGAACCCTGTGTGTTCAAAATTATGAACAAAGCGCAATTCCCGCTTACACCACATGGGAGTAGCACAGCTCTGGGATTCTCCAGCATCGCAAAATAATGGTAGCTTCGTTCAGACAGCACCAGCAAACTTTTCACAGTAAAATCTGGGGATGCTGCAGCACCCCGACACCCCTAGTTCCCACACATATGAGACCAGCTCTCTTGTATGTTAATATTCTTAAAGACAGATGTTAGACTTGTAAAGATGTGTTTAGTGTTTAAGTTGCTGCATGTGTGATTCATATCTGTGATGCCTATATCTCATGCTATAAGGTAATATGTAAGTTTTGTTTTATAATTGTAAAAATGCCTGCTATGAATTTGTAAAAGCAGCAAAGAATCCTGTGGCACCTTATAGACTAACAGACGTTTTGGAGCATGAGCTTTCGTGGGTGAATACCCACTTCTTCAGATGCATCTGAAGAAGTGGGTATTCACCCACGAAAGCTCATGCTCCAAAACGTCTGTTAGTCTATAAGGTGCCACAGGATTCTTTACTGCTTTTACAGATCCAGACTAACACGGCTACCCCTCTGATGCTATGAATTTGTCAACGTAAGCAGGAAGAGTGGTTTTCCCGTCCATCAAGAAGGACTCTCAAAACTAAACAGTCCATTGTAAGACAAAGCTTTGTTGACTGCCCCATCTATCCACAAAGAAGTTACATGCAGGAGTTGCCATCCCATCAGTTTGAACTCTGGGGGAAGGGCATGTAAAGAAATGGCTCTCTCTTTGCTGTTTGAACTCTTACAAGGGCTGGTGTTAATGAACAAAAAGCAGATATCCCCAGGGTTATCCCTAAAACTCATTCAGTGAACAGATTGCTACACTTCAGTCACCCTTTGGAACCACCTATTATTCATCTGTGCCTATATGTTGCCTGCTGTAATTTGTAAATAACTCTCTCCTTTTTTCCCCTAGTTAATAACTCCTTAGTTATTTTATTATTGGATTAGCTACTAATATTGACTTTGGCATGAGATCTAAGGTACAAATTGATCTGGGGTAAGTGACTGGTCTCTTGGGACTGGGGTCAACCTGAATATTTTGTGTTTTTTGACGTAATTAACCATTTATCACTATGTCCAGCATACCTGGGTGGCAAGATAGACAGGAGGTCCCAACGAGACTGTGTGTGACTCCATAGTAAGACTGTCACTTTGATTCACAGGCATTCACATTTGTTACTGGGTTGGTGAAATGTAATTATAGAACAAACCACACATTTGGGGTGCGTGGCCTGCTTTTAGACAATCTGTCCTGAGGTTGATGAACCTTTCATGGTTGTGAATCACTCCAGACAGTTTGACAATAGGCTCTTCAATGTAGCAGAGAAAAGTATCACATAATCCAATGGCTGGAAGTTGAAGATAGCCAAATTCAGATGAGAAATAATGCATGATTTTTTAACAGTGAGAATAATTAACCACTAGAACAATTTAACAAGGGTTGTGGTGGATTTTCTATACTGACGATTTTTAAATCAAGATTGGATGTTTTTCTAAGAGATTGGCTCACAAGTGAAGAACCGGTGTTAACAGGGCCAATTCAGTCAGAGTGGATGTAGTCCACTCTCAGTGATAGATGAGGAGGTGTCAATTCCAGGAGAGGTAAAGTTGCTTCTGTAATGAGCCAGCCACCCCCATCCCTATTCAAGCCCAGATTAATGGTGTTAAATTTGCAAATGAATTTTAGTTCTGCTGTTTCTCTTTGTTACTCCCTTTTCTTCATGTGTCATTATATAATACCTGCATCTGTAACTTTCATTCCATGCATCTGAAGAAGTGAGGTTTTTTTACCCATGAAAGCTTATGCCTAAATAAATCTGTTAGTCTTTAAGGTGCCACTGGAATCCTTGTTGTTTTCTTAGAGAATATATAAACACCTTTGTCCATACACCAACCACAAGCTGTCTTCTAAACTGTGTCTTTATAGCCACTGTGTAATGCAGTGAGCCACATATGGCATCGTATCAGTCATAAATCCAGGATGAAAAGGTGAAAACTTCAGCACTAGCTGACAAAATCTTTTATATATAACAACAGAGTTTACCTCCCATGGCCATCCCTTGCCCTCTCCCTTGATTCACAAATTTCTTCTCCAGCTTCCTCGACAAAGATAATGAGTTGGAAAAGTGCAGGGGAGGAGGAAAATTTGTAAAAAAAATTATAATGTTTTGCTAGTTAAGTTGAAATTCAGATTTTGGTCCAAAAACATAAGAAAAGGCAGAAAACAATTATTTTGAGGGGGCTAATTTCAGTGAAATTTTGAAATCAATAAATGTTGAACATCTCTAAAAATGAATACACAATGTACACCATACTGTACTTTAAACATTTGTAAAAGCAGCAAAGAGTCCTGTGGCACCTTATAGACTAACAGACATATTAGAGCATGAGCTTCCGTGGGTGAATACCCACATTGTCGGATGCATGTAGTGGAAATTTCCAGGGGTAGGTGTCTCTAGCCTGCAAGCAAGAAGCAGGCTAGAGATAATGAGGTAAGTTCAATCAGGGAGGATGAGGCCCTCTTCTAGCAGTTAAGGTGTGAACAACAAGGGAGGAGAAACTGCTTTTGTAGTTGGCAAGCCATTCACAGTCTTTGTTTCATCCTAAGCTGATGGTGTCAAATTTGCAGATGAACTGAAGTTCAGCAGTTCCTTTTTGAAGTTTGATCCTGAAGTTTTTTTGCTCAGGATGGCTACCTGTAAATATACTATTGTGTGTCCAACGAGTTTGAAGTGTTCTCCTACAGGTTTTTGTATATTGCCATTCCTAATACCTGATTTGTGTCCATTTATCCTTTTCCGTAGGGACTCTCCAGTTTGGCCGATGTACATAGTAAAGGGGCATTGCTGGCATATGATGGCGTATATTACATTGGTGGACATGCAGGTGAAGGAACTGGTGATGGTGTGGCTGATCTGGTTGATGGTGTGGCTGATCTGGTTAGGTCCTGTGATGGTGTCGCTGGTGTAGATATGTGGGCAGAGTAAGCATCGAGGTTTGTTGCCTGGATTGGTTGCCTACTCTGTCCACATATCTACACCAGTGATATCATTACAGGACCTAACCAGATCAGTCACACCATCATCAGTTCATTCATCTGCACGTCCATCAATGTAATACCCTTAATCACAAAGCGTGCCACCTCACATGCACACATACAAGCCAAAGGATCAGAGTGATATTGGAAAACCTGCATGATAGTTGCTATTTTGTGCATTTATTAGTTACATTATGGGCCAGATCTTCAGCTTGTATAAAGCAGTGTAGCTCAATAGACTGCAATACAGTGACACCAATTTACACCAGCCTGGAGTGTGGCTCTGTTTATTTACTCATAGCTCCTTTTCCCCACTTTTGTTTATTAAATGCCAAAAACTTCATTAACACACAGTTAAGGTTTCTCAGTGTTGCTTCTTGCTCTTCCAGAATATGGAAAGTGGCTAAACTTAAAACTCTGAAAACCAGGAAATACAAAATTAGTGTATCAAAGATTTGATTGCCAGGTGTAGGGAAAAAATATTCTATCTCATGAGGGGGTTTTATCTCATAAGAAACATAAGAACAGCCATACTGGGTGTCTGGGTTCCTTCCCAACTCTGAACTCTAGGGTACAGATGTGGGGATCCACATGAAAGACACCCTATGCTTATTTCTACCAGCTTAGGTTAAAAATTCCCCAAGGCACAAATTCTTCCTTGCCCTTGGATGGGATTGCTGCCACCACCAAGTGAGTTAGACAAAGATTCAGGGAAAGGACCACTTGGAGTTCCTGTTTCCCCGAAACATCCCCCCCAAACCTCTTCATCCCGTTTCCTGGGGAGGCTTGAGAATAATATACCAACTAAATATAGACTATAAGTCTATATTATAATATATAACTAAATTATTGTTGTATGTAAAGTAAATAAGGCTTTAAAAATGTTTAAGAAGTGTCATTTCAAATTAAATTAAAATGCAGCGCCTCCTGGACCAGTGGGCAGGACCCGGGCAGTATGAATGCCATTGAAAATCAGCACCTGTGCCTACTTTGGCACAAGTGCCATAGGTTGCCTACCCCTGCTCTAATGCATTCCCTTGCTATTACTCACAGTTTCTGTAATTTTAGATGTATTATTTCAGTAGAAACTGGATTACTTGCTTGGCGTCTCTCTTTGTCTCAGAGAGAACAAGAAAGAGCATTGTGACGGGTTTGGGACTCACCTCCGCTGGCATCTCCTGCTGGCATGTCTGGGAATTAGTTCAGTCCATGGGGAGCACCCTCTCCTGGTGGTGTCTCATCCATCTCTCACCCTCTGTTGGCGCTTGGACCTGCATTGCTCCTTTCTGCTCATGGCATTCCCTTCAGGACACTGCCCTCCAGCAGTGCCTCCTAGTCCATTCTCACTCCCTTCTGGGTGTAGGGGAAAAACAGCAGTCTTTCACTTCACCCCAGCCGCAGTGGCCAGCCATATCTCAAAGTCTAACCCTTTCCATCAGGAGTCTGATGCAGTCTGCTATGGCCACTTCCAACAGGCAGGTGTAATACAAGGTGGAAAGGGGAGACCCAGGCCTGCCCCCTACACTAGGTCCAGCCCATAGACCCTCTGGCAGCAGTCTCCCTGCCCTCCTTCATTCTCCTTGTCCATCTCTCTTCCCTGGGCCTCTTCCCCTTGGTCTGTTTGCCACCCTAGACCTGTGTAGACAGCTGGCACAGGATACCTTGAGCCAATGCCCAATGACCACAAGATCCATTAAGGGATGAAGGCACCCAGCCAGGTTTATTGTCAATGAACGGTACTAGTATCCCACAGACTCTACCGGACCACTAATACGTATACCCATAACAATGGACCAGCTCAGTGAACGGCAGGACTTTCCATTCCTCCCTAGGCCAGACAATAATAATCCCTCTGAGGTACATTTTTATACCTGATACAAACAAGCTAGTACTGCGCCTCTGACATAGTTAGTTACTTCCCCCTGACATGGCTAGTTATCACTCATCATCTTGCACATGTGTTTGCATTGTCTGTAACTAGCCATTCTTAGGAATGTATATTTCTGCAATATGAGACCTGTTCTTGCCAAATTCTGTAAACTTGCAAGCAGGCAGAGCCTGACGTGTGCTCACAGCCTGACTTTTGCTAACTTTGCTTTATATTAGAAAAGCTTGCCCACTACTTTAACTCAGGCCTTTTACCATGCCTCTGATACAAGGGCATATATCTTAGGTTCCCTTTCTACTACAGAGAGGAACTTCCCTCTTATCCCATGACAGCTTATTTTGCTAGAGAGACTTTGGTGAGGGAACTTGTGAAAGGGTTTCTGAAAATACAAGCACACTATATCCACAGGAACACCCTTGTCCACATGTTTGCTGACACCCTTAAAGAATTCTAACAGATTGGTGAGGCATAATTTCCATGTACAAAAGCCACGTTGATTCTTTCTCAATAAATCATGTTCATCTCTGTGTCTGATAATTCTGTTCTTTACTGTTTCAATCAATTTATCTGGTGTTGAAGTTATCCTTACTAGCCTGTAATTACCAGGATTGACTCTGGAGCTACTTTTTATAAACTGTCATCACATTAGCTACCCTCCACTGAAGCAGAACTCTCTGTAACCTCGAAAGCTTGTCTCTTACACCAATAGATGTTGGACCAGTGAAAAATATTACCTTGCCCTGTATAGAAGGCAGTTAGACAGATGGATAGATAATTGGCTGGACAAAAAGCAGAAGGAGGAAAAATGGACAGACATCTTGATGGACAGACAAAGAACAAGACAGACAATTAGGTGGATTGGCAAATGATTATATAGATGAATAATTAAATGGTTAGTTAGATAGACTGGCAGATAATTAGAGAGAGCAATAGGAATACAAGCTCACTTACTCGCACATACACACACTCATGCTCCCATCAGACAATGTGTTTCAAAAATGACCCAAAGGAGATAATTTCTATGGGCCAGTACCCAGAAGTTAGTTGACATGTCATGTCTGTCTTCCCTTAATGTGACTTCTGAGCCTACCAGTAAATAGGCCAATTGGCATCATGCACAGTATTGTAGTTTTCATGTGGCTTCCTGTCAAGTTCTTCTGCTTCTTAGCCTATGCTACCTTTGGGAGTATGTGACCAAGATTCTTCACCAAATTTGGTCCAGTGATTGGATCATTATCTTCTCCAGCCTGAGGCCAGGTATTGCAACATGAATGCTGATCCATGTCCCCTTCTGTCAACTCATAACTAGCGACTGATCCGGGCTGTGAAATTCAGTCCTGGGGCCTGAGACGCACCATGTTTATTGGCATTCTTCAGATTCGAGGTTTTCCACTTAGATTCTGAAGTCCAGGAAGCCTATTTCTGCTGGGAATTAGACCAGGACCACTAAGAAATTCACAGAGATGCCAGGACAGAGCTGTAAGATAGACAGTGACACTATCCAGGTGCTGCCAGGGATGTATATGGCCTCACTGATATATCAGGCCATGGTGCACTTAACATCAGTGATTTGCAGTGGTGGTACTGTGGAGCACAGTTCTGCCTGGACATCAGTGCTCCACGGGATCAACCAAGGAGAAATGTGGAACTTCAGGACATAGCTTCAGCTGGTGAAAACGGGTGTAACTCAGTTGTCTTTCAGAGCTACATTCATATCCACCAGCTGAGGACCTGGCTTTAGTTGTCCATGCTACGCAGCAGATCACAGTTCACACACACAGAGCAGGCAATATATTCACGCACACACACATATTAACCAAGCATTCATTCATTGATGCACATGCACACGAACAGGTTTATGCACACACACACACACACACACACACACGCACACACACACACACACACACACTGGCACACTACAGATCCACACAACACATACACTGCAGACACACATATGGAGGTACATACATACAGATTCAAACCCTGAAATGCACGCACTCAAACGCAGCCACACAAACACAATGCACACACACTATCTCTATTTCTCTGTCTAAGGCATAAGCACATGCACATAGAAAATCACTCTGATATATAAACCATCAAATACACACCTCTTCTTTCAGTAAGATATAGAAAGGCTGATTTTTCTCACCCACACATTCACATTAATTTGCATATGTACTCTTATTACAAAATTAGTTTACGAAAGTGTAACAGTGGTCACACCAACAGATTTCCTCCTGGGTATGCCAACTAACGCAAATGCACATAAAGGTATATGCTGTAAACCTAAAAAACTTCCACTTTTGTCTACCTCTCACCCTCTGCTGCCCCTAGTGTCCATTATACAGTATAGCCGCCCCTTCCCCCCACCCTCCGCTGCCCCTAGTGTCCATTATACAGTATAGCCGCCCCTTCCCCACCCCCACCCTCTGCTGCCCCTAGTGCCCATTATACTGTATAGCCACCTCTTCCCCACCCACACCCGCTTCTGCCCCGGTGTCTATTATACAGTATAGTCCCCTGCTCCCTGGTCCTCACCTTCTGCTGCCACTTATAAGGTAGCTAGATGTCCCTATTTTATAGGGACAGTCCCAGTTTGGGGGGCTTTTTTTATATAGACATCTATTACCCCTCACCTCCTGTCCCAATTTTTCACACTTGCCGTCTGCTCATCCTAGCCCTTTGTGGTCATTATAATGTATAGCCACTCCTTCCCCACCTCCACGCTCTGCTGTATGCTGGTCATGTTTTATTACAGTATAGTAACACCATTTGCATCCCTTAACCTTTGCTCCTGTGTAATCTCTGCAAAAAGCAGAGATCCCCTGATTTTCCATGGTCTCCCACCTCCTGTTGTCATTTTCATTTGTGATAAATTATTGCAGAGTGGTTGGGTAACAATCAGCTCACTCTTACTTCTTCATAGCAGTTATAGCATTGGACGGTCACTTCACATTCCCTTTTCACGATATAAAACCCAGCTGATGTTAAAAGCAATTGGCCAGTCACTGACAATCTCTGACACTGCTTAAAACTCTTGAAGTGGGAGGCAAATAGAGGTTGAAATACATATACTTAATTGAAATATACCTATTATGGTCTGAAAAGCCATTTGTTATGTCACTAAAGAGAGACAGACAGATCTCCATCTGATGTGAATCAGAAATACTCCACTGAAGTCACTGTTTCAGGTCCCCATCTTGTGTAAATCAGGTTAGCTACACCGATGTTAATGGGCCAGATTTTGAGCAGGGTGTAAATCTGCATAGCTCTGTTCATATCATTGGAGTCTGTTCCTCAAGAGATATTAATTGACACAGGTAAAGCCAGTGGAGTTATGCAACTTTACACCAGCTGCAGATCTGGATGTAAGCATCCAGATGAATGGCTCTGTCACTGTTAGACTAATGGTTCTCTGCATTTTTATCCTGAGTGCAGTTTAATAAGTAAATAAGCATAACATCTCACAAATCAGCTCACCTTCCAAAGCACCAGCGCCTCTACTGCTGTGCAAATTGATGACTCACTAACCTATAAAAATACATATAATTATGTACTGATGTCAGAGGTCTTTCAGGCCAGAGGTCAGATCCACAGGTGGTGTCAATTAGCATAACTCTATTGGCTTGTTGATCTACACCAGCTGAGGATCTGTCCCAGAGCTCAAGCTAACTCAGTGCAATTTAAATGTCCATGCAACGCACCAGCCAGTGGAGCACTACTGGTTTAGCTCTGCTGTACCTGTGTCACTGCCCCCAAACTCAGATAGACTCATAGACTAATAGGTCAGAAGGGACCAATCTGATCATCTAGTCTGACCTCCTGCACAAGGCAGGCCACAGAACCCCACCCATCCAATTTTATAACAACCCCTATCCCAGGATCGAGTTATTGAAATCTTCAAAACTGGTTTGAAGACCTCAAGCTGCAGAGAAACCACCAGCAAGCGACCCGTGCCCCACGCTGCAGGGGAAGGCGAAAAACCTCCAGGGCCCCTGCCAATCCGCCCTGGAGGAAAATTCCTTCCCGACCCCAAATATGGCGATCAGCTAAACCCTGAGCATGTGGGCAAGACTCACCAGCCAGCACCCAAGAAGGAATTCTCTGCAGTAACTCAGTTCCCATGTCATCCAACATCTCCCCGCAGATCATTGAGCAGACCTATCTGGTGGTAATCCAAGATCAATTGCCCAAATTAACAATCCTATCATAACATCCCCTCCATATACTTATCGAGCTTTGTCTTAAAGCCAGGAAAGTCTTTTGCCCCGACTACTTCCCTCGGAAGGCTGTTCCAGAACTTCACTCCCCTAATGGTTAGAAACCTTCGTCTAATTTCAAGTCTAAACTTCCTAATATCCAGTTTATACCCATTCGTCCTCGTGCCTACATTAGTACTAAACTTAAATAATTCCTCTCCCTCCCTAACGTTAACCCCCCTGATATATTTATATAGAGCAAGCATATCCCCCCGCAGCCTTCTTTTGGCCAGGCTAAACAAGCCAAGCTCTTTGAGCCTCCTTTCATAAGGCAGTTTTTCCATTCCTCGGATCATCCTTGTAGCCCGTCTCTGAACCTGTTCCAGTTTGAATTCATCCTTCTTGAACATGGGACACCAGAACTGCACACAGTATTCCAGATGGGGTCTCACCAATGCCTTGTATAACGGTACTAACACCTCCTTATCCTTGCAGGAAATACCCCGCCTGATGCATCCCAAAATCGCATTTGCTTTTTTAACAGCCGTATCACATTGGCGACTCATAGTCATCCTGCTATCAACCAGCACCCCAAGGTCCTTCTCCTCCTCCGTCGCTTCCAACTGATGCGCCCCCAACGTATATCCAAAATTCTTATTATTAGTTCCTAAATGCATAACCTTGCACTTTTCACTATTGTATTTCATCCTGTTCCTATTACTCCAGTTAACAAGGTGGTTCAGATCTTCCTGAATAGTATCCCTGTCCTTGATTGATTGATTGATTTATAGTGCAGTAAGAAGCTGGCAAGGCCAGTCTCCATCCTTCTTGGTGTCTTTATTATTACAATAGCACCACCTAGAGGCCACAGTGTGGCAAGCACTGTGCAGACATTGTTCTTGTCCTAAGGGGTTATATTTAGGTCACAGTGAACGAGATGCTCGGTTTCATAGGAGACCTGGGTTCTAGTTCCACCTGAGTGCCAGCCCCATGCCCTAGCCATTATAACCACACCATCCCTATTCTCAGTGGCCCATTACAGCACACATGGTAAAAGTTTCAGGTGTCAAAGGGCTATACAAAGGTTCTGGGCCATCAGATCTGTGCATTTCCTTTGCAAAATCAAGGCCATGAGACAAAGGTGAAGAATGGTGCTGTCATTTCCTAGGCAAAGTTGGGATTGGCTTTCACTCTGTACAATATTAGTTGGTTTATAGAGCTACTGAGGTAACTGCATCCAGCAGCATGATAACAGGATGGCTTGGAATCAGATCCCCATATGTATATTTATCTATGTAGCTAAGCCCATCTTCATGGCAGCTGAGTCTCTGTATTTCCGGAGTTCACCATCCAAGATAACATTCCCAATGAAGATCAAAGAATGGAGTACATATCCCAAGGCTGGGATTTCCCAAGGGGCTTAAGGGATTGAAAGTCAATGGAGCAGGGAGTCAAAGGGCCAGCTTTTCAAAGCTATTTATTCATCTATAGATGCAGATAGGTGCCAAGTGGGATTACAAAACTGCCTAAACTGGTTAGGATCCCAAAACCAGATTTTTAAAGGCATTTAGGAGCCTCATTCCCACTGATTACAATGGGGGTTAGGCATGAAATGCCTTTAAAAATCTGACTCCTAACTGCTATTGATTTGTAATGGAAGAGAAACACTTAACCTCCTGAAGTGCTTTGGAAAATTCCACTAGGGACTGCTGTGTATCTTCAGGTGCCCCATAACCCAGCTCCCAGGTTTCATCCACTGATCTCCAAGTAAGTGGACATCTTTCCCAGAGTGGTGCTGGACAGGAGCATTTGACAGTTCCTATTCCAGCTTTAGGTTGGAGCGACAGCTGGTAGTCAGCTGAAGTGGGATTTATGCTCAGCTCTGCCATTGAACCAGCTGGTGCCTCAGTAGAGCCACAAGTAGAGGAGGAAAATTAAGATCACAGGGACCTGATTCTGCTCTTGCTTCCAAAGATCTAAATCAGAACTGACTTTCATTGGGACTAGGGGCAGGAATCATGCTGACAGCACCGTAAAGCAAGGGTAATAATAATCACTTGTAGCTTGCACTTTTCCCTAGTAGATCTCAAAGCACTTTACAAAGGAAGCCACTAGTATTATCCCCCTTTTACAAACTGACTGGTTCAAGGTCACCCAACAAGCTAGTAGCAGAGAGGGGACTAAAACCCGGAACTTCTAAGGCCCAGGCTACTGCTTGCTCCACTACAGGGTGCAAGGATGACCGACCATTTATTCTTCATGCCATAAACTGACGTCTCTCTCAGCTCTGGGAGCAATCATCATTGTAAAATGTGACAAATATACATGCAACAGTGGGGTGAATTATAGGTTTCTTAAGCATTTGGCCTTGGATGGTATTTGAAACATTATTCCTAACTATTGTTCTGGTCTATCCCAGACCGTAAGGTTTGAGTGGAGATGATTTTCAGAGGCGTTGAGTAGAAGACGAGGGTTGTTATGTGAAAGAGAAATGGGGAAGCTATTGGACTGTAAATCTTGGAAGCTCCATCTTTGGTGTTGGTTTCTACTGGTTTGTGTCTCCTGTCTCTTAGATTGCAAGCTTCTTGGAGTAGGGGTGGCTTCTATGCTATGTTTATGCAGTGCCAAGCACAATGGGCCTCCAATCACAGGTGGGACCTTAAGTTTCTACCAGAAGACAACAAGAAATAATAAACATAACTGCTATTTTCTATTTTTTTTCCCTGTTACTGAGCATTTGATTTGGAATTTTCAAAAGACATTAAGAAAAATGGAAATGAGAATTCCATTTTGTGAAAAATGGCACAGTTTTACACTTTGTTTTCATTGCAATATGGAACAAAAATAAGACTCAAATTTGGTCTCTTGCATTCCAAATAAGTGCCCTAAATAATGGGATAGAAAGCTATTTTTTCCAGGTTTTTTTTTTTTAATTAGAAATTTCACTCTGCACCTGAGACACCACCTTGATGAGATTTTCAGTCAAACTTAGTGTGTTTTCATGAACTATTCCAGTTTCAACAAAATGGCATTTTTCAAAAAGGATACAGTTTTCAAGATTTTTTTTAACCACTTTAGGTGCAAGTAACACAAGCCTGGTTGAAGGTCAGAAGACTGTAAAGAATTTAAGGGTAGAAATCCTGTCAACCTTCAATGAGAGTTGTGCAAAAACTCCAACTCTGTCCTGAGTACAGAGCAAAATTGTCTTCCAAGGTTATTAATGAAAAGAATGGGCCAAATTCTGAAACTTTCTCAGGAGTGAGTTGAATGGAGTTGATGGGCTAGACCATTAAGACATGAAAGATACCATATGATGAACATGTATCCTCATGGGTCTTATAAGAATGATAAATTGAGATCTCATCTTAATTGTGGAAAAATGCACAAGGCAAGACAGTGTTGAGTAGCACCCCTTTCCCTTCTGATATCTTAGCTGCATTAACAGATTGTGGGGCCTGCACTACTGCACATCCAAATGTTTGTTCAGGGTATTTAAATGCCTTATGATCTCTCATGTCTTGACAGATGGACGTCATGACTGGGACAGAAATAAAAAATCAAACCAGTGTGCAGGAGTTTATCTTACTGGTTTTCCAGGAACTTGGTATTTCTGGATGGCCCTTGCTGTGATGTTTTCTGTGATGTATGTCCTAACGATCCTAGGGAATGTGTCCATCACAGCCCTAGTGAGGACCCACCCACGCCTGCACACTCATATGTACTTCTTCCTCTGCAATCTCTCTTTCCTAGAGATCTGGTACACCACAGCATGTGTCCCTAAGGCCATTGGCGTCATGCTGGGCACAAGCCAAACCATCTCTTTCACTGTCTCCCTCCTGCAATTGTTTTTTCTCCTCTCCATGGGCTCCACAGAATGTTTCTTCCTGGCCGTCATGACCTATGACCGCTATCTGGCCATTTTCCACCAATTGCGCTACAGCTCCCTCATGAACAGAACTTTCTCTGCTCATCTGGCCCTCGCCTCTTGGCTGTGTGGGTTCCTGGCTATCTCTGTGCTCATTTACACTCTAAGAAACAAGAAGGTGAAGGAAGCCTTGGGAAAGACAGTCAGTGAAATATTAAGTGGTTTTAGAAAAGCAGAAATTTCATCAAAATGACCAAAACTTTAATTATAATGTCCTGAAGGTAATTGATATAGGAAGCAAAAGGATTAAGTCATGGATTTTTCAAAGGACTGCCAACTCCTTTTCTTTTGCAATTGCAGTCAGACCTGCAGCCTACCCCAAATCCTAATGTAACATTTCCTTAGTGCATGTTGTTGTGTCTTTGTTTTACAGCTTTCCTCATTTACTATAACAACCTTGACAAATGAGCTCCAGTGGCTGGAGAAAACGTTTTTGTGTTTAAGATTCCAAGATGTTAGGTTTGAATGTCACTCAGAAGAATCTATATGAATGAATCCATTGTTAATTACATGAGAGCCAAGGGAGGGAGGTTTCCAACTTCCATTGGATGATGTAAGCCTTGCTGAGGCCCTAGGCAGGCTAACATTCGTATGTGTGTGTGGTGCGGACGTGGAGGAGGGAGGAACACTAGAGCAACCCACCACAGTAGCATTTAATTTCAGAAAGGGAAACCACACAAAAATGAGGAATTTAATTGAACAGAAATTAAAAAGCACAGTCACAAAAGTGAAAGGCCAACAAGCTCTATGGAGACTTTTTAAAAACACCATAATAGAGGTTCAAATTAAACATGTAACCCAAATTTAAAAAAGCATAGTAAGAGGAGTACAAAAGTATAACCATGGCTAAACAACAAAGTCAAAAAAGTGGCTAGAGGCAAAAAGAAATAGGAAAATAGGAAATTAAATCCTATTGAGAAAAAAAAAAAGAGAATCAACTCTGGCAAGTCATTTGTAAAAGTATAATTTGGGAGGTCAAAAAAGAATTTTAAGAGCATCTAGCTAAAGTCTCAAAGACTAACACCAAATGTTTTTTAAGTACATCAGACAGGAATCCTGTCAAAAAGTTGGTGGGGTCACTGCACAATTGAGATGCTAAAGGAGCACTCAAGTAATGTCAGGCCATTGCAGAGAAGCTAAATGAATTTTTTGCATTAATCTTCACTGCAGAGGATGTAAGGGAGGTTTCCACACCTGAACCATTCTTTTTAGGTGATAAATCTGAGCAACTTTCCCTGATTATGGTGTCAATACAGACGTTGAACACATTGCTAAATTGAGCAGTCATAAGTTTCCAGGTTCAGATGGGATTCAACCTAGAGTTCTGAAGGATCCCAAATAGAACATTGCCCAGCTGCTAAGTGTGGTATGTAACCTGTCATTTAATAAGGTTCTGCACCATATAACTGGAACATAGCTAATGTGACACCAATTTTTAAGGATCCAGAGACAATTCTGGCACATACAGGGTTGTAAGCCTAATTTCAGTACCAGGGAATTTGGCTGAAACTGCAGTAATGAATAGAATTATCAGACAGGTGGATGAACAGGATTTGTTTGGGAAGAGCCAACACAGCTCATGCCTCACCAATCTATTAGACCTGCTGGAAGGGGTTAATGAACATGTGGATAAGGGTGATCTAGTAGACACAGTATACTTGGACTTTCAGAAAGCTCTTGAAAAGGTCCTTCACAAAATCTCTTAAGCAAACTAAATGGTCATGGAATAAGAGAGAAGGTTCTCTTATGGATCGATAACTGGTTAAAAGACAGGAAACGAAGAGTAGGAATAAATGGTCATTTTTCAGAATGGAGAGATGTTAATAGCAGGGTCACCCATGGATCTGTATTGGAACATGTGCCATTCAACATATTCATAAATAAACTGGAAAATGGCTTAAAAACTGATGTAGAAAAAGTTGCAGATGATACAAAGTTTCTCAAGATAGTTAAGTCCAAAGCTGACTGCAAAGAGTTACAAAGGAATCTCGCAAAACTGAGGGACTGGACAACAAAATGGAAGATGAAATTCAATGTTGAAAAACAAAATAATGCACACTGGAAAACATAAATCCCATCTATACCTACAAACTGGTTAGATCTAAATTAGTTGCTTCCACTCAAGAAAGAGATCTTGGCGTGATTGTGGATAGTTCTCTGAAAACATCCACTCAATGTGCAGAGGCTGTCAAAAAAGAGTATTAAGAATCATTAGGAAAGGGACAGATAATAAGACAGAAAATGTCATAATGCCACTATCTGAATCCGTGGTGCAGCGACACATTGAATACTGTATGCAGTTTCAATTGACCCATCTCAAAAAAGATATATTAGAACTGGGAATGGTACCGAAAAAGACAATAAAAATTATTAAGGCTATGGAACAGCTCCTATATGAGAATAAGTTTAAAAGACTGGAACTTTTCAACTTGGAAGAGAAAAACTAAAGGGAGTGCCCATTGATTGATTTCAACAGTGAGTTACTGGTCTATAAAATCTTCACTGGTGTGAAGAAAGTGAATAAGAAAATGTTATGTAATCCTGCACATAACACAAGAACTAGGGATTACCCAATGAAATTAATAAACAGCAGGTTTAAAACAAACAAAATGAAGTACTTCTTCACACAATCTACAGTCAACCTGTGGAACTCCTTGCCAGAGGATGTTGTAAAGTCCAAAAATATATCTGGGTTAAAAAAATAGATATGTTCATGGAGGATAGGTCCATCAATAGCTATTAGCCAGGATGAGCAGGGATGCAACACAATGTTCTGATTGTCCCTGTCTGCCAGAATCATAGAACATCTGGGTTGGAAGGGACTTCAGGAGGCCATCCAGTCCAACCCCCTGCTTAAAGCAGAACCACTCACCAATTACTTTTTTGCCCCAGACCTGTAAACATCCCCCCTGAGGATTGAGATTACAGCTGTGGGCTTAGCAGGCCAGTATGTTCAAACCACTGAGCTATCCCTCCCCCCCTGGAGAAACTGGGAGTGAATGACAGAAGATGGATCACTCAGTGGCCTGTTCTGTGCATTCCCACTAAAGCACCTGGCAACAGCCACTGTCAGAAGATAGGATACTGAACTAGATGAGTCATTGGTCTGACCCAGTATGGCCGTTCTAATGTTCTTATGTTCTTAAGCAGAGTAGACATTGTCAGAATATCAGTCAACCAAATAAACATATTCCTGACCAGAGAACATGTTGCAGGAACACACAGAACTCTTAAGTAACTACATAAATACATTGCTAACAAGGTGGTAGAGGAACACACAGACTCCTTGTAAAGAGAAGGATAGGATGACAGTGTAATAGACGAGAATATTTTGTTAGAACTGCCAGGTAAAAGGCTGGTAACAACCTACTGTAATATGTAACTTGGTTGTGTCAATGTATGAAAGGAAGAGTGTAAGGAGGGATAATAGAATTTGCCCAGGGCACAACATTATGTTGACTGAGTGAAAATCTTGTCACAGAGAAACATGTTAGTAAAACTGTAGCTTAGTGTGTGGTATCATTTGTTGTTGACAATAAATCTAGCTGAGCCTTTGCCACCAAACTGAGTGTTGGTCTTTTTTTTAATCATTAACATCGAGGTCTGCTGAGTCAAAAAGCTGCAAGCTACACTGGTGCAGCCAACACCAGAGCTCCTGGCACAGCAAGGAGAAAAGCAAATACACACAACAGCATTCACAACAGATGTCAGATTCAGTTTCATGGTGGCATTTTCAAAGGAGCCTGTGGGAATTAATTGCCAATACTTAGTAACACAGCACTGCCCCCATATTCTTCATGAGGGGTCCTCCAACATGCTCCTGGCCATGATCCATGAGAACATAGACTCGTTTCTGTACTCAGACCTCTTCAACCAGTTCATATGTCTTTTAGACGCCCTTTCTGGTCACTTATGCAAAACAGGACATGATGACAGAATCTGCTTGGTGTTACGAGTGGTCAGTGAAGACAGTCATTAATCACTCTCTAGTCACTGATCCCAACAATCTGTTCTTTGGGTTTTGACTAGTCAAGGCACATGTGGTCTTCCCTGAACTGGTTTTGAATAAGACAGAGCAATTGTGTGGCCAAGCTCTTCAAATGGAGTTTCTGTAATGACATGCATGTAGAGGCAGTCAACTTCAGACTATGTCACATATCCTTGACGAGTGCCCATTGACTGATTTCAGTGGTGGGTTACTGGCTCTTCATCTGGCTGGGCACACTGGGCATACTCTGATTACGAGAAATTAGAAATTTTAGAAAACTGATATGTGTAAGCTCAAAATCTTGCCTCTCCCACCAACAAAAATTGATCCAACAAAAGGTGTTACCTGAGTAACCTTGTCCCTCTATTATCCTGGGACTGAAACAGCTACAACAGCAATGCATGCATAAAAGTTTACGCTTTCTATAGCTTACTATTAAACTATTAAGATTAATAGCTTACTATGGTCCTGCTGGCATTGGTTTTTGACACTGTGCTTTTTAACATTTTTATAAACAATTTAGATTAAAGCATAAAACAATCACAGAGTTGCAGATGATGCAAAAATTGGGGGAGTGGTAAATAATGAAGAGGCGAGGTCCCTATAGGGAAATATGGATGTGTGGTAACTTGGATGTAAGCAAATAATGATATGTGTTTTAATGTTGTTAAATTTAAATGTATACCTACCAGAACAAAGAAAACAGGCCATACTTACAGGATAGGGTCTCTATCCTGAGAAGCTATGACTTAGAAAAAGTTTTGCATGGCATGATGGATAACCAGCAGAACATAAGCTCCCAGTGAGATGCTGTGGTGTAAAGGTCTAACAATGCTTGGATGCATAAACAGAGGAATCTCAGGAAGCAGTAGAGAGATTATTTTTTTCTTTGTATTTGTAACAGGTGCAACCACTGCTGGGATACTGTGTCCAGTTCTGCTGTTTGCAACTCTAGAAGGATGTTGATAAATGGAAATGGTTCAGAGAAGAGCCACAAGAAAAATGAAAGGATTAGAAAACCTACCTTATTATGATAGACTCAAAGAGCTCACTCTAGTTAGTTTAACAAAGAGAAGGTTAAGGGGTAACTTGATCAAACTCTTTAAGTTCCCAGATGGGGTACAAATATTTATAATGGGCTCTTCAATTTGGTAGAGATAGTTCTAACATGATCCGATGGCTGGAGATTGAAGCTTAGACAAATTCAGACTGGACATAAGGTGTTAGTTTTTGCAATGAGTTCAATTAATTATTGAAAGAATTCACTAAGGGTGGGAAGGAGACTCTAGAAAAATTCCACCACAATTTCAACAGCTTCCATTCATAGACTCATAGACTCTAGGACTGGAAGGGATCTCGAGAGGTCATCGAGTCCAGTCCCCTGCCCTCATGGCAGGACCAAATACTGTCTAGACCATCCCTAATAGACATTTATCTAACTACTCTTAAATATCTCCAGAGATGGAGATTCCACAACTTCCCTAGGCAATCTATTCCAGTGTTTAACTACCCTGACAGTTAGGAACGTTTTCTTAACGTCCAACCTAAATCTCCCTTGCTGCAGTTTAAGCCCATTGCTTCTTGTTCTATCATTGAAGGATAAGGTGAACAAGTTTTCTCCCTCCTCCTGATGACACCCTTTTAGATACCTGAAAACTGCCATCATGTCCCCTCTCAGTCTTCTCTTTTCCAAACTAAACAAACCCAATTCTTTGAGCCTTCCTTCATAGGTCATGTTCTCAAGACCTTTAATCATTCTCGTTGCTCTTCTCTGGACCCTCTCCAGTTTCTCCACATCTTTCTTGAAATGCAGTGCCCAGAACTGGACACAATACTCCAGTTGAGGCCTAACCAGTGCAGAGTAAAGCGGAAAAATGACTTCTCGTGTCTTGTTTACAACACACCTGTTAATGTATCCCAGAATCACATTTGCTTTTTTTGCAACAGTATCACATTGTTGACTCATATTAAACTTGTGGTCCACTATGACCCCTAGACCTCTTTCTGCCATACTCCTTCCCAGACAGTCTCCTCCCATTCTGTATGTGTGAAACTGATTGTTCCTTCCTAAGTGGAGCACTTTGCATTTATTTTTATTGAACTTCATCCTGTTTACCTCAGACCATTTCTCCAATTTGTCCAGATCTTTTTGAAGTTTGACCCTGTCCTCCAAAGCAGTTGCAATCCCTCCCAGTTTGGTATCATCCACAAACTTAATAAACGTACTTTCTATGCCAACATCTAAATCGTTGATGAAGATATTGAACAGAGCCGGTCCCAAAACCGGCCCCCGGCGGAACCCCACTTGTTATACCTTTCCAGCAGGATTGGGAGCCATTAATAACTACTCTCTGAGTACCGTTATCCAGCCAGTTATGCACCCACCTTATAATAGCCCCATCTAAATTGTACTTTCCTAGTTTATCTATAAGAATATCATGTGAGACCGTATCAAATGCCTTACTAAAGTCTAGGTATATCACATCCACCGCTTCTCCCTTATCCACAAGGCTCGTTATCCTATCAAAGAATGCTATCAGATTAGTTTGACACGATTTGTTCTTTACAAATCCATGCTGGCTATTCCCCATCACTTTACCACGTTCCAAGTGTTTGCAGATGATTTCTTTAATTATCTGCTCCATTATCTTCCCTGGCACAGAAGTTAAACTAACTGGTCTGTAGTTTTCTGGGTTGTTTTTATTTCCCTTTTTATAGATGGGCACTATATGTGCCCCCTTCCAGTCTTCTGGAATCTCCCCCGTCTCCCATGATTTCCCAAAGATAATAGCTAGAGGCTCAGATACCTCCTCTATTAACTCCTTGAGTATTCTAGGATGCATTTCATCAGGCACTGGTGACTTGCAGGCATCTAACTTTTCTAAGTGATTTTTTACTTGCTCTTTTTTTGTTTTATCTTCTAAACCTACCCTCTTCCCGTAAGCATTCACTATATTAGACATTCCTTCAGACTTCTCAGTGAAGTCCGAAACAAAGAAGTCATTAAGCATCTCTGTCATTTCCAAGTCTCCCGTTACTGTTTCCCCCTCCTCACTGAGCAGTGGGCCTACCCTCTCTTTGGTCTTCCTCTTGCTTCTAATGTATTGATAAAAAGTCTTCTTGTTTCTCTTTATTCCCATAGCTAGTTTGAGATCATTTTGTGCCTTTGCCTTTCTAATCTTGCCTCTGCATTCCTGTGTTATTTGCCTATATTTGTCCTTTGTAATCTGACCTAGTTTCCATTTTTTATATGACGCCTTTTTATTTTGTAGGTCACGCAAGATCTCGTGGTTAAGCCAAGGTGGTCTTTTGCCACATTTTCTATCTTTCCTAACCATCGGAATAGCTTGCTTTTGGGCCCTTAATAGCGTCCCTTTGAAAAACTACCAACTTTCCTCAGTTGTTTTTCCCCTCAGTCTTGATTCCCATTGGGACCTTACCTATCAGCTCTCTGAGCTTACCAAAATCTGCCTTCCTGAAATCCATTGTCTCTATTTTGCTGTACTCCCTTCTACCCTTCCTTAGAATTGCAAACTCTATTATTTCATGATCACTTTCACCCAAGCTTCCTTCTAGTTTCAGATTCTCAACGAGTTCTTCCCTATTTGTTAAAATCAAGTCTAGAACAGCTTCCCCCCAGTAGCTTTTTCAACTTTCTGAAATAAAAAGTTGTCTGCAATGCAGTCCAGGAACTTCTTGGATAGTCTGTGCCTTGCGGTGTTATTTTCCCTACATATATCTGGATAGTTGAAGTCCCCCATCACCACCAAATCTTGGGCTTTGGATGATTTTGTTAGATGTTTGTTAGTTGTTAGTTATTTCACCATCAACCTCAGCCTGGATCTGTCTACGTGGGAGGTCCACTTCCTAGATACCACGGTGCAAATAAGTGATGGTCACACTTACATCACCCTATACCGAAAACCTACTGACCGCTATGCCTACCTTCATGCCTCCAGCTTCCATCCTGGGCACATCACACGATCCATTGTCTACAGCCAAGCACTGAGGTACAACTGCATCTGCTCTAACCCCTACAAAATCTCCACCAAGCATTTTCAAAACTACAATACCCACATGAAGAAATAAGGAAACAGATGAACAGAGCCAGATGTGTACCCAGAAGCCTCCTACTGCAAGACAAACCCAAGAAAGAAACCAACAGGACTCCACTGGCCATCACATACAGTTCACAGCTAAAACCTCTCTAATGCATCTTCTGTGATCTACAGCCCATCCTGAACAATGATCCCACACTTTCACAGGCCTTGGGTGGCAGGCCAGTCCTCATCCACAGACAACCTGCCAACCTGAAACATATTCTCACCAGTAACTGCACACCGCACCATAGTAACTCTAGCTCAGAAACCAATCCATGCAACAAACCTCAATGCCAACCCTGCCCACATATCTACACCAGCGACACCATCACAGGATCTAACCAGATCAGCCACACCATCACCGGTTCATTCACCTGCACGTCCACCAATGTAATATACGCCATCATATGCCAGCAATGCCCCTCTGCTATGTACATCAGCCAAACTGGACAGTTTCTACGGAAAAGGATGAATGGTCACAAATCAGATATTAGGAATGGCAATATACAAACACCTTTAGGAGAACACTTCAACCTCCCTGGCCACACTATAGCAGACCTTAAGGTGGCCATCCTGCAGCTAAAAAACTTCAGGACCAGACTTCAAAGAGAAACTGCTGAGCTTCAGTTCATCTGCAAATTTGACACCATCAGCTCAGGATGAAACAAAGACTGTGAATGGCTTGCCAACTACAAAACCAGTTTCTCCTCCCTTGGTTTTCACACCTCAACTGCTAGAACAGGGCCTCATTCTCCCTGACTGAACTAACCTCGTTATCTCTAGCTTGCTTGCATATGTATGCCTGCCCCTGGAAATTTCCACTACATGCATCTGACGAAGTGGGTATTCACCCATGAAAGCTCATGCTCCAAAACATCTGTTAGTCTATAAGGTGCCAGAGGACTCTTTGCTACTTTTACTAAGGGCATCAGTTTTCCATCAATCTTTTTTAAAAAGAATATTGGATTACTTTTTAATAAAAGATTTGCTGTAGGAATTATTTTGGGAGCACTGTATGGCCCGTGTTATGCAGGAGGTCAAACTATATGATCACAATGGCCCCTTCTGGCTTTGAAATCTATGGATTTATGAAGTGGTGCTTTTCCCTGTTTCAGGAGTGCTCTGTAGCTGTATATCTGTAAATGATGACTATCTGGTGAAATCAGGTGCTAGTGGATTGCACTCAAGTATATGCAGCAGAAATCCTTGGTCCATACTCATAGTTGTGGGGTTTTTGAGAACGCTTTTTGCCCGGCAAGTGGAACGAACCAAATTATGGCATTTCTCGTTATTTCACCGATGGGGAAAATGAGGCTGAAGGAGGCCTCAGATTAGACACTGACATTCACGAAGTGTGGGAAGCATTTGGAAAAGTGTGCCTGTTTCCTAGTTGTTAGTACTGGTGCTTTAATCAGGAGATGAGCCAGACATAGCAGAATATGTTTTACCTTCTAGGGAATTCTGTGAAATTCTGTTCTGATCAGACATCCCCAGGGTGATGGGTAGGTGAGGGAGGAGTACAAAACATTCCCTCTCATGCAGCCAATTTGAGCTGAAGTTCATTAATATGGTAGATAGGGCTTAAAGCAGGTGAGTGGTGATGGAAAGAGATTCTAACCAATGCAGATGTCTAGACTTTACTAGAGTTTTTTGGTTTTGGAGTGTCAGGTTCCCCTTTATAATAACAATAGCTCACACTTTCCCAACAGTGTAAAAAGTGGAAGTGATTTAGACTCATCGCACACAGTTTAAGCCCCCTGAACATTGCTACAGTGGTGTAGAGTAACCCTCATGGAAATAGCAACAAAGAGTCCTGTGGCACCTTAAAGACTAACATATGTACTGGAGCATAAGCTTTTGTGGGTGAGTGCTTCATGGAAATGAGCATCAGGTGAAAAATCTTCCTATAATGGATATATATTTAGTGTTGGGAAAAGCAAGATATACCCCCATACAATGAACCATTTTTCAGGATCCACGACTGTTGTGTGTCCTTTTGAGAGAAAAAGATTGGGAACAAAGGGAGTTTTTATGGACGAGCTCCGTCAACAGAGCTGGTAAGTTAGACCTGCTAGACAGATACTGCTGGAATTGTAATTAAAAGTAACTGTATTGTGAAATAACTTTGCCTTTCTTGTAATGTGAGCTAGCTGGAAATCCTCCAGCCATTCCAAAAATTTTCCTCATTGAGGAGTCAGCTGACCCATTCTGTTAGAATGGGTACAGCTTACCCCTCTTGTTTATGTCCGTTACAGCTATTCCCCTATTCCATTTTGTTTCCCCAGACTCCATTTTGTTTTCTGTTCTCCTGTGGCCGCCCTTCCCTGGCTGTTAAGTTGTTTACCAGGGCCACTGCCCTTCTCAAAGGGAGGGCCCCTTAAGTTGTTTAACAAGAGCCATTGACCTTCTCAAAGGGATGGCCACTTGTGCTGCATGCTAAGTGGGACCACTGCCCTTTTCAAAGGGTTAGTCCTGTTATCACCTCGTTGAACCTGGGCTTGGTGTAGGGTAGGCAATGTCCAGAGCTGCAAGGCCTATTGTGGTTTTAAGATCCTGGGCATGAGTCATAGTCTCATGTGCTCTTGAGTCACCTATTGCACAGGACTATGTCCAGGCATGTCTCTGGGCTTACCTTCAGTTTTTCCCCTGTGCCCCCTCCCCTGTGACAGAGGGAGCCTATCAGGATTACTGGTGGGAAACTGCCCAAGTTTGCCTTTAAAACCAGACATTTTTGAAACACACCTCAGAAAGGTTCCTGCATTGCTGCCTGGTCTGATCAGCCAGGGGTTCTGGGGGGTCCTTTCTCCGCTCTCGTTTTCTTTTTGAGCTTACCCCCCTTTTTGAAACTCCCCCCACGAAGAACGAATTGCTACCTGAGAGATCTCCTGATTATTGAGACTGTACCAAACCCTCCTTGCCTCTTCTGATGTTGCTGCTGCTTCTGCCTTTGCTGCTGCCTTGGGGACTGGTAAGAATCCCTCTGTAAAACTTTCTATACTTTTATTTTATTATTTTAGCTGCTGGCTCTGTTTCCCCAGCACACAGACTCAAGCTAAACCTTGGTCTGTGTCTTTAAACCTCTCTTAAACTACAGGGCTCTTTGCCACTGCTAAGCTCTGCTCCTGTGGGCTTTGCCTTGGGGCTCTCTGCTTTCAGCTGTATCCACCGCTGTAGCCACCATCCCTTGGCTTCCTTGGGAGCTGGGTCCTGGATACATACCACTCTGCCCTCTGTAACCTCCCCATAGCATAAGGTGCACCATAGGTCTTGTTTTTTTTTAATTTAATAAGTCATAGTTTGTTAAGATTGTAGAGCTTGTAAGTTTCTGTGATATTTGTTGTGTTGCCTAATTGTTGGTTAAGATAAGTTTAGAAAATCATTGCCTGGTTGTATTCTGTAGCTGCTTGTCATTTTATATAAGTTTGATTAAGTTAGGGGATAGATAAGGTTTTTACTATTTGAATTTGTCTTCCCACTGCCCCAATCCCCCCCCCCCCGAGCTCCCCAGTCACTCATTGCAGTCTCTCTGCTGTTTAAACTTGCAGCCTGTCTGCTCTCTGTGTCTCCCTGAGTTTAAATCTCCCTCTGTAGCGCCTCTATCTTTGGTTTCTGCTCCACCACGTGCTCCTCTTCCCCCATCCCCTAACCTCATTCCTCTACCACTGCCTTTCTCTCTCTCTCTCTCTTTTAATCCCTTCCCCCACGTGTTCACCCCGCTCCTACTGCTGCCAAACCTCAATTGTATTACTGAAGTCTAGCATAAAACCCCATTGGTTACCCTTTTTCTCTCTCACACACCTCACATTTTATATTTACACCACTGTGACACATTTTTACCTAGAGTTGTTGGTTATTTAACACATTTTACCCATAACTGTTAGTTGGTTATATGCTGCTGTGACACACCCTTTACCTAGAAATTTAGCTACCTGTTACATTTATACTTCAGTGTTAGTTGGTTACCAACTGTATTGTACCCCACTGTATTGTACCCCACTATTGAAACCCCCTATACTATACTAAAAGAACTCCCTCCCCAATTGCCTACCTTAACAAACCCCATACCCCTCACTATTAAATTTTCCCTGTTTTTGCATTTTCTTAATAAAGTTTATTTTGCATCCCACCTGTGTGGTAATTGCTCCCCAAGATCCCATATACCTGCAGGCAGGGACAGTTTAATGTACTGTAAAGTCTAGGAAGAACAAAAGGAAATAGTGTTCATTGTACTCTGAATAATTAATAGAGCCAACTGATTTTTTTAATCAAATATGTGGCTAAAAATAAAAATATTGTAGTTTTCATTACAATTTTTCATGTATATTTTTGAGGTTTTCATAAAAAAACATTTTTGTTGAACTAAAAATGTTCATTTTTAAATCAAAACATTTCTATGACAGGGTTGTTGGCCTACTGGGTGGAGGGAAGCATTATATGTCATATATCTCGATGTAAGTAAGGCTTTGAAACAGCTCTTCATCTCATTCTCATAGGCAAATTAGAGAAATGTGGTCTAGATGAAATTACTATTAGGTGGGTGCCCAACTGGCTGAAAGACTGTAATGAAATAGTAGTTATGAATCGTTCTCTGTCAAGCAGGGAGGATGTTGGGGCTCTGCAAGGTCAGTCTTGGGTCCAGTAGTATGCAGTGCTTTTACTAATGACTTGGACAATGGAGTAGAGAGTATTCCTCTAAAATCTGCAGATGACACTAAGCTGGGTGGGGTTTCAAGCAATTTGTAGGGCAGGATTAAAATTCAAAATGTCCGTGACAAATTAGAGAATTGGTCCAGACTTAGCAGGATGAAATTCAAGAAAGACAAGTGCCAAGTACTTTGCTTAGGAAGGAAAAATTGAATGCACACCTACAAAATGTGAGTTAAGTGGCTAGATGGTAGCACAGCTGAAAAAGATCTGGGGGTTACAGTGGATCACAAATTTAATATGAGTCAACAATGTGATGTAGTGACCGAAAAGGCTAATGTCATTCTGGGGTATATAAACAAGAATGTGGTATTCAAGACATACCAGCAGAGGGGTAGCCTTGTTAGTCTAGATCTGTAAAAGAGTCCTGTGACATTGTCATAACTCTAGTCCCAGATTTGGACCTTAGGGTCCAAAATATGGGGGTTAGCATGAAAAACCTCCAAGCTTAGTTACCAGCTTGGACCTGGTACTTGCTGCCACCACCCAAAAAATTAGAGTGCTTTGGGGCACTCTGGTCTCCCCGAAACCCTTCCCTGGGGACCCCAAGACCTAAACCCTTGAGTCTCTCAACAAAGGGAAATAAATCTTTTCCCTTCCCCCCTCCAGGTGCTTCTGGAGAGATACACAGACACAAGCTCTGTGAATCTAAACAGAGGGAGTCCAACCTCTGTAATTCCAATCTTGGAAACAAAAGCACTTCCCTCTTCACCCAGAGGGAATGCAAAATCAGGCTAGCAAATCCAACACACACAGATCTCCTCCTGATTTCTTCCTCCCACCAATTCCCTGGTGAGTACAGACTCAATTTCCCTGAAATTTCCCAGTAAAGAAAACTTTAACAGGTTTTAAAAAGAAAGCTTTATATAAAAAAGAAAGAAAAATGCATACAAATGGCCTCTCTGTATTAAGGTGACAAAATACAGGGTCGAATGCTTAGAAGAAATACGAATAAACAGCCTTATTCAAAAAGAATACAAATCAAAGCACTCCAGCACTTATATCCATGCAAATACCAAAGAAAAGAAACCATATAACTTACTATCTGATCTCTTTGTCCTTACACTTAGAAACAGAAGATTAGAAAGCAGAAACTACTACTCCAAAGCTCAGAGAAAGCAGGCAGACAGAAAACAAAGACTCAGACACAAACTTCCCTCCACCCAGAGTTGAAAAAATCCGGTTTCCTGATTGGTCCTCTAGTCAGGTGCTTCAGGTGAAAGAGACATTAACCCTTAGCTATCTGTTTATGACACGCCCCCCAAATTGCAGACAGTGGGGAAGCTCACTGGCGGCGATTTCCTTCTAGAAATTTAAAATAAACAGATTACTACAACACATGCACCTTTACATATACCACTAAGTATATAACTAACAGACCTCTACATTTTAAGAACACTTTTTAACTACTGAATTCTGGGAAACTCTCACGGGAGAGTGCATCAGCAACTTTGTTAGAAGCTCCTGTGATGTGTTGAATTTCAAAATCAAAATCTTGGAGAGCTAAACTCCAATGAAGAAGTTTCTTGTTGTTCCCCTTGGCAGTATGAAGCCACTTTAGTGCAGCATGGTCAGTTTGTAGTTGGAACCGCCGTCCCCAAACATATGGGCGTAGCTTTTCCAGGGCATACACAATGGCATAGCATTCCTTTTCACTGACTGACCAGTGACTTTCCCTCTCAGACAGTTTCTTGCTGAGAAACACGACAGGATGGAAGTTGTGATCTGTTGCTTCCTGCATGAGCACTGCTCCTATACCAAGCTCAGATGCATCCGTGGTTACTAGGAATGGCTTGTCAAAGTCCGGGGCCCTGAGTACAGGGTCAGACATGAGCGTTGCCTTAAGTTGGGTAAAGGCCTTTTGACACTCATCAGTCCACTTAACTGCATTTGGCTGGGTCTTTTTGGTCAGGTCGGTCAGTGGGGCAGCGATTTGGCTGTAGTGTGGTACAAATCGCCTGTAGTATCTGGCCAAGCCTAAGAAGGATTGGACTTGCTTTTTGGACCGTGGGACAGGCCACTTTTGGTAGCATCCATCTTGGCCTGTAGGGGGTTTATGGTTCCTCGACCCACCTGGTGCCCCAGGTAAGTCACTCTGTTTTGGCCTATTTGACACTTTTTGGCCTTAACAGTTAGTCCGGCCTGCCTGATGCACTCAAAGACCTTTTCCAGGTGTAGTAGGTGTTCGGGCCAGGAGTCTGAAAAAATGGCCACATCATCGAGGTAGGCAACTGCAAATTCTCCCAGTCCAGCTAGTAGACCATCTACCAGCCTCTGGAAGGTGGCGGGTGCATTTCGAAGGCCGAAAGGAATGACATTGAATTCATACACCCCCACATGGGTGACGAATGCTGATCTCTCCTTGGCAGGTTCATCTAGCGGTACTTGCCAGTACCCCTTGGTTAAGTCTATTGTAGAGATGAACTGGGCACGTCCCAACTTCTCCAGTAGCTCATCGGTACGTGGCATTGGATAGTTGTCTGAACGAGTTACCGCATTTAGCTTACGGTAGTCCACGCAAAAGCGTATTTCCCCATCGGGTTTGGGTACCAGAACCACTGGAGATGCCCATGCACTGGTAGATGAGCGGATTATACCCATCTGTAGCATGTTCTGGATCTCCCGTTCTATAGCAGCTTGGGCATGAGGAGACACCCGGTAGGGTGGGGTTCTGATTGGGTGAGCATTACCTGTGTCAATGGAGTGGTATGCCCGTTCAGTCCGTCCTGGGGTGGCTGAGAACAATGGGGCGAAGCTAGTGCACAGCTCCTTGAGTTGTCGCCTCTGCAGACGTTCCAGGGTGGTTGAGAGGTTCACCTCTTCCACGCCACCGTCTTTTTTCCCATCGTAGTAGACACCGTCAGGCCACTCAGCATCATCTCCCTGGACTGTAAATTGACAAACCTGTAAGTCTCTGGAATAGAAAGGCTTGAGAGAATTAACATGGTAAACTCTAGGTTTTAGTGAGGAATTGGGAAATGCTATGAGGTAATTTACAGTTCCCAGGTGCTCTTGGACCGTGAATGGCCCTTCCCATGATGCTTCCATCTTATGGGCCTGTTGCGCCTTCAAGACCATAACCTGGTCTCCTACCTTGAAGGAACGTTCTCTGGCAAGTCTGTCATACCAGGCCTTTTGCTCTTCCTGAGCATTCTTTAGGTTCTCTCTAGCAAGTGCTAAAGAGTGTCGGAGGGTGCTTTGTAGGTTGCTTACAAAGTCCAGAATGTTAGTTCCTGGAGAAGGCGTAAACCCCTCCCATTGCTGCTTCACCAACTGTAATGGTCCCTTAACCTCGTGACCATACACAAGTTCAAATGGTGAAAACCCTAAACTGGGATGTGGTACAGCCCTGTAGGCAAACAGCAACTGCTTCAACACTAGGTCCCAATTATTGGAGAATTCGTTGATGAATTTTCGTATCAAAGTTCCATTGAACCTTTCCACCAGGCCATTGGTTTGATGGTGGTACGGGGTGGCAACCAAGTGATTCACCCCATGAGTTTCCCATAGTTTTTCCATGGTCCCTGCCAGGAAATTAGACCCTGAATCTGTAAGGATGTCGGAGGGCCAACCTACCCTGGCAAAGATGTCTGTTAGGGCCAGGCACACAGTGTTAGCCCTGGTGTTGCCTAGAGCTACTGCTTCTGGCCATCGGGTAGCAAAGTCCACTAAAGTCAGTACGTACTGCTTTCCTCTGGGTGTTTTTTTTGGGAAAGGACCCAGAATATCCACAGCTACTCGCTGAAATGGGACCTCAATTATGGGGAGTGGCTGGAGAGGGGCCTTGACCTGGTCTTGAGGCTTTCCCACTCTTTGGCATACCTCACAAGACCAAACATACTTGGCAACGTCCTTGCCCATCCCCTCCCAGTGGAAGGACTTCCCCAACCGGTCCTTGGTTCTGTTCACCCCAGCATGGTCACTGGGATGATCATGGGCTAAGCTTAAAAGCTTCCCCCGGTACTTAGTTGGAACCACCAACTGTTTTTGCGGCTGCCATTCTTCCCGGTGTCCACCAGAAAGAATTTCCTTGTATAAAAGTCCTTGGTCTATAATAAACCGGGATCGATTAGAAGAGCTGAGAGGTGGTGGGGTGCTCCGTGCCGCCGCCCAAGCTTTCTGAAGGCTGTCATCTGCTTCCTGCTCAGTCTGGAACTGCTTTCTTGAGGCTGGGGTCACCAGTTCTTCCTCAGACTGTGGACTTGGGCTTGGTCCCTCTGGAAGCAATGTAGGTGATGGGGTTGTTTCCGTTGCTGGTGAACCACTCTCCGCTGGTGCACCTGAGGTTATTTCAGGCTCTGGCTGAGCCTTTTGGGTATGGCTGTCTGTTGCTTCTGCCAGTTTTGGCTCGCTGGCGCCCTCTGGCTTTGAGTTTGAAGATGTGGTTGCACTTGCTGGTGCTGGTTGCTGTTCCAGTTCCGGGCCTGGGACTGGAGGTGTTGTGGCTGTTTCAGCGGTTGGCATGGAATCCGGGTCCACTACCTCTGTCTGGGTCTCTGGTAACCCAGACGGGGCATCTGTGGACGGTTCAGGAACAGGAATGGGTCTGGAAGCTTGCCTGGTTTGGCTACGTGTAACCATTCCCACTCGCTTGGCCCGCTTCACCTGGTTAGCCAAGTCTTCCCCCAGTAGCATGGGGATAGGATAATTGTAATAGACTGCAAAGGTCCATATTCCTGACCAGCCTTTGTACTGGACAGGCAGTTCAGCTGTAGGCAAGTCTACAGCTTGTGACATGAAGGGGTAAATTGTAACTTTGGCCTTTGGGTTGATGAATTTGGGGTCAACGAAGTATTGGTGGATAGCTGACACTTGTGCCCCCGTGTCTCTCCACGCAGTAACCTTCTTTCCGCCCACTCTCAAATTTTCCCTTCGCTCCAAGGGTATTTGAGAGGCATCTGGGCCTGGGGATCTTTGGTGTGATGGTGGTGTAATGAATTGCACTTGCATGGTGTTCTTGGGACAGTTGGCCTTGATATGTCCCAGTTCATTACACTTAAAGCATCTTCCATCTGATGGGTCACTGGGCCGAGGTGAGTTACTGGAGACTGGTGAGGTGGACGAATAGGGCGTCTGTGGCTTGATTTGGGTTGTATGTGGGGTCTTTGGCTGTCCTCGGTTGTAGGGTTTATGGTCGGTGTGCCCCTTGGGATATTCGTTCCCCTTGACCGTAGCTTTCTTGCTTTCTGCCACTTCCATCCATCTGGCTCCAATCTCCCCCGCCTCAGCGAGATTTTGGGGTTTTCCATCTTGTATGTACCGTGTTATGTCCTCAGGAACACCATCCAAGAACTGCTCCATTTGTATGAGGAGGTGCAGTTCTTCCAAGGTTTTAACATTGTGTCCTGATATCCAGGCCTCATAATTTTTCCCAACGTAGTAGGCGTGTTTGGGAAATGACACATCTGGTTTCCACTTTTGGGTTCTGAAACGCCGACGGGCATGCTCTGGGGTTATCCCCATTCTGTATCTGGCCTTGGTTTGAAAAAGTTTATAGTCATTCATTTGCTGCTTAAGCATTTCAGCTGCCACCTCTGCTAAAGGTCCACTGAGCTGTGACCTCAATTCTACCATGTACTGGTCTTCGGGGATGCTGTACCCAAGACGGGCTCTTTCAAAATTTTTCAAGAAGGCCTCAGTGTTATCACCTGCCTTGTAGGTGGGAAATTTTCTGTGCTGTGGAACCATAATTGGCGAAGGGTTGTTAGGATTGGCTGGCACATGCAGCCCAGCTTGTGCCAAGTCCAGTTCATGTTTTCTCTGTTTTTCCTTCTCTTCATTTTCTTTTTGTTGTTTTTCCATTTCTTTTTGTTGTTTTTCCATGTCTCGGCAGTGGGCCGCCTCTTCTTCTTCTTGCTTCCTTCTGTGGGCTGCCTGTTTGATTTGTTCTTCTCTTTCTTTCATCTCCATCTCTTTTTGTTTTATTTCCAGTTGTCGCCTGTGTTCAGCTACTTTGATCTGTTCTTCGGCCTCAATTTTTGCCTTAGAAGTCATGGTTCCTGTTTTCTTGGGTTGGGGTGCCCTACGGTGTTTATCTTCTGCACTGCAGGCTCTGTTGCCTCCTAGAGTCTGCCTAGCAACAGTGCCTTTAGCTAATCTTCAATGTTAAGTAAACCTGAAAAACCACTTTATTTGCATGTATATAGTGCTGGTAATGACTCTCAATGGGAGAGCTATTGTCACAAAAGATTCTTTGTCACAGCTTAATGGTCTCTTGCTTATTATGCAAGCCACAAACTGCCAGAGAGAGCAGAAAAAAAAATTCTCTCTGGTTTCTTTGAAAACCAAACCCTCTCTGCTAAAAAGTCCCTAGCAGAGAAAAGAAAAATATAATATTCCTACTGGCTTCTGGATTCTATCTCACCACTGCACACCATGTCATAACTCTAGTCCCAGATTTGGACCTTAGGGTCCAAAATATGGGGGTTAGCATGAAAAACCTCCAAGCTTAGTTACCAGCTTGGACATGGTACTTGCTGCCACCACCCAAAAAATTAGAGTGCTTTGGGGCACTCTGGTCCCCCCGAAACCCTTCCCTGGGGACCCCAAGACCCAAACCCTTGAGTCTCTCAACAAAGGGAAATAAATCTTTTCCTTTCCCCCCTCCAGGTGCTTCTGGAGAGATACACAGACACAAGCTCTGTGAATCTAAACAGAGGGAGTCCACCCTCTGTAATTCCAATCCTGGAAAAAAAAGCACTTCCCTCTTCACCCAGAGGGAATGCAAAATCAGGCTAGCAAATCCAACACACACAGATCTCCCCCTGATTTCTTCCTCCCACCAATTCCCTGGTGAGTACAGACTCAATTTCCCTGAAATTTCCCAGTAAAGAAAACTTTAACAGGTTTTAAAAAGAAAGCTTTATATAAAAAAGAAAGAAAAATGCATACAAATGGCCTCTCTGTATTAAGGTGACAAAATACAGGGTCGAATGCTTAGAAGAAATACGAATAAACAGCCTTATTCAAAAAGAATACAAATCAAAGCACTCCAGCACTTATATCCATGCAAATACCAAAGAAAAGAAACCATATAACTTACTATCTGATCTCTTTGTCCTTACACTTAGAAACAGAAGATTAGAAAGCAGAAACTACTTCTCCAAAGCTCAGAGAAAGCAGGCAGACAGAAAACAAAGACTCAGACACAAACTTCCCTCCACCCAGAGTTGAAAAAATCCGGTTTCCTGATTGGTCCTCTAGTCAGGTGCTTCAGGTGAAAGAGACATTAACCCTTAGCTATCTGTTTATGACAGACATGCATCCAATGAAGTGGATATTCACCTACGAAAGCTCATGTTCCAAAACGTTCCTAACTGTCAGGGTAGTTAAACACTGGAATAGATTGCCTAGGGAAGTTGTGGAATCTCCATCTCTGGAGATATTTAAGAGTAGGTTAGATAAATGTCTATTAGGGATAGTCTAGACAGTATTTGGTCCTGCCATGAGGGCAGGGGACTGGACTCAATGACCTCTCGAGGTCCCTTCCAGTTCTAGAGTTTATGAGTCTATGAGTCTATGTGCTGGCTGCTGGGGAAGTCCATGAGAGACCGTGCATTGTCCCTTTAAGGCACTCCCACCAGTCGGCTCACATTGCAGCAGGTGAGGTCTCTTTCTCCTGAGCCATGTCGCCCCTCCCCTGCTCTGTGGTACATGAGCAGAGAAGAGGCGGGGGAGGGGAACAACCCCACCCCCTCCTGGCTTTGAACAGCAAGTTTCCCAGGAGCTACTAACCAGGGACTCCAAGGCAGAGAGCAGAAGCAACATGGCAGCAGAGCAGCGGAGGGAAGGGCACCTGAACACATGCCACTCTGCGCTGTTCTGCATTGTTCATGTGGCATCTTTGAGGACTTCTTTCTCCCATTTCAAGTTCCAGGTCCAGAGATCAGACTGTCCTGGGAGCTTTAACCAAGAATTTTTTGTTAGCAGCATTTAATTTTTTTCTTCCTATAAAATAGAATTGATATTCATTCCTTCTTTCTAGTAGTCTAACAGATCTACTCCTCTCATATATCCAACAAACAGAGATTTCCACTGAGATCTGGCTGCATTAATTTCCTTTGAAATGAGACATTCCCTTTTTTCTGTTCCTTTGTCTTTGGCATCAGTTGTTTTCCATGACTTCTCCTTTGAGGTTAGTAATAGGACTGTCTTTGTACCCTTGTTTTTCCTTTCTAAAAACTAATATTAAGTTCCCTCTATGCAATAATTTCAGATTTGCACCAGCAGAAATAACTGGGGAGATTACATCATCTCATCTGAAGGAGAAATTACCAGCCCAGCGCCAGTTCTCGTCTTCGGCGGCAGTTCGGCGGTGAGGGGCCCTTCGGTGCTGCTGAAGATGCGGAGCAACTGAAGGGCCCCCAGCTGCCAAAATGCTGCCAAAGACCCGGATCGCCGCTAGGTGAATACAAGTGCCAAAGCACCCACGCTTTGCCCCAGGCCCCCTCAATCGTCTGGGCAGCCCTGCAGCCAGATAGGAACCCAAGGCTCAGTTTCCTTAGATAATTGAAGAGCGTCAATAGTAGAAGACAATGGAAAATGTAGTTCAAAGACTCTAATCTTATCTCAGAAAATCTGAAGGATGGGTTAGGGTCAGGTGCAGCTGATACTAGATTATCAGTGTGAAAGTTAAAGCAGCATATTAAAAAATGAAATATTCTGATTTAGAAAAGAAAAATACCTTCTCAGGCACCCCCCATATAAAACAGAATACGATTGTTTGTTCAATCCACGGGGAAATTAAATAAAGGTAGATGAGTTGTAGCAAAACATGCCCCAAAAAGAGCAATGAATGGCTGTCAGATTTAGAACATAAAAACAGCCATGCTGGGTCAGATAAATGGTTCATCTACCCCAGTATCCTGTGTTTCATGAATGGCCAATGCCAAGTGCTTCACTGGGAATGAACAGAACATTTGATAACCAAATGACCCAATCCCTCTCACTGATTTCCAGCTTTGGCAAAAAGAGACTAGGACACCATCCCTGTCCAACACTGGAATAAATTGCCTAGGGAAGTTGTGGAATCTCTATCTTTGGAGATATTTAAGAGTAGGTTAGAAAAATGGCTATTAGGGATGGTCTAGACAATATTTGGTCCTGCCATGAGGGCAGGGGACTGGACTCGATGACCTCTCAAGGTCCCTTCCAGTCCTGGAGTCTATGAGTCTATGAGTCTATCTTGTCTAACAGCCATTGATGAACCCTATCTTCCAGGATTTTTTCTAGTTTATTGACTCCTTTTGTGTGTATTTTATTTTTCACCACTAGAGTTTATTCATAGATTCATTGATTCATAGACTCTAGGACTGGAAGGAACCTTGAGAGGTCATCGAGTTCAGTTCCCTGCTCTCATAGCAGGACCAAATACTGTCTAGACCATCCCGGTTAGCCATTTATCTAACCTACTCTTAAATATCTCCAGAGATGGAAATTCCACAACCTCCTTAGGCAATTTATTCCAGTGTTTAACTACCCTGACAGTTAGGAACTTTTTCCTAATGTCTAACCTACATCTCTCTTGCTGCAGTTTCAGCCCATTGCTTCTTGTTCTATCAATAGAGGCTAAGGTGAACAAGTTTTCTCCCTCCTCCTGATGATACCCTTTTATATACCTGAAAACTGCTATCATGTCCCTTCTCAGTCTTCTCTTTTCCAAACTAAACAAACCCAATTATTTCAACCTTCCTTCTTAGGTCATGTTCTCAAGACCTTTAATCATTCTTGTTGCTCTTCTCTTGACCCTTTCCAATTTCTCCACATCTTTCTTGAAATGTGATGCCCAGAACTGGACACAATACTCCAGCTGAGGCCTAACCAGCGCAGAGTAGAGCGGAAAAATGACTTCTCGTGTCTTGCTCACAACACACTTGTTAATGCATCCCAGAATCACATTTGGTTTTTTTGCAACAGCATCACACAGTTGACTCATATTTAGCTTGTGGTCCACTATAACCGCTAGATCTCTTTCTGCTGTACTCCTTCCTAGGCAGTCTCTTCCCATTCTGTATGTGTGAAACTGATTGTTCCTTCCTAAGTGGAGCACTATGCATTTGTCTTTATTAAATGTCATCCATTTACCTCAGACCATTTCTCCAATTTGTCCAGATCATTTTGAATTATGACCCTGTCCTCCAAAGCAGTTGCAATCCCTCCCAGTTTGGAATCATCTGCAAACTTAATAAGCGTACTATCTATGTCAACATCTAAGTCGTTGATGAAGATATTGAATAGAGCCAGTCCCAGAACAGACCCCTGCGGAACCTCACTTGTTATACCTTTCCAGCAGGATTGGGAGCCATTAATAACTACTCTCTGAGTACGGTTATCCAGCCAGTTATGCACCCACCTTATAGTAACCCCATCTAAATTGTATTTGCCTAGTTTATCGATAAGAATATCTTGCGAGACCATATCAAATGCCTTACTAAAGTCTAGGTATACCACATCCACTTCTTCTCCCTTATCTACAAGACTCGTTATCCTGTCAAAGAAAGCTATCAGATTGGTTTGATATGTTTTGTTCTTTACAAATCCATGCTGGCTATTCCCTATCACCTTACCACCCTCCAAGTGTTTGCAAATGATTTCCTTAATTTCTTGCTCCATTATCTTCCCTGGCACAGAAGTTAACCTTACTGGACTGTAGTTTCCTGGATTGTTTTTATTTCCCTTTTTATAGATGGGCACTATATTTGCTCTTTTCCAGTCTTCTGGAATCTCTCCTGTCTCTCATGAGTTTCCAAAGATAATAGCTAGAGGCTCAGATACCTCCTCTATTAGCTCCTTGAGTATTCTAGGATGCATTTCATCAGGCCCTGGTGACTTGCAGGCATCTAACTTTTCTAAGGGATTTTTAACTTGTTCTTTTTCTATTTTATCCTCTAAACCTACCCCCTTCCCATTAGCATTCACTATGTTAGGCATTCCTTCAGACTTCTCATTGAAGACCGAAACAAAGAAGTCATTAAGCATCTTTGCCATTTCCAAGTTTCCTGTTACTGTTTCTCCCTCCTCATTAAGCAATGGGCCTACCCTGTCCTTGGTCTTCTTCTTGCTTCTAATGTATTGATAAAAAGTCTTCTCGTTTCCCTTTATTTCTATAGCTAGTTTGAGATCATTTTGTGCCTTTGCCTTTCTAATCTTGTCCCTGCATTCCTGTGTTGTTTGCCTATATTCATCCTTTGTAATCTGATCTAGTTTCCATTTTTTATAGGACTCCTTTTTACTTTTTAGATCATGCAAGATCTTGTGGTTAAGCCAAGATGGTCTTTTGATACATTTCCTATCTTTCCTACCCATCAGAATAGCTTGCTTTTGGGCCCTTAATAGTGTCCTTTTGAAAAACTGCCAACTCTCCTCAGTTGTTTTTCCCCTTAGTCTTGATTCCCATGGGACTTTACCTATCAGCTCTCTGAGCTTACCAAAATCCGCCTTCCTGAAATCCATTGTCTCTATTTTGCTGTACTCCCTTCTACCCTTCCTTAGAATGGCAAACTCTATGATTTCCTGATCACTACTTTCACCCAAGCTTCCTTCTACTTTCAAATTCTCAACAAGTTCCTCCCTATTTGTTAAAATCAAGTCTAGAACAGCTTCCCCCCAGTAGCTTTTTCAACTTTCTGAAATAAAAAGTTGTCTGCAATGCAGTCCAAGAACTTATTGGATAGTCTGTGCCCCGCAGTGTTATTTTTCCAACATATATCTGGATAGTTGAAGTCCCCCATCACCACCAAATCTTGGGCTTTGGATGATTTTGTTAGTTGTTTAAAAAAAGCCTCATCCACCTCTTCCACCTGGTTAGGTGGCCTGTAGTAGATTCCTAGTACTACATCACCCTTGTTTTTCACCCCTTTTAGCCTAACCCAGAGACTCTCAACACTTCCTTTTCCTATGTCCATCTCCACCTCAGTCCAAGTGTGTACATTGTTATATATAAGGCAACACCTCCTCCCTTTTTTCCCTGTCTATCCTTCCTGAGCAAGCTGTACCCATCCACACCAACATTCCAATCATGTGTATTATCCCACCAAGCTTCAGTGATGCCAACAATGTCATAGTTGTATTTCTTTATTAGCACTTCCAGTTCTTCCTGCTTATTACCCTTACTTCTCGCATTTGTATATATGCATCTAAGATACTGGTTTGATCTTGCCTCCCAGTTTTGCCCTGACCTTCCTTTCTCTCTACCATTATAGCCCACACTCCCTTTTGTTTCCGACCCATCTCCCAGGTCTCCATGATCCCAACTTACCTGTGGGATTTGCTCACCTATCCCCGTTGAACCTAATTTAAAGCCCTTCTCACTAGGTTAGCCAGTTTTATTGCTTGTTAAAATTCTGCAACAAAAATATAATCTCACTTCTCTGTGCATATGTGTCTTTCTGCAATTCCATTTTTGTGTCACATACATTCCTGTTGCATCAGTGTCAATGTACCGTTGCTGCTCCTGGTATAGACATAGTTTATATGGGTGCATCATAAATCAGTGGATGAAGAGCTCAGAAGCTAGGATATATCAAGAACTGATATATAAAGATATACCAAGAAGGCTACATCTGGAGTAGTGCATCCAGTTTTGGGTCCCTCACTACAGAAAGGATGTGGACAAATTGGAGAGAGTCCGGTGGAGGGCAACAAAAATTATCAGGGGACTGGGGCACATGACTTACGAGAAGAGGCTGAGGGAACTGGACATGTTTAGTCTGCAGAAGAGTGAGGGGGCTTTGATAGTAGCCTTCAACTACTTGAAGTAGGTTTCCAAAGAGGATGGAGCTCAACTTCTTCTCAGTGGTGACAGATGACAGAACAAGAAGCAATGGTCTCAAGTTGCAGTGGGGAAGGTCTAGGTTGGATATTAGGAAACACTATTTCACTGGGAGGGTGGTGAAGCACTGGAATGGGTTACCTAAGGAGGTGGTGGAATCTCCATCCTTAGAGATTTTTAAGGCCCGGCTTGAGAACGCCCTGGATAGGGTGATTTAGTTAGGGTAAGTCCTGCTTTCAGCACGGGGTTGGACTAGATGACCTCCTAAGGTCTCTTCTAACCCTAATCTTCTATGATTCTATGAATCTAAGTGTGTAGGATAAAAAACAAGAAGAGCTTTCAGAGTTATTGAGTCTGATACCTTTGCTTTAATAGCAAGGATCTGCTAATTCTCTTTAAACTTATCTGTATTTTATTGCTCATAAAATTTTGAGAAATAATCTCTCTCTCTCTCTCTCTCTCTCTCCATATATTCACCCCATTCTGTCTATATATCTCTGTGATTCTCCAGTTTTTCATTTTTCTACAAGCACATCTTTCTCCCTTCTGGATAAATATGACTTTCTACTTTCTTTCCTGATGCATTTTCATTTTTATTTTCTTTACATTTCTTTATTTGGGGTTGGATTCTGATCTCAGTTGCACTTGTGTAAATCCATATGATGCTGATGTAATTCACCCTGGTGTAAATGAGATCAGGAAACAGCCCTTGATGTGTGTATAAGTTTTTTGTTTATTTGTTTGTTTTGGTGAGAAGGGATATACTCTTGGTTGATCTCTAAACATCTTTCATTTCCAATCTATTAATTTTTTTTATGTCTTGTAGATTTGTTGATGTGACACTGATGTGATAAAAATACTTCAAAATCGGAGCTTAAAAGTCTTTATTTAGAGTTCAAGAGAGCTTACGGGACTTAGATGGGAAATGTGTGTAGTTCAATACAGTTCCATGCTCTTGGTTCACCTATATTGGAAGCTCAACCTCTTAACGATATGAGTCTTCCTCTGTTTATTGACAACTTTATTTGTCTAGTGGAGAGATGCAGTGGCACGAGGTTACCTACTCCAGCTTTCTGCCAGTGTAACTAATAGAACAACCTGACTGCATGTACTCCATCATCATATATTGGAAGCTCAACATCTTAACTTCATTTTACAGTGGAGA
The DNA here is from genome assembly GCF_007399415.2 of Gopherus evgoodei. Taxonomy (NCBI): domain Eukaryota; kingdom Metazoa; phylum Chordata; order Testudines; family Testudinidae; genus Gopherus; species Gopherus evgoodei. The sequence continues at coordinate 7,678,684 of NC_044342.1, read as the reverse complement.
GATACAGTGCTATGAGGTTACCTACTCCAGTTTCCCAGCAGTGTAACCGACAGCAGAACCTGACTGTGTGTACTCCTCCATTAATATTTTATTGTTTTGTGTTTCTAGATACATATTATGGAGAAAGCAGGAGGAAGAAATGAAACCCTGGTCATGGAATTCATCCTCTTAAGATTTGGGAATGCCCCTGAACTTCAGCCCCTTCTCTTCCTGCTGTTTCTACTGATCTACATTGTGATCATGGTCGGGAACATCCTCATCATTATGCTCATTGTGGTTGATCAGCACCTTCACACCCCCATGTACTTCTTCCTGGGGAACTTGGCCTGCTTGGAGATCTGCTACACATCCACCATCCTGCCCAGGATGCTGGCCAGTCTCCTGACTGGGGATGGAACCATTTCTGTTAAGTGCTGCCTTGTGCAAACATATTTTTTTGCTATCATAGCAACAACAGAAAATCTGCTGCTTGCAGCAATGTCTTATGATCGATATTTAGCAATATGCAATCCACTCCGTTATGCTGCTCTGATGAATGGTAGAGTTTGTTTCCAGCTAGTGGCAGGGTCCTGGGTATATAGTTTTCTGGTCGTTGGCACACTAAATTATTTCTTGTTCAAATTAACATTCTGTGGTTCCAAAAAAATTGACCATTTCTTTTGAGATTTTTCACCCATGATAAAGCTGTCTTGTGGTGACACCCAGACTCTGCAACTGGCAACATTTGCTGTCTCTACCATTGGGACACTTGTGCCTTTGCTACTGACACTGACATCCTACATTTATATCATCACCACCATTCTGAGAATCCCTTCCACCACAGGGAGACAAAAGGCCTTTTCCACCTGCTCCTCTCACCTCATTGTGGTGACAATTTTATACATGAGTGTGATTACTGTCTATGTGTTTCCAACAAGCAACACTCCCAAGCTCCTAAACAAAATATTCTGTGTCTTCTACACAGTTCTGACTCCCATGATCAACCCTGTTATCTACTGCTTGAGAAACAAAGAGGTTAAACAGTCCCTGAGAAAAACTATTCTGAATCGAGTTGCTTTCAGAAACAGGCATAGAAGCTTAAAGGAAAATTTTTAGCTTATAGTAAAATAGAGATGAACTGATATAGTTTCTTAGACATGGCCATTTCATTCCTTCAGAAAAGGGTTACCCATTATTGACCTTACTCCTTCTTTCTTCCTTTCTTTCTTTGTTACTCTGCTACTTTTTGAGCATTCATCTTTCATCACACTGGTCAGGCATGACTTGCCCTTGGTGAATCCATGTTTACTGTTCCTGATCACCTTCCTCTCTTCCAAGTGCTTCAAAATGCATTCCTTGAGGACCTGCTTAACAATTTTTCCAGGAACTGAGGTGAGGCTGACCAGTCTGTAGTTCCCTGGATTCTCCTTCTTCCCTTTTTTAAAGATGTGAACTATATTTGCCTTTTTCCAGTCATCACCGTGAATTTTCAAAGATAATGGTTAATGGATCAGCAATCACATCAGCCAATTACTTCAGCATCCTCGGATGCATTAGATCCGCTCCCATGGACTTGTGCATGTCCAGCTGTTCTCAATAGTCCTTAACCTGTTCTTTCACCACTGAGGGCTGCTCACCTCATCCCCATACTGTGCCACCCAGTGCAGCAATCTGGGAGCTGACCTTGTCTAGCTGTTGTGAGTCATTCTGCAGCCAGCCAGCCTCTCTGTTTTAGGGAGCAGCCTGCTTTGTCTCTCAGTTTTTGTGTTCTTGCATCTTGTGGGTCTGAATTCAAAGAAATAAAGTAATGGTACATTGCAACATTTGCCTGTATTTTAACTCTGCCTCCTTTCCTCTTAATTTTAATATCCTATATCTGCATCATGTCCCCCCATCCTATGAATACCTTCCACCACTGGCAGTAAAAAGGCCTTTCCCTCCTGATTCTCTCACCTCATCTTTGTTACACTATTCTATGAGACTTTGTTTATCCAAAACACTGCGAGACCTAAACAAAGGGTTCTGTCCCTTCTACACAGTCCTGACTCCTCTAGTCAATCCCCTCATTTATAGCCTGCAAAATACCAATGTTAAGGAGGTCCTGAGAAATTCTGTGGGTAAACTGCACGTGAATTCAGAGAATCCAAGTAATTTTTTTTCAATTTAAAGGAACATAGGATAAATTCTGCTGGTTTAATGAGTCAGAGGGGTATAGATCAGTGGCTTCTGACTTCTTTGTTTTCCTCTTTTTTAATCAGGCTGTGGTGATAGAAAATGAGGATGATAGGAGTGGTTTGCTTCATGAAGATCTGTCAATACATAATAAACTACAACATGCATATCTCCACATCTGGAACTGTTCGAGTTAGCTGAGAAAATCAGTGTGTAGCAATGAAAAACATCATCATTATTTCTGGTAGATTGTTTTTGAATATGGGTTTCTAAGCTAATTTCCGCAGCCAAAGAAAAATATAAGAACCTAAATATGATGAATCAAGGATTGAAAATTTTGGCCCAAATTATTCTCTTTCATTCTTTCTTTCTTATAGGAACACTTGTATCTATCACTTCAGCATAGATTCAGTATATTCATATTTTCAATTAAGGATAGGCAAAAATTCCCCTTTTCCCTCCTCCAACAGAGGGGCAACTTGAACCAGGGATCTCTGACATCCCAGCTGCATACCCTAAGCACTAGGCTAAAAGTGACAAGGGAGTCCTTACTTCCACATCAGCCTTCTTCTGTGAGCTCACCTACCAGATTGGACCCCTCAGGTGAGTTAGGTGGAGAGACTCTGGGATGTATGTGTCCAGCCGGCTGGTCTCAGGCTGCAGTGCACCTGCCCAGAGACAGAACTCTAAGCCCACTAAGGAATTTAACTGCAAAAAGTAGACTCCAAGTTGAGTTTAGATGCCTATAGACTTCAGAAGCATCAGCGTGTATGTTTAGAGAATCCCACTGAGGCAGGATTCTGGGATTTAGGCACCTATAGTGGTTAGGAGTCAAAGTCCATTTTTTGTATCTATTCAGCTGCTTTTGAATATCTCATTAGGTTCCTATCTGCATTTTTAGGCAAATAAATACCATAAAAACTCTGGCTCGGAGTGTTTGGAAACAAAGGACCAGGACTCTAAATCCAGCTCTCCAGCTATGTTTGAGTCTTTTTGCAGTCTCTGCTGTATCCATTATCAGAACCAAGCTCAGTATTTCAGTGATTAAAAACTGACTGTTTCAGATGAACCCCTGGTGTAACCAGTGAAAACATAGGAGTTACACCAGGGAACAATTTGGACTTTGCTGTTGAAAACCCATTGCAACTTACCGGCAATGTTTCAGAGGATATGACACAATCAATGTTGCTGTTAATTAATACCTAACTGTCCTATCTGCAAGCCCTCCATTACCAATGGGATATATTAGTGAAGACACAGTTTAAAGTCCATCAAGGTGTGTTGTGTTTCTATGTCAATTATTTAAATCCCCAATTCCCCAGTTGTTGCAAACAGGCTAGCTCATTGGGAGCAGTCAGCTGGGCTTTCCACTGATATGAATCCAGGTGCTTCTGCTACTGTTTAAATGCTGGTAAAACATGACGGCAATCTGATATCTTTGGCCCATTTTCTGGTGGACACATGTCAAAACCATGTCTCAGCTGATCAATCCCCTGCACTTGGGTCACCTTGGTCTGTCCTGTTCTCTGCCTTTGGCTCACCACAATGCAGTCTCCTGAGGACTTAAATTCTTAGTTTAGCTAAAGTCGTTGGGCTCAGCGTAGGGGTATCTGGGTGAACTTTCTTTGCCTGAGAGATACAGGAGGTCAGACGGTTGAGCTCATGTCTCTTCTGTCCTTAAACGTGATGAAACTGTGAAAATCATGAAGTATTTCAGTTGTCAGATGTTGGCTGCATGTGTGTTCTCTCTGCGTGCTTCACTAACTCACTGACTGTACAGCAGGATCCAGTCGAACTGCCCAGTGACCAGAGACCTGTTAGTAGTGAAGGCACCTGGTCAGGTTTATTACTGATAAAGCAAAGTCCTAACGTTAGGTCAGCTGAAGGCTTAAAGCGATGTATCCCGACATTTATAGACTGAGACAAACAACCGGGAGTAACCAACTTATGTATTACCTTATGTATTTCATGACGTGTTTGTTACCGCCCCCTTTTCCCCTCATTCACCACCTGTCTTTGTACATTGCTACTGATGTTTCACAAAAAAAAAATGGCACTCTTCATTGCTATTGTCAAACTATGCCATTGTGTGTTAGATTGGGCTGTTGCTGTGTTGGTCTGCTGGAATGTGTTTACGCATTAAGTGTGTTTTAGGAATGCTAGCAATACTGATGCCATGTTTCAGGTAAGCATCTGTTCTTGACAGGGCTTGACTGTTGCTCATAGTATAAGTTTTTCAGCCTTTGGGTCAGGTCTCAGGCTTTGCACCAGGCCCATTCTACTACAATCATGTAATTAAATTGCATTGAAAAACCTGTCTTAAAAAAAGAGACAAAGGCAATATTTGACTTGCAAAGACAAGGACTTGAACGTTGTAAAATGCCTGATGTGTGACTGCCTGCACCTCCTTAATTTCACCCCCTTTGCATCCACACTGGGCCCCGAGTAAGGCAGGGGTCCCAGTGAATCATCCTGCCAGGGAATCAGCACATTATGAACTACCTTCATTGCTCAAGTGCAATTGAACTTGAAATTCGAAACTGGCTTTAGATAGTGGTTGGCACAACTGTGGTTGACTTTTTACAGCTGTGCTGTTTCTGCAGAAGTAAGGGAAGAAAAGTTCAATAGATCTGAATGACACTGAGTGTATATTTGGGGCCAGATTTTACCACCTTTACTCATGTTTTCAGAACCTTATATTAAGGAGTTCCATGGGTTTCAAAGGGACTGCTCACCAGAGAAAGAAATACTCAACAGGAATAAGGAAGTCGAACTCTGTCACTGAGTATATCAGCTGAACGGGGAATGGAAAGTCCATACATTCACTGAGCTGACTCCACTGTCATAGGCATATGTGTGCTACTGTAACTACAGACATTCATCCAGGGAGCTAGAACCATGCCTCATCTGCAATAAACCTGGCCAAGGTTTATATAAGGTCAGAACGGACCATGATGATCATTTAGTCTGACATCCTGCACAACGCAGGCCACAGAATCTCACCCTGGTAGGCAGGATACTGAGCTGGATGGACCTTTGGTCTGACCCAGTACAGCAGGGTTTCTCAAACAGGGGTCGCCGCTTGTGTAGGGAGAGCCCTTGGAGGGCCAAGCCGGTGTGTTTAACTGCCCCGTCCTCAGGTCCAGCCGATCGTGGCTCCCACTGGCCACTGATTGCTGCTCCAGGCCAATGGGGGCTATGCGGAGTGGTGCGGGCCAAGGGACTTGCTGGCTGCCACTTCCAGCAGCCCCCATTCGCCTGGAGCAGCGATTCACTGCCAGTGGGAGCCGTGATCGGCCAGACCTGCAGACGGGGCAGGTAAACACACTGGCCTGGCCCGTCAGGGGCTTTTCCTACACAGGTGGTGACCTCTGTTTGAGAAACCCTGCAGTACAGTCATTCTTACGTTCTTAGCAACATTTTTCATACTTTGCTTATCTATACGTATGAGTTATTATGGAAATAATATTTTGGTCACTTTGTGCATGTACGGTGAAATCAGCATTTACCAACACAAATCTAACCCTTCCCAACACAGTAGCTGAGTGTGGGACTCAATAAACTTATCCCCATTTCATTTGAACCTAAAAGTTAATCTAGTAATTTTTTTGCCTCCTCATAAAGGTAAAAAATCTCCTGACAGATTTCCTCGGGGAAATGTTTACTTCTTTGTTTCTGAAACTATATATGAGGGGATTGACCAATGGGGTTAGAACGGTGTAGAAGACAGAGAAAATTTTCTTTAACTCTATTAGAGTGTTGATGGGTGGCACCATGTAAACAATTATCAGGGTGCCAAAGAAAGTGGTAACCACAATGAGGTGGGAGGAGCAGATGGAAAATGTCTTTTGCTGCCTGGTGGTGGAAGAGATTCTCAGGATGGTGGTGATGATACAAACATAGGATGCCAGCATTAATAGAAATTGGGGTAGGGCATATATGGTAGAGAATGAGAAATCAGCTAGGGTGAGTAAGTCGGTATCACTGCAGGAGAGTTTGATCAGTGGGGTGAAATCACAAAAGAAATGGTCAATTTCCTTAGGACCACAGAACACTAACTGGAAAATGAAAAAGACAATGATTCTGTTGAGGGCAAAGCTGCTTATCCAGTACCCTGCAGCCATCTGGATACAAGCCCTTGTGTTCATTATAGCTGCATAGCGCAGTGGATTACATATGGCTAAATACCGATCATAAGACATTATGGTTAAGAGGAAACACTCGGTACCAGCCAGGTAACCAAAGAAGTAAAGCCGCATGATGCAGCTACTAACAGAAATGGTTCTGTCCTCAGCCCAGAGACTGGCCAGCAGCCTGGGCAGGATGGTGGAGCTGTAGCAGGTCTCCAAGAAGGACAAGTTCCCCAGGAAGAAGTACATGGGGGTGTGAAGATGCCGATCAGTCACAACTAGCACAACAATGGTGAGGTTCCCAGCCATGGTCACAATGTAGATCACTAGAAACAGCAAGAAGAGAGGAAACTGCAGTTTCTGGAGATCCCCGAATTCCAGAAGGAAGAATTCTGTGATGAGTGTTTGTTTTCGCCATTCTGTATTTGTCATGGGATGTGTTTAATCAGAAATTTAAAGAAAGAAACAAGAAATCTAAGCATGCAGTCATATATATATTCATACGGGCACAAAACACCATTATTACAAGAATATAACTGAGTCTGCTAAGTCAAGGTAGGAAATGTTCAAGGTCCAACTAAGGTTCGGCCCTCTGTTTGCATGCATCATGATACGGAGACTTTAATTCCTGATCACTCACCATTTTTCCAAAGAACTCTTTCTGAAATTTAGTTGTGGAGCTCTAGCAGGTTTCTAATAAGCATGTGAGAACTCCAATTTGTCAAAGGCTTATAGCTTTGCCAAAATAGGGCAGATTTTCATAAGGAAGGCAAAAGACACATTCCTGAATCAAAGCCACACCTTGCCAAATTTCAAATCATTGAGCCACAGCCTGTGGGCACCAGAACATCTCAACAAAAAGGTCATCAGAATAGTTTAACATGGGCAAAGCAATGTGCCTTTCTCTACCCTCGTTACTGAAAATGCATAAATCATTTTGGCTGAAAATTAAGAAACAAAAATTAAATACAGTTGAGGTTAGACACTTGGCATTTAAAGTTTAGCAAAGTTATAAGCAAATGAAAACATGGTCTTAATAATGGGAAGTGTTAAGTCAGAGGTAATGCTAGTGTAGTGTAGTGTAGTGCTCTACATAAATATATCAGGGGGGTTAACGTTAGGGAGGGAGAGGAATTATTTAAGTTTAGTACTAATGTAGGCACGAGGACGAATGGGTATAAACTGGATATTAGGAAGTTTAGACTTGAAATTAGACGAAGGTTTCTAACCATTAGGGGAGTGAAGTTCTGGAACAGCCTTCCGAGGGAAGTAGTGGGGGCAAAAGACTTTCCTGGCTTTAAGACAAAGCTTGATAAGTATATGGAGGGGATGTTATGATAGGATTGTTAATTTGGGCAATTGATCTTAGATTACCACCAGATAGGTCTGCTCAATGGTCTGCGGGGAGATGTTGGATGGAATGGGAACTGAGTTACTGCAGAGAATTCCTTCTTAGGTGCTGGCTGGTAACTCTTGCCCACATGCTCAGGGTTTAGCTGATCGCCATATTTGGGGTCGGGAAGGAATTTTCCTCCAGGGCGGATTGGCAAGGGCCCTGGAGGTTTTTCACCTTCCCCTGCAGCATGGGGCATGGGTCGCTTGCTGGTGGTTTCTCTGCAGCTTGAGATCTTCAAACCAATTTTGAGGATTTCAATAACTCGGTCCTGGGATAGGGGTTGTTATAAAATTGGATGGGTGGGGTTCTGTGGCCTGCCTTGTGCAGGAGGTCAGACTAGATGATCAGATTGGTCCCTTCTGACCTATGAGTCTATGAATCTATGAGTCCTCACCTATAGGGCAACGTACATTGATGTACATTAGAGGTAAATCAGCAATAAATATCTCTGGATTCAGATTGGTTTTAAAAAGCTCACAACATAAAATAATTTAATAATTATGAATATGCCCCTATATGAGGAGATGACTATCTATCTAGCTATCTAGCTATCTATCCTTTGAGAATCCCAGCCTTCCTGTGCTTAATATAGCCTTACATTAATTTACTTTGGTCCTGGTGCATCTCCATTGAAATCAGTGGAGTTTAACTTCTGTAAATGAACACAGTAGCTGATCACACCCACACTTCCTTCATGTCCCAGGTATTCTCACAGAGTTGATCACATCCCTGTGCTGAGCTGTGCAATAGAAATGAAGTCTGTATTCTATGAGGTGAAAGGAAATCACTGATTGTCTTACAGGACTGGGGCCCAAAGAACTCTCACCTGGTATAATCTGAGGTAGGGCACGAAGACTTCAGTGGAGCTATGGAGACTTATCAAAGCAGAAAAGGTAGCCCTTTTTCTAAACACAAAGCGACAGTCTGTTTGCTTTTCAGAAAACTTTTTCTTTCTTTCTTTCTTTCTTTCTTTCTTTCTTTCTTTCTTTCTTCCACTATTCCTGTACAGAGAACTTCAAAAGTAGATTCCCCCCAGGGTACAGTGAATATACAGCAAGGATACTGCACCTTGCTCTCTAGTCTTTCCCACAAACACTGGTGCAAGTTATGTTTCTTGTGATTATCATCAGGATAGCCGCATTCTTCACAATTAAACCTCAGTGCTTTTCCACTTGTTCTGTAGCTACATCTGTGGTGCTTCCCATTCCTTCAAACTTCTGCAGTGCAATTTTCTTTGTTCTCCTTGCTTTTATCCATAATGGCTGTGCACTGAAACCACTCTTCCTTGGCTGTTGGAATTGATCTGCAAAGGGATTTATTAAATGCAGCTTTTGTCAGAACTGTTTTTTTTTAAAGAAGATATTTAGCCCACTTGCTTTACTCAAAGGGAATATTTGTCTTTAACTTGTGTGCATCCAGTGTGTCCTCTGGTGGCTAGTAAGAGGTAACAGATAGCAATTATTACTTTGAGGTCATGGATTAGTCCAGGAAAGGAGAGATGAATTAGGTGGCCCATGCTATGATATTCTCTATGCATCTACTAGAGGGAAAGAGAAGTGATGGGGCAGGGAAGAAGAGGGTTCACCCTGCTCATGGAGCTACAGCAATAACTGCAGTTGTGTATCAATACCCCACACTCTATCACTGAATTATCTTCTTCCTAACCAGGAGTCACATTCTATTCATCATGTTCTTAAAACGATGCCCATCCCTGATTTATGTGAGCATGGCGCCTTGACAATTTGTCCCTTATGGACTAAACTCCTTCCTTGGCTTTAGCCAGAGGAGGCTGGTGGCACATGGCACTGAAGCTGCCACCGTTGTTAGGTCAAGCTGTAGTCTGAGCAATTTTCCCAATGTAAAATGGACAGACCCACAATGAATCTTCCCACCCTGACTCTCCATCCTTCAAGGAACAAACACCAGTGGATTTTTGCAGAGCTGGAAAATCATGTATCACATTGAGACAAAGAGAAAATGTATTCCTCAGACACTCCAGCTCCCATTTGATCCGAACTGAAGTTGAGAGATCACTTCCCATGGAAGTGCAAGCCATTGAAAATAAAATTAAGAAATGGCTTTAAGGGGAGAGAGGAGGAAGTGTTTGAGAAAGAAAGAAAGAAAGAAAGAAAGAAAATTTATTTGAATGATTCATCTCAATCTCACTCTTTTGCCTTCACAAGTAATGACTTTTAAAAAAGTTTTCTTATATGTTTTGCCAGCAGCTTGGACTGGACGACAGGTGATGAATTGCTTGACAATTACCTGTTCTATTCATTCTATCTGGAGCACCTGGCATTGGCCACTGTCCAGAAGAGGTGATACTGGGCTAGATGGACCTTAGCTCTGACCCACTATGTCCATTCTTATGTTTTTGTGTAAGACTTGAACACAGATCCGTTGACTTTACTTAGAATCAAAGAAAACTTTGTGCAATAAATAGCCGTGTGACTATAATCCCACTGGGAATTATGACCCAATTTAAAGTAATCAGAGGAGCTGAGTCTCTTCTCACACTTACACCTTGGTGTAAAAATCAAGTTTAACTCCACTGGAAAAATTGGAGCTGACTGTTTTCTCACTCGCCCATTTCATGTTCTCTACACCCATGGCTATAACAGTGTTTCTCAAAGGAGGGTAAATATTTTTATTAGGCCAGGCAAAAAATGGATTTTTCATGCTATGAGCAAACCTGACATTTTTAAATTTGGTTTCATCCCAAAAAGCTGAAATGTCAGATTCTTATGAGATATTAAATATCCCAGCACATTTTGTTGCAAAAGTGCAAGGAACCTTACCCAAAACCAAAATATGTTCAGAAATTTCCCATAGAAAAAGTCAACACACTCAACATATGGTCCCATGAACTGTTTGATTTGTCCTAACTGCATTTTCTGATCTAAAATGGTTCTAAAATTTTTCAACAGCTCTATTTTTTTTAATTATTATTATTCACAGAAAAAAAGACCAAGGGACTCAGAGAGAAAGTCACTTAATCCAATACCACACAGAGTATAGCAGATAGAGACCCATATGTCTTGTTTCTTTTCTGAAACAGTGCCCTGTCTGCTGGATTATACCCTTTCTTCTGAAAAACACACACCCTGCCCTCTGAACACCAACAATCCCTGAGTGTGGGTGGCACCCTGGCAGTCATAATGAGAGCAGAGATTTGTCAATATCCCATGTTCCACCTCACCTAGGGCCTTGCAGTGTTGTTAATGCTGCTACTGCTGCTCCTTTCTTGAAGCTCTGGTGTTAGCTGCACGAGCAGATAGTACTGATCAGTGGACACTGATCTCAGGCTACCCCGGTGTCATTCCAAGGTCATCTATTGACTTTGAGTGACGTTTACTCATAAATTATGTTAAATGTCATATCAATTTAAATTTTAAGTTTTATGGGTGGGGTAAATATAGGAGTGCTGTTAACTTTCTATAGCACTTCATACTCTAAAGGTTGGTGCCTAACTCCCTTAGTGGCTACTACGTCTTCACAGAGGCTTACATGCATTGTTGGTTATGTTGACCAAACTGTGAAACCCAGCAGCCCTTTTTGGCCCCTACATCAGTCAGCTGACTCCTGGGACAAGGGCCCCCGCTGGAACAGAGGTGCTGGAACAATTTTTATAGTGGGGTGCTGAGAGCCATTGAACCAAACTATATAGGATGGAATCACTTCAAGCCAGGGGGTGCGCTTCAGCACCCATGGCCTGGAGTGGTGGGGGTCTGGCTGGAGTCAGGGGACAAAGAGACTTGGGCTGGGGTGGCGCATGACTACCATGGCCGGGTGAGGGGCCTAGCTGAAGATCCTCACTGGAGTAAGAAGATAGGAGCACAAAGGAGTAGACAACAGAGTATACGATTCACATAAAGTAGAATAAAAAATAGAAAAAATAATAGATTGATAGAAAGTGCAAATAAATGTAAAATAGTAATAAATAAAATACAAAAGTATTAACAGACTTAACAAGTAAAATAATAAAAACTGAAAAAAAAATTGTAAAATACATTAAAAACCATAAAAAGGGAAATAAAATAAAATGAAACAAAATATATATAAACAACAATAAAATAAAACAGGAAATACAAGTAAAAGATATTTAAAAGGGTAAAATATATATATATTAAAAAACACACAAAATTAAAAAAAAAGTAACATTTTAAAATGGAGGGCAAGAGTCCGTGGGACTTGTGCTCCGGTATCACAGCTGAGGAGCTTTGTTGAGTGCCCTCCTGCCTGGAACTGCCTGTGCGGACCCCACTGGGATCAGAGCTCATTGAGACTTCCAGAGCCCGGCCCCGTGCGGTCACTCCAGGAGGGAGACCAGAAACACCAAGGACAGACTTTCAGAATGTGCTTAACTTGAAATATGTTCTGTTTAAGTCCTTTTTAAGCAAATTCAGTGACTATTTAAATCAAGAGGAGTTTTGCTAAGATTTCACCCATTAACTCGAGTGGGACTTAAACACATGATTAAAGTCAAGTGCATAGTAAGTGATGTCTTGAATGTAATCATGATTTTTTTTAAAATCAGGATCTATGTAAGTGTTTTGCTAATTATCTTATTTTCTTCTTCCAATGGGATAATGCTAAAGATACTGAATATACAGTGATAACTTCTCTGAATAATTTTTAAACCAGCCTAGCAGAGGTATATATTACTGAGGTTGGTTTAACAATTTTAAAGCAATGATTTTATTCTCTATTGAATTCTATAGGCCTTTAAAGTTTTGTGTTGTTTTTTTTTAAGAGAAACTTTACTAGTTTCATCACTAGGCTTTTATTGTAAATGTTTGGGGGAGGCAGTATTTTAATAGTGATTGCTTTTTACACAATCATTTATAATTATTAAGATGCAGAGAAAATTCCATTATAGGCATAAAACGGGAATTCTCAAAGTGTCCCCGAAGGATTTAGGCTGGCTACTGCCATGGAAATTAAATAGAAATTAGGGGCAAAATTTTCAAAAGCAACTAAGCATCTTAACATCCTAAATCCCATTTTCAAAAATGACTTAGGCACTTAGAGACACATTTTAAGGGTATTTATGTGACTAGTGGGGTTTTCAAAAGCACCTACATGACCAACATCTACTGATTTCAAATACCTTTAAAATACCTCAATCCCTTTAAAGATCTCGACTTTAGCATAAGTCTTATTGACGGTCTATAGTACTAAGATTCCTATGTCACTTGGGCTTTTTAAAATGTGACTGTAAAGTAGATGCATAAATATTACCACTGCTGTTGGAGAGTAGAAGCATCCAGTCTGGAATTTCCCCCTTTGCAGAGGAAGGAGAGAATAAGGTTCTCATATACCAGTGTAGAATTCAGTGCTTTCACTCTGGATGTTTTGATTGGAAGGTCTATCAAAATATTAGTTTAGACTGACATAATTTCAGTCTTGAAAGCAAATTAGATGCCATTCATATTATTTTTATTAATATGCATTGTGCTGGGCTAGTAAAATGTTGTGTAGACAAGATACAGGGCTAAATATACTGACCCAGTACAGCTGTTCTTATGTTCTTACGTTCTTATTATGTAGGGAATTAATAGAACAGGGTAATTATCTAGTGATCCATCCCAGTTTCTGGCAGTTGGAGGCTAGGGACACAAAGAGCATGGAGTAGCCATTGATGGATTTATCCTCCATCAACTTATCTAATCCCAGTTAAAATTTTGGCCTTCACAACATCCCCTGGGTGATCCCTGGGTCTTGTGTTATGCGAAGACGTAGTAATGACAGCAAAGTGTTAGGTGTAATGTGTGTTTGAGGTGTAATTTGAGTCACCGTACATTGGTTCCTCTGCCAGTTGGCACCGAGGGGCTCTTAGCACCCAAGAGTATATTGCACTTGACCAGTTTAGAGGTAAGAGATATGACAGAGCAGGGAAGGCATCTTACAACTTTTCCCCACTGAATGCAGATAGAAAGACCCATCTTAGTCAAGGCAGTTCTTTAACGAGCTTAAAAGCACATAGGAAACCAGCTAGATGCCCTCCATGCCCACACACCACCATACTGTGAACTCAGATAAAATCAGAGTGCAAAATGTAGGGTGGATGGTTCTGAGCATAAATCAAGACAGTGGAACTTGAGATACTCAGGAGTTTTACCCTATGACTGGATAACTGCAAATATAGAAACTGTATAAGAAAAGGGGGGGAAATAATTCAGGATCTACAGGCCTGTTAGTTTGATCTCAATTGTTTGCAAGCTCTTAGAACAAATATTGAAAGAGAGAGTAATGAAAGTCATAGAGGTAAACTGTAAATGGAATCAAATACACTATGGTTTTACTAAAGGTAGGTCATGGCAGACTAACCCAATCTCTTTCTTTGAGAAGATAACCTATTTTTTTCTATCATAGTCTGTGATTTACTACAGACAATTCTTATCCAGGTGTCTGACTGGTGGGTCTTGCTGACAGGCTCAGGGTCTAATTGCCCACCATATTTGAGGTTTGGAAGGAATTTTCCTCCAGGTCAGATTGGTAGAGACCCTGGTTTAATTTTGGGGTTTATTTGTTTTGTTTTTTTTACCACCTTCCTCTGCAGCCGCATAGTCACTTGCTGGTTTTAACTGGAGTAAATGGTGGATTCTGTGTAACTTGAAGTCTTTAAATCATGATCTGAGGACTTCAGTCACTCAGCCAGAGGTTATGGGCCTCTTGCAGGAATGGGCAGCTAGTCTTCTCTGGTCTGTGAAGTGCAGGAAGTCAGACTGGATCAGGGGTTCTCTAACTGGGGGTCAGGACCCCTCAGGGGGTCACAGAGGTTATTACATGTAGGGTCAGGAGCTACAAGCCTCCATCCCAAACCCCACTTCGCCTCCAGTGTTTATAATGGTGTTAAATATATTTAAAAATGTTTTTTTTAATTTATAAGGGTGGGGGTCGCACTCAGAGGCTTGCTATGTGAAAAGGATCATCAGTACAGAAGGTTGAGAACCACTGGACTAGATGATCATTATGATCCCTTCTGGCCTTAAAGTCTGCAAGTCTGAGACTCTACTTGGCTCTCTCACACATTCACTTGTGACTCTGAGATTCTGTTTAATCCCCCTTTTCCTCAGTTTCCCCTGTGCATAATAATAGTCCCCTACCACACTTGGACACTGGGAGAATAAGTCCATGAATGTGAGTGACACTCCCAGATGACACACTGATGGGCATATTAGAGCATAGATAATGAAAAATGTGAAGTCACTAAGATGTGTGTAGACATTTGTGTCTCCATAAAAGTCTGGGACCTGAGACTGGGTGTCTGAAATGTCCCTAAGGGAGGTAGACACTGAAATGCCATCAAAAGTCATTGGCAATGCAGGGCCAAACTCACTGAGGCCCTTTCAAAACTTTCAGCCTGAATGTCCTCTCTCATCCTTCCCAGGGTGGAACAGAGAATACAATATGTGAGCTTTTCAGAAGTGTCTACATGATTTAAGAACAGAAGTCCATTTGAAAGTCAGCAGCATATTGGAAAATCCCAACCATTATCTGATATCTTACACTGAGTACATGACCAGGTGTCACACTCTCCCTTTCTCTGTCCAACCTGAAGACATGGGTGAGGGACCCCACTGTTTTGTTTTTTTTAAAGAGTCTCCTAAATAGCAATTGGGTGAGAAAATGTGCAATAGTTTTTTTGTAAGTGTCTTTTCTTGGACTGTAGCACGATAATTGGAGGTGACCAGGGACCTCATCACATGCATGTAGTAAGGAAGGCCATTTCCTCGGAGGGTAACAGTTTGTCTCCATTCCCTCTGGTGTTTGTACCACCTGCAGAACTAGTGTGTTATTGAGTTTTCCTTCTCATTGATCAAGGCAAGCATCAAGGGAGATGTCACCTTTCCACAGAAGGGATAAAAGAGAAATCTGGAGAGGGTCTCTCTTGTAGGAACTGAGCATGAGGCAAATAGCACTGTAAGGAACACTCATAGTAGATCTCTTTCCTGGCACTGTTGAAGAATGTGAAGCAGATGATGGAAGAAAATAAACTGCAGAACCAGTATCCTGATCTCTGAATCACTGGGGAAAGGGACGGTATCTGAAAATCAGCCTTGGGTATAACAGATTTAGAGGTAAAACATTTCCATCCTTTCTGTTTCAATAAAATCATGGGATTTTGAAGTGGCAAACGTGAGCGAAGTCTTCATTCACCGGGGTGGTGGGGAAGAATGGTCTTTAATAGGCCAGGAATGGTCTTTAACAGGCTAGGAATATTCAGTGTGTTGTGTCAAAGCTATGTCTTATCATGCTGCTTCTTCTCCGGAATCACTGTGAATGTAGATGAATGTGAATAATTGACTGATATGAATAATTTTATGGACCAGACAAAAATGAGGAATAATTCCATGATTATCTGAAATTGAATTAAAAGATGATACACATTGTAGTAAGTGAAGGCCCTGATAAAGGCCCAGTATGAGGCCTGAGGCCTGAACTAAAATAATGGCCAAGACTTTGCTAACATAAAGCAAAGTGAAGCTGTGAGCCAGAGGCAGGCCCTGCTTACAGAAGCTGGCAAGGAAAGGGCTGATGCTGCAAGAAGATACGTACCTAAAAGGTACTGAACACTAGAGATCAGAACATTCACATACTTGCACATTCCACACAGATAACAAGGAACAGACTGACCCATCCCAATGACAGGGGCAAAAGGGTAATATGATGGATAGAGTTATTTTGTTCTAACCAACATGTACAAGGTGAGAAGCGGCACCTTACTACATAGAGGGGTTGCACCTCAATACGTCAGGAGTGATGTGTAACTTGTTTGTACCTGTGTATAAGAATGCATCCTTGGGGAGGTGTCTTCGTCCGGCCTAGGGGGCAGTGGAAAGTCCCGCCACTGACTGAGCCGAGTCCATTGTCAAGAGGCACTTTCTCGTAGTACGCCCGGTAGACTAAGTAATCTATGGGGAACTGCCATTGTGTCCAATATGGCAATAAACCTGGCCGATGTGCCTTGCACCTTACTAGACTCTGTAGTCATTGGGGGTTCTCTTCAGGTCTGCTGTGTCAGCTATCTGTGCAGAGCTGGGGCAGCACACAGAGGGAACACATGCACGCAGCCGAGTGATACCAACAAGGAGAGAGCAGAGCACCACACTGGTAGCTTCTGACAACACATATCTGACAACACTGGTGACCCCAACCACTGATCTGGTGAGTAAGTGAGCTGTCCGCTGTAGGTATCACGATCTAACATGGCAGAAAACCTTGAGCTAGGGAACCCCCGATCCTCTCCCTTTTGATCCCCACGGAGTTCGATAACTCCTAGACCCGCTGGACTGCCAGTAAGGCGGGGTCCATATGAATTGAAGAATGGGGAAACATGGACTGGCATATATAGAGTGATGGTAGAATCCGAGGTTCTGAGAATAGTAATAAAAGTAAAAAAGCAGAAATTCTGCAACTACTGTCTATGGCAGAAGATGGCTGAAACAAGTAATGGAAAAAGCAGGGCAAGTAACAGTAACAAAGAAAGAGTTAAAAGAATCAAAAGAAGCTACACAGCCCTGGAATGCTCCCACCACCCTTGCAGGGTGGCAAGCAGCCCAGAGACAACCAGTACAGGAACAAAGTGAAACACTGGAAACAGCTGTAAGGAACCTACAAAAAATACATGTGCCGTCCCCTGTTATAAATATTGGTGGTAAACAGCAGGCTTCAGGTAGCTACCCTCTGCCTGAAGAATGGGGAAAGAAGTGGAAAGAGGTGGTCCTAGTAAAATTAAAACATGAAACTGGGTCCACTGCATTGCAACCATCACCTTATGATAAAAGCCAGGTTCCAGTTAAACTTAAACTGGAACCTAGACTGGTGCCTGTCAGTACGGGACAAGTAAGTGCACAGAAGAAAAGGGTAGCAAACAATACTCTCATTGAATTGGTAAATCAAATGCAGGAAAAAATGAAACAGTTCACAGAGCACATTAGGAGACAGGAGCTGCGACTCGATCACAGGGGAGTGAATAAAAAAGAATTTCGAAGTAAAAAACTGAAGTTAAGCAGTTTAACACCTAGAATTAATGCATTAACACATAGAGTTGTCCAAAAACAGGTAACTGCAGCAAAAAAAGGGCACTCCCACTATCCATTTGGCATGCACACAAAAGCAACAGACACTGGGGGAACAAATTCAGGTTTTACAAGAGTAGGTAACTACCCCAATCTCCTCTCAGAGTCAGGATAAAAACAAGGGGCGCAATTCCCAACTGTGCAGGTTCCCAATTGCTTTGACCCATGGAACCACACTCCGCACTCATATCTGAAAATATAACCTTCTTTCTTATATATTTTTATATACCAGTTAAGTTTTGTCCTTTATATGTTTTCTCAGTTTCCTAAACTTGCTGCTGCTGCCTGCACTTTCAAATGTCTTGACAGAGTTAATCTCTCTTGGCTCAGGTCTCGCTACCTATCTAGGTTGCTCTTCACCCACCACCGCTTTTTGTCTTTTTAAGAATTCTGGTGCCATTTGTTTTTAATTGTAAGTTTGTCCTGTATGTCGGTTGCGTGTGTCTTGTGTCTATGTTGTGTGTGTCACGTGACAATTTTTTTTTTAATTATTTTTATTTTTATTTTTTGTTGCAACAAAAGTCAATTTTATACTCTTTGAAAATATATATATATATATATAAAGTATATGTGGTACCACACTATTTTAAAATCATGGTTGGGGTATAATCATAGTATTATTAACACCAATTTTTGTGCAAAGTTCAAAAAAGTTTCAGTTACAAATATATTTCTGCCTCAACAAATAATGCAATTGCAAACAAAAAGAATTTTCTTTTATCAATCGCAGTTTTGTTTTGTTTTATCTTTGTTTGTTTTTAATAAAAAATGTGAGGGGAAACCTCATCATTAAGGTAAACATAATATTAACAAAATATTAATTTCTTGATTGGGATTTTATAAACTTATTTGAACTTTTAAATATAGTTATAAGAATGTCATAACTAAAATGTTTTAAAATAACAATTTATGCATAAAGCTAACCAAACAATTTCAACAGGTTTCCACATTTTTAGCAGGTTTCCATCTTTGGCTCCCAAACATGGCAAAGCATTTTGAAAGTATACCCTTAAATACCCTCAAAGTATTTGCATGTATCTGTATTTAAAATTTATTTTGGTTTAATGTTATAGTTGGTTTAATTTTATATGCTTTTGTTTTGTTTTGTTATGTTAATGGGGAGCAATGGTTGTTAAAGTTTGTGCTTCTAAACAGTTAACAAGAGTAAAATTGGTATCACAAGCAAATTAACTCTAACTCTAAAAAGCTTGTTGAAGTTATGTTACTAAAAACAAAGTGTTCAGCAAGGGAAAGCAATACCCCTTCTCATGAAAGATTGTGAGCATTTATTTTAGCTGTTAAGCATTACATTTAGTATTAAATATTAGTAATGCACCCGAAATGAAAATGAATGTCTATACAACAATTGCAAAAGTATAGCTTGTGTTATAAAAGGTTTGGTCTCTATTACATTATTCTTATTACATTGTAAACAAACTAAGTTAAAACTGTGCATTAAGTTTGGGTTACTGAAAACAAAAACAAAAAAAAAAACTTTACTGTGTTAACTAACAAAAGTTGTTTAAGTTGCATCCCACAGACCAAAGATGCCAGAAAATATCACACCGTGAAGACACCAAATAATAATGGTATACAGTGAAGAAACCTCCAAGCATCAAGAAAAGAAAAATGCTTTATAAATAAGAGATTGGTCAAATACACTTCTATCTACCATATATGGACAATTAAGTTAACAATCAGACAAAAACCACTAGCTGAACCAGAAAAACTGTCATTTAATTTCAACTTGGTTACTGTGTAAAAATAACTGTATTCTTGCTGTACTACTGTATTATCATTGTCCTGCTGTATTATTGCTGTATTGTATTATTGCTGTACAATATGTACAATGTGTATAACCTTGCAAAACTGTTTAACCAACCCACAGGTAAAAATCAACAAACGAATGGCAGCAAACACCATGAAGGCAAGGAAAGAACAAATTGGTAAATAAATTGTTACATAATAACTACAAATTGGGTAAACAAATTGCCTGTTAGTACCAGTCATAATTTGGGTCAGTGACACTGCATCCTAACTGAGGCACTTGTTAGTCAAAACAATCTTGTTCAGTGTCTGGGTACCAATATTAAAACCTGACACAGCAATATTTGATAAATTGGTTACT
Organism: Gopherus evgoodei; assembly: GCF_007399415.2. Taxonomy (NCBI): domain Eukaryota; kingdom Metazoa; phylum Chordata; order Testudines; family Testudinidae; genus Gopherus; species Gopherus evgoodei. The sequence goes on along the minus strand of NC_044342.1, from coordinate 7,658,794 downwards.
GTCCATTCAGTAGGTTATCTGGAAGACAACATCCATAAGAAACAACTGAATCTACATCAACTACTGGTGTATCACAGAGCAGTTCAACCAATGGAACAGAGAAGCTACCCACTTCTGTTTCCTGCCCAGTAAAGCTGACCAGATGGTGACAACCAGCCTTAAGGATAACCTATAATATGAATGGACAGTACTGTGTAGTAACTAATTACAATATATTTATATATAAAGGCCTCAGTGGTAGTGTCACTACTCCAAATTTCTGTTTTACTTCTCATATATGCTGAAGGACACACTATAACAACCCCTATCCCAGTATTTCAAAATACTCAACCTACTACAAATAATAACAGAGGTGGTCACTGGAATTGCCCTAATGGAAGTGTGTTTCTATCTGTGTCACCAAAGTAAAAGGGCCAGAGTACACCAGCAGCCTGGAAAAACATGGTTACACTTAGATATAAGTTGGTGTCATATGTACACATACATACTATACATATATGCCCATGTACACTACAAATATAGGCCATATCCATATAATTCATATATATTAATTATTTGGAAGTGCCTCTAAGGATCAGTCATAATATTACATTCCTCAGTCATGGTCCCGGGCCTAACATCCCCAGGCCCACCATAAGGGACTAAAAAATAATTGGATAATAAAATCTGTCTCTCAGTCATACGAGGGAATGTGCAGACTAAACAGAGAGATGGGGCATGAGTGTATGAATGGTAAAATAAGGTAACCACAACAGTGTTTAGCCCACTGGGTTATCTTTAGCCCATGCATTATGCTTTTCCGGGACGATGAGTAAACATCCTCCCCATAAAAAGACAAAAAGTGGAGGAATGTAGTAAGTGAAGGCCCTGATAAAGGCCCAGTATGAGACCTGAGGCCTGAACTAAAATAATGGCCAAGACTTTGCTAACATAAAGCAAAGTGAAGCTGTGAGCCAGAGGCAGGCCCTGCTCACAGAAGCTGGCAAGGAAAGGGCTGATGCTGCAAGAAGATACGTACCTAAAAGGTACTGAACACTAGAGATCAGAACATTCACATACTTGCACATTCCACACAGATAACAAGGAACAGACTGACCCATCCCAATGACAGGGGCAAAAGGATATTATGATGGATAGAGTTGTTTTGATAGAACCAACCTGTACAAGGTGAGAGGCAGCACCTTACTATGTAGAGGGGTTGTACCTTACTGCGTAAAGGGGTTGCACCTCAATACGTCAGGAGTGATGTGTAACTTGTTTGTACCTGTGTATAAGAATGCATCCCTGTGGCGATGTCTTTGTCCGGCCTAGGGGGCAGTGGAAAGTCCCGCCACTAACTGAGCTGAGTCCATTGACCGTGGGTACACATTTGTAATATACTCTGTAGACTAACTAATCTGCGGAGAACTACTACTGTATCCAATATGGCAATAAACCGGGCCGACGTGCCTTCGTACCTTACTAGACTCTGTGGTCATTGGGGATTCTCTTCGGGTCTGCTGTACCAGCTATCTGCGCAGAGCTGAGGCAGCACACAGAGGGAACACATGCACGCAGCCGAGTGATACCAACAAGGAGAAAGCAGAGCACACACCGGTAGCTTCTGACAACACATATCTGACAACACACATGTCAAGCAGGTCAGTAAAAAATATAGAAGGGTTCAGAGCTAGCTAGCTAGCTAGATAGAAAAGATATGTATGGGGATCTTTCTTTCTTTCTTTCTTTCTTTCTTTCTTTCTTTCTTTCTTTCTTTCTTTCTTTCCTCATACATCTTATGTATCTATCTATCTATTTATCTATCTAACCATTTCCATACACCTCTCTGCTCCCCTCTTTCTTCTGTCTGTCTGTCTTTATTTCTGTCATGTATATAAACTCTCCACAGAGTCAAAATATTTGTTTAAATCCAGAAAAGTAAGCTGAAAACTCTAGCTATTATAGCAATCCCATTTAAATCAATGTGTGAGGTTCTCTCATTGAAATCAGTGAGAGTCAGGAGTAACTCATTTCTGCTTGCTTTCACATTAGAAATAATTGAGTTATTCTCAGGGCAGTGACCAAGAGTTTGAAAACAGTCTAACCATTCTGTGGTACCTAAGTATTAAGGAGACTGAACTGAGACAAATCGAAAATGCACGTTCTGAAAATTAGATGCCCTTAATATATTTCAGGCAGAACACCCAAAATCTCTGGTCCCTTCTAGATATCTTGACTGTGGGATGGAGACACAGTCCTGAATGTCTAGAGAAAAAAGAAAAAAAAAAGATACAATAACTCCTCACTTAACGTTGTCCTGGTTAACGTTGTTTTATTGTTACTTTGCTGATCAATTAGAGAACATGCTCATTTAAAGTTGTGCAATGCTCCCATATAACTTGTTTGGCAGCTGCCTGCTTTGTCCAAGCAGCAGAGAATCCTGTGGTACCTTATAGACTAACAGATGTTTTGGAGCATGAGCTTTTGTGGACGAATACTCACTTCGTCAGATGCATGTGGGTATTCACCCACAAAAGCTCATGCTCCAAAACGTCTGTTAGTCTATAAGGTGCCACAGGATTCTTTCCTACTTTTACAGATCCAGACTAACACGGCTACCCCTCTGATGCTTTGTCCAAGGCTCTCAAAAAGAGCAGCCCATTGGAGCTAGCTGGTGGGGGCTTGGACCCAGGGTGGACTGGCAGTGCTCCTATCAGCTCCCCACTCCCCTAAATTCCCTGTGTGACATCCATCCAGCAGGCTATTAATTGCAGGGCAGTTCAGCTTTCCCTCCCCGCATTTCCATGTTCTGCTCCTGCCTTCTGCCTTGGAGCTGCTGCTGGGAGCCTCCTTCCTGGGGAGGAAGAGGGGTGCTAATGTCAGGATGTCCTCCTCCCTCCTACTCCTGCCCCCCACGCCTGTACCTTAGCTCCACAGAGAGGGATGGTGGACAATACAACAGGGCTCAGGACACACGGAACTTTCTGGCAGCACCTGCTGTTTCAATGTACAGCTCTACTTAAAAATGCAATGTACTTGGAGTGGGGTCAGCGTACTTAAAGGGGCAAGGCATGTCTGTGTCACACACATGGCGTGTCTCTGCCTCTCTTTGCTAGTTCATCATTTAGCAGCAAGGAATTCCCTGGGAAATATCCCACCCTCTTCCACTCTTTTGTCTGGCAAAAAAAAAAAAATGTCCCTGGAACCTAACCCCCTTCTCCCTCCCATTTACATTAATTCTTACGGGGAAGTTGGATTTGCTTAACATTGTTTCACTTAAAGTAGCATTTTTCAGGAACATAACTACAATGTTAAGTGAGGAGTTACTGTAAAGGCAAAATGCAGGAAAGGGCTAACATAAATTTGTCTGGGTTTTCTAAAAGATCTACCCTAGTTCAAAGAGGAGTGGCTTCCGGGAAGTCCTATGCCTGTATGTCCAGACTGCACATGATTTCATGTCCAGGCATTGTAAGCAATGCAGTCTGGATGCTCAAGTGCAGGCATGGAAACACTGAGTCCACAAGCCCAGGTCCTGCACCCCCAGGTTTACAATGCAGTGCAGATATATCTTAGGAGCTGCAAGGTCAGATTGTTTGATAGTGGTCAGTATCAAATGCTCCTGAGGAAGTAGAGGAATTATATAACACATTTCTTCATTATCCCAAACAGATATTCATCACTTTAAACCCTGAAATGAAAGTATTTATTTCTCTTATGAAACTATAGATGATCGAATGTACTTGGGCATATTCTGATGATTTAAATCAAAATCCAGGTCTTGTGTTGACATTAAGGCTGGTCCAAAGTTTTATATCCAAAGTTTTCTCAAACAGAAAACTGAGCTTTCTTCAAAAGAATCTGCTTTCCTGAAAAAGTCTTTCATTTTTACTTGGAACAACAAAAACACAAAATAAGAGAGAACATTTTCAGGCAAAAACAGAAAATGTTTTGGTTTGAGGTTGAAAAATGTTCAGTAATTTTCACCCAATTCATTGCCCAAAGCAAAAATAACTGACAATAAATATTTTTTTAAAAAATGTCTTGAGGTTTTAACTTTTTTTCAGTATTTCCTTGAGAGAAAATGTCTGTTGACATTGTGAGGGATGGGACATAGTTCAAAACACTCCTTCAATCTTCTTTCATATGATAGTTCTCATGTTCCATTTCGTAATGCCTAAGTATAATTATGATTAACACATCATAAATGGTGAAGAGAGAAATCAGTATATTAAAAGGGAGAGATAGAGAGATAAAGAAAGAGATCCAGATAGAGAGGTCAACTCAATAGCTTAGAAGGATTGTGTCCAATCCTTCTTTAAAAAATGGATGACATTAAGGGTTATTAGTATATAATGATAAATGTCTATCTCCTGAAACAATAAAAAAAGAAAACAAAACCCAAACATGATCAGAAGTGAAATACCAGCTTAGGAGATTGTTTGTTCTGTAAAATATTAGGAGTTTCAGGTACCGCTGAGAATTAAAAAAAATGAAACCGTCAGAGTTCTGTCAGGGATATGGATTAGTAGAGAATTTGTTTAATTTCTTCTTGGAGAATGTGAGGAAATAGAATATGCATGATCCAAAGCAGAAGGTCAGATGATGCATAAGCGATATGGACACATCACCACAAGGGGAAATGGGAGATTAATCATTTGTGCGATGAAAAAGATGGAGTATATTGAAAAGTACCCTGATGTTCTTCAACTGCCAGTTTAGTTTGTTTTCTCTTTCAAAGGTAGAACCCATGACAGACAGGGAACTAGGAAATGAAACGGCCATCAAGGTATTCATCCTCCTGGGTTTTGGAAAACTCTCTGAACTGAAGAGATTTCTCTTCCTGCTCTTTCTACTGATCTACATTGTGACCCTGGCTGGGAACATCCTCATTTCAGCATTAGTTCTGGCTGATCAGCACCTTCATACCCCCATGTACTTCTTCCCGGGGAACTTGGCCTGCTTGGAGACCTGCCACACCTCTACCATCCTGCCCAGGGAGCTGGCGAGTCTCCTGACTGGTAACAGAACCATTTCTGTTAGTGGTTGTTTTGTACAGTATTATTTCTTTAGTGGCCTGGCAGCTGCAGAATGTTACCTCTTATCTGTGATGTCTTATGATCGATATTTAGCGATATGTAAACCACTGCATTATGGAACTGTTATGAATAGCAAGTTTTGCCTCCAGTTAGCAGCAGGGTCTTGTATCATTGCCTTTGTGGTTGTCACCATATTAATATATTTGATGTCACAATTAAACTTTTTGTGGCCCCAGTAAAATTGACCATTTCTTTTGTGACTTCACCCCAGTGGTCCAACTGTCCTGCGGTGATACCTACTTGATAGAACTTGTTGCTTTCTGTTTTGCTTCCATAGATATCTTTCCCCCATTTCTATTAACCCTGACATCCTATATCTATATCATAGCCAGTATCATAAGAATCCCATCCACTACTGGGAAGCAAAGGGCATTTTCCACCTGCTCCGCTCACCTGATTGTTGTTACAACCTTCTACGGGACCCTAATCATGGTGTATGTCATACCAAAAACACATACACTGAGAAACCTGAACAAAGTGTTCTCTCTCTTCTACACAGTCCTGACTCCAATGATCAAACCCCTCATCTATAGCCTGAGAAACAAAGAAATCAAGGAGGCTTTGAGGAAATCTCTCAATAGATTTGTGGCTTTTGTGAGAATTTGGTGACATTGAGCTAACTCATTTAGGTTAAACTAAAAAGTCATGCCCTGAGGTGTGTTTTGGAGTCACTCAATGTCTTGTTCCCTGTCATAGCCCTGGCCATTTTGGTTCACCCTTAAGAAACCACTGAAATCAAAGCCATCTGTGTCTGCAGTTTTAATTTGTTCATAGATCCATATATTTAAAAGCTAGAGGAACCACTCTGAGCATCTAATCTAACCTCCCATACAAAACAGGCCAGAGAGTATCACTCAATGATCCCTGCATCCCAAGAAACTGTTGTGCAACTAGATCATGGATCTGGAGCTGTTCTGTAATAATGTAGTAGTGTTGTATGTTCCTGATTACTGAGACTGTTTTCTGTATGACACTATGGGGTTAACTCAACGGGCAACTGTCTGAAAAAAAAATACAGACAGGAGGGAAAAGATAAGCCACCTTTCCACAAATCCGGGCCTTAAAGGACAATGCTGAAGTTAATAACTTTGATGATTTTGGGTTGATCTCCTACTGAGGCTACAGGACTGGTTTGAGAGGCTCAAAGACCTGTGAAAATAGAAGATCGAAATAACTGCAGCAGGTCCTAAGGATTCCTCTAGCAATAGTGGGCAGTAATTTAAGGGGAATCAGAGTAATATACATAACACCAAGGGGTGGGGGGGCATCTAAAGAAGCTAGGCATTCCTAGGTCAACAGCAGGGCTGGTAGGGCTTTAGAAAAGACACACGTGCATATAGCCTAGATCCCATTGATTTACAATGGGACTTAAGCACATAAATCACTTTGGCGTTTTGAACGTTTTATCCATAGTCTATATCATTATTGCATTTGGACATTGGCATACTACATACGTCAGCTTCCCAGAAGCTACCATTTTGTGTGGGATGCTTCTCTGAAAGCATCTTCTTGTTGTCCTCTCTTTCCCTGAAGGAAATTGGTTTGCTAGCAACAATCCCCACTGACCCTTATTTGTGCCTCTCATAATTGCACTGTTTTTCAAACCAATAATTCACAAAATACTATGTGGGGAGAACATGAAATATAGTGATGAATTATGATTTTAATTCTTGGTAGGGTATTTGTCTATGTTATAATGGATGGATGGAATGGAAATGTAATAGTATGTACAATGTCACTGATACAGACCGGATTCTGACCTTAGTTAGACTGATGGAAACAGGAAGGAAAGACTTTGACTTCAGAGATCCAAATTAAGGTTGAATTGAGATCAGAATCTGATCCTAAATGCACTTAAGTTAATGAGATGGCTGGTCCTTTCCCATCCCTCACCCTCCAATGACCTCCCATGTCTTACAGATGATGTTCCTGTTAACACATCCCAGAATAATATTAGCCTTTTTTTCAGTTGCATCACGTTTTTGGCTCATATTCAGTTTGTGATCCAGGATAACCCACAGCTCCTTTACAGCAATGCCACCACCTAGTCAGTTATTCCCCATTTTCTTGTCATGCATTTGATTTTGCCATCTTAAGAGCCCTAATTTGCACTTGTCGTCACTGAATTTCCCCTCAGTGATTTCAGAGCAGTTCTCCAATTGCTCAAGATGATGTGAACTCTAATCCTGTCCTCCAAAGCCCTGGTAACCCGTAACAGCCTGGGGTCATCCACAGATTTTATAGGCATCTTCTCTGCTCCCTCATCTGAGGTGTAAATGAAATGACTGAGTAGTCCCAAGCTTGTAAAGATCCCCGGAGGGTCCCTTGACATGTCCTCCCTGTTTGACGGTGCAGCATTGATAACTGCTCTTTAAACACCAGTTGTGCACTGGAATTTCATCCAGACTGTATTTCCCTATTATTATTTTTTATACTACCATGAGGAACGGGGCCAGATGGGACAAGACATGGGGGGCAGCATTTCATGGCTTCAGGGACAATCCTTCTCTGGAGGAGATGGATAGGGGGTAGACTACATGTGTTGGGGTGTATGGATCTGTAATTTCTTTCTACAGCTTTTAGCCAGTTTTTCTCCTTCTCTCTCCTGCTTGTAGTCCCCCTTAAACAGTACAGCCTTCTTCTCCCCACCCCTTACCACTTGTCCCAGTGCAGTACAGCCGCCCCTTTCCACCCCACCTTCTGCTACCCCTAGTGCCCCCAGTGCCCATTATACAGTATAGCCGCCCCTTCCCCACCTCCACCCTCTGCTGCCCCTGGTGCCCATTATACAGTATAGCAGCCCCTTCCCCATCATTACCCTCTGTCGCTCCCTATTAACCATTCCACAATAATAATTTAGGTGAGTCCAAGCTGTCAAACTTTTTCATGAACTCAGACAAACTTTTCCAAAACATTTCACACCCCTCTTGGCATGCCCCCCCAGCCAATCAGTGCTAAGGTTGTGGCATAAATCTCATCCCAAGCATGTGCTGGGAGGTACAGGCAGGCCTTCCGGTGGCAATTTTTCCTCTCCCCAGGCCAATCAACACTGAGATGGGTCCAACAATCACACCCCTCAATGTATGCCGAGACCTCTCCCCAAAAGCCAAGCACCTTAGGTGTATGTTTTTATATCTTGCCTGAACCATCCTGGACCACTCGCCCTAACCCCCACTGAGAAGCAGTGAATCAAAAACATTTGTGCAGAAAACCCCATTGCAGAACCAGGCCAAATTGATATGAGATTAACAAATTATTCCATAATTGTCACACCCAGCATGTGTTCCCAACTCTTCTAACTTTTACTCCCATGATTTGGTCATTGGGCCAGACTCTGTTCAGTGGGCAGTAAATTCAAAGCATGTGAACTTGGTCCCATTGAAGTCAAAGCCAAGACACAACTTCACCTGTCAATTTTAACAGTAGAAAGGAGCCTTACGAGGCTGTAGAATTTCACTAAGTGATTCCTACGTCAAACATCTGGGTGAGTATATCTGTGAGGAGATATCTCATCTTGCAATAACTTTCCTACTAACAGCTAGATTTGGCTAAGTAAGGATTTGATGCTTGCAATTCCCAACCTCAAAGCAAGAGCCTTGTATTTAGATCTGTGGTTTTCAACCTTTTTTTTTCATTTACACACCCCTAAAATGGTCAAATGGAGGTGTGACCCCTTTTGAAAATCTTAGGCATAGTCTGTGGACACCCAGTAGTCCACGGACCACAGGTTAAAAACCACTGATTTAGACCATCATGCCACATGCTGAATGCTTGCTGAAGTATATGCTGGCTTGAGCTGGTGAATTGTAATGTGCAGAATAGAAGGAAGATTTCATGTTTGTGCTGAGTGTGTCATTTTATTTTGCTAGTTGACCTTTTTTAGTCTTGATTTCTCTGCTGCCACAACTGATGTCTGAAAATTAATGCACATAACTGCAGATATTATGAGAATTGCATTAACTGAAAGGAAAGATAGATAGACAACACATTAGTGATATACTTGTCTTTCTTTTTGTTTCATCATAATGGAAATATTAGTCAAAATATTAAAATGCTACATAGACAAGCACCATGGACATCCATCAGGTAAATGATCTTTTCATCGAGTTTTATATTTTAGCACCTTCAGTTCTAGAATGGATCCTGTCTGTCGCAATCTTGGTCAGATTTATTTACTCTGTTTCAGATCTTCCACATAGTGGGGCTCATTGTTTAGCCTCCTCTGCACCCCGAGACCCATCACTGCCCCCCACAGACCACTCCATGTACCTTACAGGTGAAAAGAGAAGCAAACACCTTCCCTTATAGTGGGAAATGGTTTGAGTGTTGATCAGCCTAGATGCAGCCCAACCAGACTATTTAAAACATAGGGATTAATTCTCATTTAACAAAGCCCATCTGATGTCTTGTGATCACCATGGACCAGCCAATCAGCTGGTTTAACCAGCAAGACTCTATTGTCTTCTGTGGAGATCTGGTGAGAATTTGGTCCAATGAATTTACTGAGAGCTTTTCTAAGGGCCTCTTTGACCTCTTTGTTTCTCAGGCTGTAGATAAGGGGGTTGGCCAGAGTTAGAGGTGTTCTAAATAGTGCCTCCTGGCTAATAAATCAAGACTGATTTATTCCAAAGCATTAAAACATGTGAATGCAAGGTACTTAGAGCAAACTTTTCTCAGGGCCTCCTTGACCGCTCTGTTTCTCAGGCTGTAGATGAGGGGGTTGGCCAGGGGAGTCAGGACAGTGTAGAATACGGAAAACACTTTATTAAGCTCTCTCAGTGTACTGTTTTTTGGCATCACATAAACTATAATTACAGTGCCATAAAAAATTGTGACCATGGCGAGGTGAGAGGAGCAGGTGGAAAAGGCCTTTTGCCTTCCGCTCATGGAAGGAATCCTCAGAATGGTGACCATGATGCAAACATAGGATGTCATGGTTAACAGAAATGGGATCAGGGTTTCCATGGCAGAAAGAATCAGTGTCACCAGGTTGGTCAGGCTGATGTCACTGCAGGAGAGTTTAATCATTGGGGTGAAATCGCAAAAGAAATGGTCAATTTCATTTGGGCCACAGAAAGTTAATTTTGACACCAAAAATGTCATTATTGTACTGCCCAGAAATCCACTGATCCAAGACCCAGACGCGAGCCAGAGGCAGTTCCTACCATTCATGCAGATGGCATATTGCAGTGGTTTGCATATTGCGAGATACCGATCATAAGACATCGCTGCTAGCAGGTAACATTCTGTAGCTGCCAGGAAACCAAAAAAATGAAGTTGTGTGATGCAGCCGCTAACAGAAATGGTTCTGTTCCCAGTCAGGAGACTGGCCAGCATCCTGGGAAGGATTGTGGAACTGTAACAGGTCTCCAGGCAGGACAAATTCCACAGGAAGAAGTACATGGGAGTATGAAGGCGTCGATTAGCCATAACTAGGGCAATGATGAGAATGTTCCCAGCCACGGTCACAATGTAGATTGCTAGGAACAGCAAGAAGAGAAAAACTTGCACTTCAGGGATATTCCCCAATCCCAGGAGGATGAATTCTCTGATCAATGTCTGATTTCCCCACTTTCTTTCCTCCATTCAATGCAGCTACCTCAATAAAGAAAAGTAATAACAATATACAAGTATAACAGAATAACTAGAATCACTATTCAGCCAATTCACCTTAAAATGGCCAAGAAGTAAACTCAGTCCCCCACCCCAGTCTTCCACGACTAAGTTAATGATCATTTTAAAACGTTGTAAGAAAACAGGAATGTAACAATTTCCACACCACATCAGACGATAGTTTCTTATTGTCTTGTATGTTGTCTCTATCAGTAGCCAGAAGCCGATTCTATAGATGAGCACGTAAAAGAAGCAATGAGAGGCAAAAAGACATCCTTTAAAAAGTGGAAGTTAAATCTTAAGTGAAGAAAATAGAAAGGACGGAGCATAAACTCTGGCAGATGAAGTGTAAAAATATAATTAGGAAGGCCAAAAAAGAATTTGAAGAACAGCAAGCCAAAGATTCGAAAAGTAATAGCAATTTTTTTTAAGTACATCAGAAGCAGGAAGCCTGCCAAACAACCAGTGGGGCTACTGGACGATCAGGATGGTAAAGGAGCACTAAAGGACAATAAGACCATTTTGGAGAAACTAAATTAATTCTTTGCATCGGTTGTCACAGCTGAGGATGTGAGAGAGATTCCATTCTTTTTACGTGACAAATCTTAGAAACTGTATCAAATTAAGGTGTAATTAGAGGAAATTTTGGAACAAATTGATAATTAAACAGTAATAAGTCACCAGGACCAGATGGTATTCACTGAAGAGTTCTGAAGGAACTCAAATGTGAAATTGCGGAACTATGAACTGTGGTTTGTGACCTATCATTTAAATCAGCTTCTGTACCAAATGACTGGAGGATAGCTAATGTGGCGCCATTTTTAAAAAAAGGGATTCCAGAGGTGATCCCAGTAATTTCAAGCCTGTAAGCCTGACTTCAGTAAATGGCAAATTGATAGAAAGTTTAGTAAAACAAAAAAAACAGAATTGTCAGACACATAGATGAACATAACTTGTTGGGGAAGAGTCAAGGTGATTTTTGTAAAGGGAAATCATGCCTCACCAATTTTCTATAATTATCTGAGGGAAGTCAACAAGTATGTGGACAAGGGGGATCCAGTGGACATAGTGCACTTAGGTTTTCAGAAAGCCTTTAACAAGATCCCTCACCAAAGGCTCTTAAGAAAAGTAAGCTGTCATGGGATAAGAGAGAAGGTCCTCTCATGGATTGATAACTGGTTTAAAGATAGGAAACAAAGGATAGGAATAAATGATCAGTTTTCAGAATGGAGAGAGGTAAATAGTGGAGCCACCCAGGGGTCTGTAGTGGGACTAGTTCTATTCAGCATATTCATAAATGATCTGGAAAAAGTGAGTTGGCAAAATTTGCAGATGATACAAAACTACTCAAGATAGTTAAGTCCAAAGCAGACTGTGAAGTGCTACAAAGGGATCTCACAAAACTGAGTGACTGGGCAACAAAATGTCAGGTGAAATTCACTGTTGATAAATGCAAAGTAATGCACATTGGAAAACATAATCCTTACTATACATATGAAATGATGGGGCCTAAATTAGCTGTTGCCACTCAAGAAAGAATCTTGGAGTCATTGTGGATAGTTCTCTGGAAACATCCACTCAATCTGCAGCGGCAGTCAAAAAGCAAATTTAACACCATTATTTGGGCTTGATAGAGACTCGGAATGACTCCCTTCTCTTCATGAGCCAGTATATTTATGCCTCTATCTGTAATTTTTCACTCCATGCATCTGAATATTTTTTTTACTCACAAAAGCTTATGCCTAAATAAATCTGTTAGCCTTTAAGGTGCCACCAGACCCCTCATTGTTTTTAACAGAATGTTGCTCATTGGTTTGAGCATTGGCCTGCTAAACCCAGGGTTGTGAGTTCAATCCTTGAGGGGACCACTTAGGGATCTGGGGCAAAAATCAGTACTTGGTCCTGCTAATCAGGGCCGGTGCAACCTATTAGGTGACCGAGGCAGTCACCTAGGGTGCTAACATTCAGGGGTCGGCGGCAGGATGTTTGGCGTTGGCGGTATTTTAGGGGCGGGACCTTCCGCCACCTCTGTCGGGGGTGCCATTTTGGGGAAGGAACCTTCCGCCTCCTAGGGCACCAAAAAGGCTGCCTATGCTCCTGCTGCTAGTGGAGTTATGGGGCTGGACTCGATGACCTTTTGGGATCCCTTCCAGTTCTGTGAGATAGGTATTAGGAAAGAGAGTGATAATAACATAGAAAATATCATATTGCTGCTATATAAATCCATGGTTTGCCCACATCTTGAATACTGCATGCAAATGTGGTCGCATCATCTTAAAAAAGATATATTGAAATTGAAAAAAGGTCCAAAAAGAGCAACAAAAATTATTGGGGGTATAGACCACCTTCCATATCAGGAGAGATTAATAAGATTGGGACTTTTCAGCATGGAAAAGAGACGACTAAGGGGTAATATGGTAGAGGTCTATAAAGTCATGACTAGTGTGGAGAAAGTAAATAAGGAAGTGTTATTTACTCCTTCTCATAACATGAGAACTAAGGATCACCAAATGAAATTAGTAGGCAGCAGGTTTAAAAAATATATTTCTTCACACATAGTCAACCTATAGAACTCTTTACCAGAGTATGCTGTGAAGGCCAGGACTATAACAGAGTTCAAAAAAGAACTAGATAAATTTGTAGGGTATAGGTCTTTCAATGGCTATTAGCTAGGATGGGAAGGAGTGGTGTCCTTAGTCTCTGTTTGCCAGAAGTTAGGAAGGGGTGACAGGGGATGGATCACTTGATGATTACCTGTTCTGTTCATTCCCTGTGGGGCACCTGGCATTGGCCACTGTCAGAAGACAGGATACTGGGCTAGATGGACCATTCATCTGACCCAATATAGCTGTTCTTATGTTCTTATGTAGGATCCTTAAGAGGACAATTACAAGAGATAGGTGCCCACTCCCACTGATTTTCAATTAAGTTGGCTGCCTAACTAACTCTGAAAATCCCAGCCATGTTAGGGAAAGTTTATCCCCAACCCCCGGCAGTTACTTCCATGCCCTGAAGCATGGAAGCTGATATTCTTTGCACATTTTCACCTAGCTAGTGTAGGTGTGAATAACCTTTGTACCCATAGAAATGGATTGTCTTTTTCTGTCTCCTACTGTCAGTATTTTACTTAGACAATGAGTTTCCACAGGCTAAATCCACATTGTGTAAAAAATATTTCCTTCTATAAATCCTAAATGAGCTAAGAACAAAGTTCAGTGGCGACATTTTATGAAAAAGAGTGAATAGAAGTTCATGGTTGATCTATTCAATACCATCCCTTATTTTACTTACCTTTTCTTGTCCCTTCTTTGTCATTTTGGCAGGGATTGTCAGAGGAGCCTAAGGCAGCTATACAACCAAATTCCACTGAATTTCAAGAGAATTGGTTTACCTAACTCCCCTAGATTCCTTTGAACCATTCTTCTCAAATTAAGAGTAAAATTTCCAGAGAATACTATTTGAGTTAGAACCCTGAATTCTATTTTCCAAAGTGCCTAAGACACTTGGCAAACTGATTTCTATTGAATTTTAATAGCACTTAATATTTAAGAGCCTAAGTCCTCATTTTCAAATATGTCTTAGGTCCAGATTTTCAAAGGCATCTGGGTGCCAAACATACAATTAAATCAATGAGTTTTAGGTGCCTAGATGCCTTTGAAAATCTCACTAGGCACCTAAATACCTTTAAAAAATTGTCCCTAAGGCACTTTTGAAAATGGGACTTTGACTCTGAAATCCTTTAGAAAATTTTACGAGGTTCCTAAGTCAGTTAGGCATTGAAATCTTCCTAATCTTTTCAATCTCTTTTGTTCTAAAGCCAAGATGTATTCTCTCTTCTTAACCCATGTCTGATTGCTTTATTAACACACTTAGTGAATTCCTATTGGTGATGTACCTTCCTCAAAACAAACAAACTTTTCAAAATCACAGATTTTCAACAGAGTTCAGTAGCAAAACAGGAAAAGGAAAAACAAGACTGAATTGGGGGAAAAGGAAGGAGAAAGAAAAACTGAAAAAGCAAAGAAAAATGAACATTGTCTTGAATAATAAAGGCTTGCCTGCATGAGAAAATTTTACCAGTTACACCGGGATAATTATACTGGTATAGTTAAACCAATATACTTATACTGATAGCACTCCTTGTGTGGATACTCTTATTCCAGAATAATAATGGTTTTTTTTTTGCTTTAACTCAAACTAATCCCTTCCCAAGTGGCATCAGTTAAAAACTTATACTAGAACAAGCGCATCTCCACCGGGAAGTAAACTGGCATAACTATACTGGTTTTAATGCACAACTTAGCTTAGGGCGTTCTAACTTTCCTATGGCGACAACCTTTAAATATATGTGGAGGCAAATATCAAATAAACCATTGATTTATCTCTGAAACAGGTGGAAATAAATGACTTGGACATTTTCAGATTTGTTCCCCCTCACAAAAACACACTTTTTTTTTGGCCAGCATGTGTTTTGCTCCCCACAACCTGCACGGGTGCCACCCCTTGTTCTGCCCCCATGCCCTTCACAGGACATGTTCTCCTACTTGTGTCCTGTGGGGAAGAGAAGGGGGCAGGGGAAGCAGGGGTGGGGGGAAGTGGGGGCTGGTGGAAAGAGACAATGGGGATGAAGGGGATGGGATGGGGAGGAGATGGGGCAGTGGGAAGGGAGCATGGGATGGGGAAGAGAAGGGGATGGGGGAAGTGGTGGCAGGGGGGAAGGAAAGGGGTGGGATGGGGTGGAGATGGAACAGTGGGGAAGGGACATGGGATGGGGAATAGATGGGGATGAACTAAGTGGGGACAGGAGGGAAGCTGGAGCTTCTCTGTGCTGCAGCCAGTGTCCTGTGCTCCCCACTGTCATGTTGCAGCTTCCACTTTTATTTATTGACAAATAAAAATTTGCAGAATTTTAAAATATTATTCATAGAATTTTTTTTTTTGGTGCAGAATCCTCTCAGCAATATGGGGTGCTGTGCAGCTGTGATGGTGGGACTGTGAGGAGGGTGGTGGGACGTGGGGAGGTTTATGGGTGGGGGGTGCTGGGCAAGGGGTGTGTTGGGCAGGGTGCTGTGCAGCTATGATGGTGGGACTGTGAGGAGGGTGGTGGGATGCGGGGAGGAGAGCAGTGTGGTGTGCAGGGTGCTGTGCAGCTGTGATGGTGGGACTGTGAGGAAGGTGGTGGGATGTGGGAAGCTCTATTGGGGGGCTGCGTGAGTGGTGTGGTGAGCAGCGTGCTGTGCGGTTGCAGTGGGAGGCCAGTGGGAGAGGTCTCTGGGAGGGGTGGGGGCTGAGCATAGAGATTTGTGGTGGAGGTCTCTGGATGAGGGGGCGCTGGGCATAAGGGTGAAGCACTGGGCAGGGGTGCGGTGTGGTGCGGGCCCGCCCTCAAGGGAAGGGACATGCTGGCAGCAAAGGGCTAAGCAGGCCAGTGTGTGTCTGGCAGCTGCAGGTTTGTAAACAGAGCCCTCCTGCTGGGCCACGTGGAGCGGGGCTGCTCCTGTCACACTGTGCCTCATTGCCCCCAGCCCACCCTTCACTCTGGAGACTGACCATCCCGCCCTCGCACCTTTCCCCATGGGGGCCCACAAATATGTTTGGCACCAGGCCCCACAAAAAGTTAATCTGGCCTTGGCCCCAACACGTAAAGGAATCAGCCCGATTGGACACAATCCCATTTCCCCAGGTTCTGCTGCCAGTTGCACCCTGTAAACCATCCGATCTGGGTGAGTCTCGGGGCATGAGCCGGCTGATGGATTCCGCTGCAGTGGAGCAGCCGTAAATGAGTTCTCCCAGCCACGCTTTGCAGTGTATCAGTTCAGCCACATTGGGAGCAGCACTGACACATCCAGGGGAGAGCAGAGAAGCGAGGGAGAGCCGGAAATGCACAAGCAACTCCTGTGCCTGGTGAGACAGATGAGGCTGCTCTTTCTGAATCGGTGTGAATTTCCCATCAACTCAGGATGCCTCCCAAGCAGCACTGCGGTCCCCCAACCTCATTGTTTGGGGGGATGGGTGGGTGGATGGGGACATGGATGGGTGAATGGACATTTCCTTTGGTAAACAAGATTTTCTGCAGGAAAAGACATGGATCCCGAAATCCAAATGCAAGGGAAACTCCCCGTGGTCCTGCCTGATGATGGGAATTTTAGCAGCTGGAAACTGAGCAACAAGTGAGTCAGGGCCTCAGGGTTTGCCGCAAGGGTGGTAACATTTACCTTCGATCCTGAGTGTGAAGCAGCGACCTCTCTGCTGAAGGTGACTGGGTCTGTGGAGCAGGATCTAAGCCCTCCTCTTATTCTCTGATGCTCTCACTCACTCTGCAGGATGTGTCCAGGCTCCCAGTGGAGCTTGACTTTGCGCATTAAGTGAAATGCCTCCGGCTCTGGGTTCTTGTAGAATTAATAAGAGAAAGCAGCCTCCCACCAAGTCCTTCTGCTTCAGGGCTCTCCCTGGAGAGTTAATTGCAGGGATTTGGGGAGTTAATTATACTCATCCTGTTAAATCAGTGTGAACATCAGGGACAAAGTCACTGGCATGCTGATTTCCAGGGGAATTTCCTTTCGGCACCGGTGTGTATGGGGGAACAAGGAGTAAGTAGCCAGCCCATCGGTAACCACACTTAGCCCTAGCAGTAGTGCAACTATGCCCATGGGCTGCAAAGGACTCTACAGTGAAAGAGAATTATCTGCATCCTCCTCTGACACTGGGGGAAACTGAGGCACAGAGAGTGGCTGCCTTAAGTTGCAGAACAGGTCAGTGACAGCCAGGAATAAAAGCCAAGTAGCTTTCAGATTGCCTCACTCCTTATTCAGGACGCTAGCTACTGAGCTACACTTCCCTTTGGGTGCCAGTGGGAAGTTCATGGGATGAGAAATTTAGAGACTAATGAGTGTTTCTAGGAAGATAGATAGATAGATAGATAGATAGATAGATAGATAGGGTTTGACCCATAATTAACAATAAGTATGATCTTGTGGTTAACAGACTAAAATGAGACTAGAAAAAAATGGCTTCCATTCCAGCTGTCACAGACTCTCTGTATGACCATGGGCAGGTCCTTTGTGGTGAGATGGAGGGAGGCAAAACTCATTAACCATTTTGACGTCTAAGTGACCATATTTTTCACAGTGATCATCAGTAGCTCCCCATGGAAATTCAATGGGATGCAAGTGCCTAACTCCCTTAGACTTTGAAAATCACAGCTACAGGGCTGAATCCTGCTCCTCTTGCTCTGACCACTTTAAATCAGGAGCCACCCCGCTGAGGTCACTGTGTCTGATTCTGTTCTCACTTACACCAGTTCAGATCTGGAGTAATGCCACTGAACCTCGTGCTGCTCCACCAGCTTCAAACTGGTTTAAGTGAGAATCAGGTTTAACAGCAAAACATCCATTGACTAGATAATACTCAGTCCTGCCATAAGTGAAGGGGACCAAACTAGATGATTTCTCAAGGTCCCTTCCAGTCCTATGATTCTATGATTCGGTGGGAGCAGAAGAATAAGGGAGCTTTGTAGCCAATCAGAACTCAATGTCCTAGGTCACTCCTTCTCAAGGTATTCTCCCTGATTCACCAGTGTCACCTGCCCCAGTGTTCAGCCCATGTACAAAAACCTGTGCTAGTGTTGCCAAACACACAGACGGATGTGACCCATTGACTCGACTAGAGCTACAGCTTTGTATGTTTTATTCCCAATAGACAGAGTATTTTTTCCCAGAAAATTTCAATAAAACCAAAAACATTCATAGATTTAGATTCCCAGGTGAGAAGGGACCATGGTGATCATCAACTCTGACCTCTGACCTCCCACATAGCATAGGCAAAAGGACTTCCCCACCGTAATTCCTTGAGCAGTTTTCTCAGAAAAACACCCAATGTTGATTTTAAAATTGTCAGTGATGGAGAATCCAACTCAACCCTTGGTAGGTTGCTCCAATGGTTAATTAATGTTACCGTTAGAAGTGCACAGTTTGGAGGCAAGGGTAAGCTCATTCTATTTCTGCACAGCAGCTGGCACAAAGAATGGAAGCAAGTGCTAGGTGAGGAGCGCTGGAGTGGGAATGGAAATGTTTGGGCTTACTGGGAGCTGGATAGCGGTATCAGCAGTAATTGGGGATGTGTGGGGGCTACTAGGGGGCTAGGTGGGGCTGTTGGGTTCAATGATATTTGGGAACTACTGAGGGATGGGTGGGATATTGTGTTTGATGGGGATATTTTGAAGTTACTGGGGGCTGGATGGGTATCTGTGGTTAGCTAGGGATATTTGGGTGCTACTGGAGATAGGGGGCTATTGGGTTCAATGGGGATGTTTGGGAGCTACTGGGAACTGGTTGGAGGTATTGAGTTTGAAGGGGCTATTTGAGGATTACTGGGGGCTGGATGCAGTATCCATGGTTAGCTGGAGACATTTGGGGGTTACTGGGGGTGGGTGGGGGTGTTGAGTTAGATGTGGATATTTGGGGAATATTGGGGGCTAGGTGGGGATATTGGGTTTGTTGGGGATATTTAGGGATTACTGGGGACTGGGTGGGTGTATTGGGTTTGATGGGGATATGTGGGGGTTCCTGTGTGCTGCATAGGGGTATTGGGTTAGCTGTGGATTTTGGAGATAAGTAGGGGCTGCACAGGATTGTCTGAGGTTAGCTGGAATTTGGGGGTAAGTGGGTGTTCGGTGGGGCTGTCTGGGAGAAGCTCGGGGATAGAGAGGTTGTGTAAAGTATTTGCTTTTAGCAGTTTCAATTCCTTTTCAATGTCATTGACTTTCCTATTGCTCTTGTGTTAGGAGACAGGGAGAAGACAGGCTTCCAAGCAACGTTTCCAACACCTTCCATTATTTTCCTAAGTTCATTACTGAATGGCATTTGGAATGAGATCAAATGTTGGTGCATGTTGGGTGTCTAACTTGAGTAGGCTTCTTATGAAATCCAGGAAAAGATAGTGATCTATCTCTGTACACACCCCTCTATCTACCTCTCTGACCATCCATCTGGCCATGTCAGGTACTTACATGTTCCTCACCAATTTATTAGATGAGGGTGAGATGCTAATAACCCACTCACACTGAGTAGCACCTACCTCCATCTGGGCTCACATTGATTTCAAAGGGATAATTCCGGGAGTGCAGTCCTACTCAGAGTTAATAGTTTACTAGGTGTCTAGGGAAACTATCTTCAGGTGGTTAAACCTTTGAAGGTTGTTATCTATTGCTGTACTCTGAGTTAGCAGTGGAGTTAGTGATGTATTGGGGAAGAGGAATTATGTTTAATATTGAGATGGATACCGGAAATACAACATGGCCCCAAGGCGGGGAATTGGAGGTGACATTTGTGTCAGGACACACATTTAGAGTGATGGACAAAATCTGTAAACATCTATCTCAGCTCAAATGGAATTGGCTTGTTGTATGTCCATGTGTGCCAATGTTGATATCCTCATCCTAGGATCTGGATGACAATGTGCCTCAGTTTCCCTCCACTCATAGATAGTTGGGTGGACACAGTATCTGTATTCTGAAGCCTTTAGTCATTTTTTGTTGTTCTTCTCTGGACTTTCTCCAATTTCTCCAAATCTTTCCTGAAATGTGGTGCCCAGAACTGGACACAATACTCCAGTTGAGGCCGTACCATTGTGGAGAAGAGCAGAAGAATTACTTCTTGTGTCTTGCTTACAACACTCCAGCTAATACATCCCAGAATGATGTTTCATTTTTTGCATTAGTGTTACACTGTTGACTCATATTTAGCTTGTCGTCCACTATGACCCCCAGATCCCTTTCCGCAGTACTCCTTCCTAGGAGGCCATTTTCCATTTTGTGTGTGTGCAACTGATCGTTCCTTCCTAAGTGGAGTACTTTGCATTTTTCCTTATTGAATTTCATCCTATTTACTTCAGACCATTTCTCCATTTTGTCCAGATCATTTTAAATTTGAATCCTGTTCTCCAAAGCACTTGTAACTCCTCCTAGCTTGGTATCATCCTCAAACTTTATAAGTGTACTCTCTAGGCCATTATCTAAATCATTGATGAAGCAATTTAACAAAATTGGACTCAGGACCAGTCCCTCTGGGACCGCACTTGATATGCTTTTCCATCTTGACTGTGAACTGCTGATGACTCTGGGAATGGTTTTTCAATCAGTTATGCACCCACCTTATAGCAGTTCTGTCTAAGTCAGGGTTTCTCAAACAGGGGTCACTGCTTGTGTAGGGAAAGCCCCTGGCGGGCCCGGCCAGTGTGTTTACCTGCCCCATCCACAGGTCCAGTCGATCGTGGCTCCCACTGGCCACAGTTCACTGCTCTGGTCCAATGGGAGCTGCTGGAAGCAGAGGCCAGTAAGTGCCTCAGCCCGCGCCGCTTCCAGCAGTTCCTATTGGCCAGGAGCAGTGATCCGTGGCCAGTGGGAGCTGCGATTGGCCGGACCTGCGGATGGGTCAGGTAAACACACCAGTCTGGCCCACCAGGGGCTTTCCCTACACAAGCGGCGACCCCTGTTTGAAAAACCCTGATCTAAGTTGTATTTCCGTAGTTTGTTTATGAGAAGGTCATGCAAGATTGTATCAGAAGCCTTACTAAAGTCAAGATGCACCACATCTACAACTTCCCATAATCCAGAAGGCTTGTTATGCTATTAAACAAAGCTATTAGGTTGGAGTTGATAAAATTTGTTCTTGACAAATCCCTGTTGACTGTTACTCATCACCTTATTATCTTCTAAATGTTTTCTTGGTTATTTACTTCTTTATCTTTCTGACTGGTCTGTATTTCCCTGGGTTATCCTTATTTCCATTTTTATAGATGGGCACTATATCTGCCCTTTTCCACTCCTTTTGAATCTTTCCCATGCTCAATAACTTTTCAAAGGTAATTGCTAATGGGTCAGATGCATGCTCAGTCTTGAGTATTCTAGGATATATTTCATCATGCTTTGGCAACTTGAAGACATCTAACTTATCTAAGTTATTTTTATTATTTTTCCCCCCAATGGCCTTGATGTTTACACTGTTTTGACAAACAACATAGTGTTAATTTTCCCATGAATTTAAAAGTGATCATCAGCTGCCTCCAGGGAGATCTGAGTAGCAGCAAGAGCCACCTGAGGCTGCTTTTCCCTATAAACCCTGTAAAAATAGAGCAGGGGTATGAATCAGCCCACAGCAGCCCATCCTATCCCTGCAATGTATTTGTCTCTGCAGAGTGAATGAGATTGTCTGAGATAGCAGATTTCAGAGTAGCAGCCGTGTAGGTCTGTATCCTCAAAAAGGTACTTGTGGCACCTTAGAGACTAACACATTTATTTGAGCGTAAGCTTTTGTGGGCTACAGTCCCCATGTGATGATGGAAATCAGATCCCATTCTCTACTCCCAGTCTGTATCAATCTTGGTCTGCACTCCGAGAGCGGGCCTAGGGACCCCAAAAGCTTGGAGTGGTGGCTGGACTCCAGACAGGTCCGGATTCCCCTCACAGCAGGCTGGTGGGCAGCTGGCAGAGGGTGCCTGACCATATCTATGACAGGTGGTCAGAACCATAGTTGTGAGGGCCATTTAGAAGAAATAAATACACACAGTTACACTAGCGAGGTTACCAATGTACAAGAGAGATCAGCTTTTCTGCTACATGAAACAGGCCAACAATTAACTACATGAGCGGAAAAGAATATCTCATACACATGATTTTCACAGACCTGGTCAGGCTCGCTGTGCTGGCAGACCACCAGATTGCTGGGAAGGAACCCAGTCACTGGTTCCCTGGGAATTTTAAGTCTCATGGGTCTGGACAAAGCCTTGGCACTGTCCTGGCCTGGGGGACTCTCCATCTAAGACTCAGTGAAAAGATAGGCTATTTCCTGACATGTCTTTGGGAGACCTTATTGAATTAGGTTTAAGTATCTTCGGAGTCCATTGTATGACATGAATAAATTATGTATTGTTGTTGGCTGGGCTTGTTTATAACCTCTCAAGGGGTGGAGGGGAGATGTGACAGATGTGAGACCTGAGGGTTCAAAGGACTGCATTGAACAACAGGCTGGACAAGAATGGACTTTGGGGACCAAAATCATTAAGTGGTTTTCCTGGGGAATAGTGAGGGGGAAAAGAATGCAAATTCTCCACTTTGGTTTTGCAAAAGCCAGCCATTTGAAGCTATGTCCAAGCAGAGGGTGATCATTTGCTGATTACCTATTCTGTTGAAGATCTAAGGCCCAAGCTTTATAAAAACTGAGCTGCCTAGCTGGGATTAAGGTTCTGAATCTCAAACAGTTTTATGAGCCATAACCACTAGGAACATCCAGTTGTGGGTTCTGAAGGACTGACACATACCAGACCGTATGGTTAGGGTAGACTCTGATAAGCTTTTTAGCATGCATGTAGGGTTTATTATTAATATTATTAATATTATTATTATTTTTATGTAATGTGCTTGCTTATAAAGAGCTGTGGTAACTTGTAACTGCTGGCAATTATGGCCCTTCATAGACTTTGGAGAGAAAACAAAGCACAGACACTGGCCTCTTTTGACAATCTGGCTTGCTGGGGATATCACAGAGTAGGCAGGAAACTTTGCAACCTGGAAATACCCCATTAAAGACAGAGTGAGGTGAATGTCTTTGTCCAAAAGAGGTGATGTCTGGGAGCTGGGAACCTTTAAGTGGATGCCCTTGGTGGACCACAGAGAGGGGAATATAGGTGCAATTACCCTGAACTATGACAACTCCCTCCTGAGAGTTGCAACCATATGGCCCAGCCGCCCAGTCCCTGCCTCCAGTGCTGTCAGTGTTCCTGCCGCACTCTGAACTCTAGGGTACAGATGTGGGGACTCGCATGAAAGACTCCCTAAGCTTATTTCTCCCAGCTTGGGTTAAAAACATCACCAAGGCACAAATTCTTCCTTGTCCTTGGATGGTATTGCTGTCATCACCAAATGAGTTAGACAAAGATTCAGGAAAAGGACCACTTGGAATTCCTGTTTCCCCCAAATGTCCCCCCCAAGTCACTTCACCCCCTTCCTGGGGAGGCTTGAGAATAATATTCCAGCTAAATAGGTAAACAAGGTGAGCACAGACCAATCCTTTGGGTTTTTAGGACACTAAAAAACAATCAAGTTCTTAAAAGCAGAACTTTATTATAAAGAAAAAAGTAAAAGAATCACTTCTGTAAAATCAGGATGGAAGGTAATTTTACAGGGTAAAAAGATTTAAAACACAGAGGATTCCCCACTAGGCAAGACTTCAAAGCTACAAAAAAACAGGAATCAACCTCCCTCTTAGCATAGGGAAAATTCACAAGCTAAAACAAAAGACAATCTAACACATATCCTTGCTTTACTTACAATTTTTGTAATCTTAGATGCTTATTTCAGGTAGGGTTTTAGGAGAGTGTTTTTTCCTGCCTGATCCCTCTCTCTGTCCCAAGAGAGCACAAGCAAAACCTCCCCCGACAGATTTGAAAGGATCTTCTTCCTTTACTGGTCCTTTTTGTCAGATGCCAACCAAGTTATTTGAGCTTCTTAACCCCTTACAGGTAAAGGAGGGATTTCATGCTACCCGTAGCTGTATGTTTATGACAAGTGCTGACCCGTCTAAAGCCACCTCTTGCTTAAGAACACCGTTTTCCTGAGCCAGTTTAACTTTCTTTGGGGCCATGTGGCAGCTGAAGCATATACATGGAGAGACACTCTGCAGAGAATTTTACAACACTGTTGTTGTTTACTGTATTTATACATGATATACACAGATCCAGACAAATATAATGAACCGTAGATGCATTTGCTCTCACTCCAGGTCATCCTTCCCAAAGGGAACAATCTGTGTTCATCTAGGTGGCATCCCTTTTCCCCCTTGCCTCATCCCATTCCTGCAGCATCTTCTCTCCTCTTGAGATGGTGAAAAATGGCCACAGAGAGAGAGGAAGTAGAGCAGCTTCTGCCCTTTATAACTTTCTAGTATCCTCTGTCAGGTGACTCCATAGTCATCCTCAACAGGTGACCCCATTGTCAGCAGACCACTCCCCTGTTAAACTAATTCCCTTGGGCAGTGGTCAAAAATTTGTTTAGGGTAATTATATTTCAATGGAGGGGCACTTAAGTCAATGGCCCTTTTCTTACCTTTTTACCAGCCACCTTTGGAATTTCAGTCTAATATGGAGGCAAACCGACCAGTGAGAAGGCAAAGGGCTGCAAATTCAAAATGAATTTTGAAGCTTTGTAAAGATACAAACTGAGAGTTCATCATCTCACACAGAATTCACATACTGTGCAGAGAGAGTCTCCAAATCATCACAATGATATTGAAAAAAAAATATCTATTAGGGGAGTTTAAATTCTCTGATATAGCAAGAAGCCAAGATTGATGGATCATTATTTTGGGGAATTTCTATGACCTGGGTTGTAGAGTGGGTCAGACAGATGATCACAATGGTCCCTTCTGGTTTCGGAATCTATTAATCAATTGCTCTGGGGCCATTCCTGTATTCCTTAGAGTCTCAAATATTTCAGTTACTCAATCACAGAAGATAAATTTCCTTTTTGAACAGCCATATAATTGAACAAATGAACCTTTATCTAACTTAAGAGGAGAGTGAATTCTTCCACTGTTTGTTTTTCTTCTCCCTTACCAGGTACACGTGATGAAGAAAGAAGAAGGCAGAAATCAGACCTCCATCACAGAATTCATCCTCCTAGGATTTGGGAGTCTTCCTGAACTGCAAAATTTTCTCTTCCTGCTATTTCTAATGATCTATGTTGTGACCATGGCTGGGAACATCCTCATCATTGTGTTTGTTGTGGCTGATCAGCATCTTCACACCCCCATGTACTTCTTCCTGGGGAACTTGTCCTTCTTGGAGACATGCTACACCGCCACCATCCTGCCTATGCTGCTAGCCAGTCTGCTGACTGGGGACAGGACCATTTCGGTTACTGGCTGTATTGTGCAGTTTTATTGGTTTGGTTTCCTAGTGACCACTGAGTGTTATCTGCTAGCTGTGATGTCCTATGATCGGTACTTAGCGATATGCAAACCCCTGCACTATGCAGCCTTAATGAATGGCAGGTTCTGTACACAGGTAGCAGCCGGATCTTGGATAAGTTCATTTGTGGCCAGTACCACCATAGTATGTTTGATGTCACAGTTAATGTTTTGCGGCCCTAAGGAAATTGATCATTTCTTTTGTGATCTCAGCCCAGTCATAAAACATTCCTGTGATGACACCAACCTGATCATGCTGCTGAATTTCATCCTCACCTCCATAGAAGCACTGTCTGCATTTCTATTAACCGTGACATCCTATGTTTGTATCATCAACACCATTCTAAGAATCCCTTCCACTGCTGGGAGGCAAAAGGTATTTTCCACCTGTTCCTCCCACCTCATTGTGGTGACAATTTTCTATGGGACTATAATCATTGTCTATATGTTACCAGACACCGACACACTGAGAGACCTGAACAAAGTGTTCTCTGTCTTCTACACCATTCTAACTCCCCTGGCCAACCCCCTCATCTACAGCCTGAGAAACAGAGAGGTCAAGGAGGCCCTGAGAAAAGTTTGTTCTAGGTAACACATGTTTTAATGCATTGGAATAAATCGGTCGTGATTTACTATCCATGGTACTGTTTAGGACACTTCTAGCTCTGGCCTCTGACAGCAGCTTTGGCTGTGGAGTTAGTATGGGGAAGTTTTTTACCACTGGTCCTCCTGTCTGTTACCTTAATACCAGTCCCACTGGCTGCATCCCATGGGTTCAAAGTTCCACAATGTAGTGTGATAATCAGAGCCTTGTTCCTGAAGGGATACAATTCAGATAGATGAGCCTCTTGGCAAAGTAAGTTATTACATAGCATGGGCAATAGTAATAGAAACTGGCTCTATTATTTGCAAAACCAAATGCCATGTGTAGAAATGTGGTTATGCAGAATAAAACACTGGCTTGGTGGGGATATTGTTAAATGGCCTAAAAAAATCATATGCCCAATTCTAATCAGTCTCACCTAATCCCCTCATTTGAAAATCACAACCTAGGAGTTTTCCATTGATTGCAGTAGACTTTGGCACAGATCTTGTGTAATGAAAATGGGCCACATATGATCAAATGTATCTTAAAAACAAAACAGTTGTAACTTTTACAATAGCTATGCTCACTGTAATGCTTAACCTGGAATGCTTCATTTCTGCTCTGTCCCCTTCCAGGAAGTGGTTAGAAAATGGTAAATATTTTCAATAAAAAATGCCAGAAACCAAAGTCCCTTTTTTCCTCTCAAAAATGTCCATTTTCATTTGTCTCTTTATTTATCTTTTTTTTCCATTTTGTCATTGGAAAAGTGGGGAAGGAAGAAAGAAATCATTAGCCAGAAAGGAGGAAAACCTCAAACTAATCAATATTTCATTTGCAAGAAACAAAAATGTTCAGAGTTTTTAGTTGTTTGTCTTTGTTTTTGTCAAGGAAAGAAAACATGAAAAAAATTCACAGACGGTTTTGTTTTTTAAAAAAGGCAATTTTTCATTGAAAATAAAGTTTCAGATGAAATATTGTGACCATATCTAAATCTTGTATTATTTATCTGTCTCCTTTTAATATTCTTGTAATTAAATAATTTTAATATCAACACACTGAATTATAAATTAATGGATTTATAATACATGCATAGAAATGAGTGATACCACATTTAACTAAATAAACCAGTGGTGGTGTCAAGGGTAAAGATGGATAAACTCTGTTCACCCACTTCTTATTTAGGGTATATGGAGTTTAGTTTAAATTAGTTTACTCACTTCTTTTTTTACCACTACACCACTGTTAGGACCTTGTCCAGCAAAGAATATTGACACCAAAGGGGTTATAATACAAAAGAGGTGAATAAAGGATCTATATAAGCAGATTCCATGGTTTTCACTCTGAAACCTACATTGTCTGTGCGGTCAGTGTGAAGCAAAGGAAACTACTGTAAGTATGGATAAGCACTTTTTTTGTCCAAATATCAGCAAGTTCAACCATCAAAGGGATTTGTGGTCTGTTACCCTCCATTGTTTAAGTTCTCAGTCATGATCATTAAAGACATGGCAACTTATTTCCCATTTTCTTGGGCTCTTGACACATGCATAGCACATGTGGGAAAAGGGAGATTTCCTTTGAGATATGAATGCCGCTGACATTGGCTTTGGTGTTACACTATTCTAACAAACACCACCGTGTTCATTCCCTTGTGAAGGTAACTCTAAGTGCTCACCGGTAGCAGGACTCAAGGGAGATCCCAGCAGCAGGAAGGGCCAGAGGAGGCTGCTGTACCTTATAAACCCTGTAAGAATCTAGAGCAGGATTCATGTAACAGTTTGTGTCATGCAAACAATCATGCTGGTCACAGGAGAGAACCAACCCAACAGCAACATGTAAGAGTCTCTGGAGGAACTGAGGGGGCAAGTCTGACAGGAAGACGAGACCCGGTCACGGTTGATGGAGAGGTTGTTGCTTCCTGCTGAGGGTTAAAGGTGAGTGTTACCAGTCTCAGGGCAATCCCCCAGTATCTTCCTTGGACACAACTATTAATCTGAAAGACACTCCTCTTGGGCAGTGTCCTCACTCCCTGGGAGCTTTGCCTGAGTGAGGACTTTAGCATCTCACCCTGATGTACTTCTTGGGAAACTGACGAAACTTGAAAGAGATCTGTCTATCCACACACACACCTACCTATCTATCTCTTTATCAAGTCCTTTACACAGCCATCTATTTCTCTAGCTATGCCCTTACACATCTATTTATCCCTCTATTGAACCTCTTAAACAATCCCCCCCAAAATCCCTTATAATCCCTCTATCTACCTCTTACACCTCTCTCTGTCTCTATCCCCTTAAACATCTATATACCCTGTAAACACTCCTCTGCCTGTTCATCCATCATCTTATGCATCCCTGGCTATCTGTCCTTCATTCTCTTGCTTTCTGCCCTTCTCTCTCTCCCTAACATCTCATCTAATTCTCAGGGAACTTTCTACCTCAGTTTCTCAGCCGCCTCTCCAGACTTGCTTGCGGAGTTGATTCCTGTGCAACTCCTTAGCCCAGTCTTGGGAGATGACACAAGTCTGCCCCTGAGTATCTTCTCCCTGGCTTTCAGAGGCAGTTGAGGGCATGCATCATTTCCTTGGAGGTACTGAGCACCATGTAGGAATCGGGTGTTGTAACCTTAGATTTATCTATTCCCAGTTAGTAGTTCAATGATAAGCAATAAAACCAACCTGAATTCTTTAAGGTTTGAGCCTCCAGGGCGGTGATGGATAATTGAGTTTACTGGAGCATTGGGAATGGCACAATGAATGAAACAATTAAAAGCTTTGTTTAGAATAAACTTGTTAGCTAAAGTGAGCAGGAATTGCAATATAGTCACACGCTGGATTTTATACGCACACTCTAAGATGAAATGACGCCATTCCGGGGTGATGCTTTCTCTCACCGTATCTTGATGGACAATGGGCATGTCTAATGTAAAATTAGACTACTATCCTTCATGTAATCAATTATAATCATGCCACTTGATTAACTAACTTTCAATCTGCCTTTTGCATATCTGTATTTCTGCTACCAAAATTAATTATTTCCTAGTTTCTCATTGGCTTTTTAATAGTAAACGTTGTCTTAATTAACATTGGTGTAATTCCCATATGAAGAGCCACCAATATAGATAGCATTTTGAAAACCACCAGCATTTATTTAAAAGACTCATCAAAGCCAATTAGGACCAAAACCTACTTGCACCAGGACCAGGGGCTCCATCCTGAGATATTTCTAGCTTGCCTCTGAGTTGTCCCCCTTCGCTTTACTCATATTTTAGAAAGTCTCCCTTGGCTATTGTCATGCCTGTTTTTTTTAGGAAGGAGAGTTTGGGATTTGCTTACATTTCAATGCCTTTCTGTAGAACATAAACATGCATCATTTCTATAGGCCACCTAGTAAATTGGCATTGCCTTTAATAGCACCTGGAAATCCTTACAGATTAGGAAGCAGGGGCACCTGTGTAACAAACATTGCCTGACCATTTATTGCTCCATCTCAGTTTTTAAGAGGAAGGATACTCCAGTGATTACAGCCCTCATCTGTCATTGGGTGACTTGGGGCTTGCATGCGCTAGTGCTTACTTCGGTATAATTTATGTCACTCATGATGTGATTAAGTCACCCCCTTGAGCATCGTAAGTTACACTGACCTATGTGTATGGGTGGCATGTACGAGGGGCTGAGGGAGCATAAGACTCTCTAAACCTCTGCTAATGCTCCCTGCCGGGCATGAGCCACAGGTGGCTGGGGCTCAGGGCAGCTTGGGCGGGCAGGCACTGGAGGCGGCTCAGGTGGGCAGGTTGGCTGGGGCTTGGGGTGGCTTGGGTGGGCGGGCTGGAACTCTCCAGCTATGGTGGGTGGCTTCAGGCTCCTTTGGCCCCTGGGAGCAAGAGTGGGGGGGTGGAGTAGTGGGGGACCTAGATGGAAGGGGCAGGGCAGGGGGCTAGCCTCCCCAAATGGGGAGGTTCATGCACCGCCCATGCCTAAGCACCAGTGTGGACAATGCTATGTCAGGAGGAGAAGCTCTTCTGACGACACAGCTACCACTGCTTGGGGAGGTGGCATAGAGCATCTACATTCGAACAACGTGACAGCGGTGCAACTACATCGGTACAGCAGCATCACTGTAATGATTCTAGTGTAGACTAGCCCTTAGTTTCTTTTCTCTGATCTACCACAGCCTTCCCGTATAGCCTTGAGCAAGTCAGTCTGGGCCAGATTTTCAAAGGTATTTAGTCAACTAATGGGATTTTAAGAGCATTTAGCTGTCTAAAACCCATTTAACTCAATTTAATTTATGAATTAATAATAATAAATAATAAAATAAATATGAATAAATTAATGAATTTAAATCAAGTTTCCCAGAGGCTTTTGAAACTCCCACAAGTCACATAAACATGTTTGAAATTTGGCCCTGGAAGCTTTCTGGAAAATATGTTTTAACCTCACACAATTAGTTGAGCTCACTGCAGGGCTAACTGGGGACATTCTTTGCCATGTGTCCTAGTGGACATCAGATGAGATGATATAATTATCCCTTTTGGTCTTTATATCTATACATTGATGTATGAAAGAAGTTGAGAACAGGTGTAGAAAATAAGGCTGTCAAGCAATTAAAAAAATTAATTGTGATTAATCGTGCCATTAATTGCACTGATAAATAATAATAGAATACCATTTATTTAAATATTTTGGATATTTTCTCCATTTTAAAATTTAAAATATACTGATTTCAATTATAACACAGAATACAAAGTGTACAGTGCTTACTTTATATTTATTTTTATTATAAATATTTACATTTTAAAAAATAAAATAAGTAGTATTTTTCAATTCACCTATTACAAGTACTGTAGTGCAATCTCTTTATCATGAAAGTACAACTTACAAATGTAGAATTATGTTCAAAAATAACTGCATTCAGAAATAAAACAATATAAAACTTTAGAACCTACAAGTCCAGTCAGTCTTACTTCTTGTTCAGCCAATCACTCAGACAAACAAGTTTGTTTACATTTGCAGATGATAATGATGCCCATTTCTTGTCCACAATGTCACCTGAAACTGAGAGCAGGTATTATCATGGCACTTTTGTAGTCTCCATAGCAAGATATTTACATGCCAGATGAGCTAAAGATTCATATGTCCCTTCATGCTTCAATCACCATTCGAGAGGATCTATGCTGATGATGTGTTCTGCTCAATAACAATCCAGAGCAGTGCGGACCGACGCATGTTCATTTTCATCATCTGAGTCAGATGCCACCAGCAGAAGGTTGATTTTCTTTTTTGGTGGTTTGGATTCTGTAATTTTTGCATTGGAGTGTTGCTCTTTTAAGACTTCTGAAAGTATGCTTAGCACCTCGTATCTCTCAGATTTTGGAAGGCACTTCAGACTCTTAAACCTTGGGTCAAGTGCTGTATCTATCTTTAGAAATCTCACATTGGTGCCTTCTTTGTATTTTGTGAAATCTGCAGAGAAAGTGTTCTTAAAACGAACATGTGCTGAATCATCATCCAAGACTGCTCTAACATGAAATATATGGCAGAATGTGGGTAAAATAGAGCTGGAAACTTACAATTCTCCCTTAAGGAGTTCAGTCACAAATTTAATTAACTTTTTTTTTTAACCAGTGTCATCAGCTTGGAAGCATGTCCTCTGGAATGGTTGCTGAAGCATGAAGGGGCATATCAATGTTTAGCATAACTGGCACGCAAATACCTTGCAAAGCTGGCTACAAAAGTCCCATGTGTACACCTGTCCTCACTTTCTGGTGACATTATAAAAAAGAAGTGGGCAGTATTGTCTCCCATAAATGTAAATAAACTTGTTTGTCTTAGCAATTGGCTGAACAATAAGTAGGACTGAGTGGACTTGTAGGCTCTGAAGTTTTGCATTGTTTTGTTTTTGAGTGCAGTTATGTAACAAAAAAAAATCTACATTTGTAAGTTGCAATTTCATGATAAACAGTACTTGTATTAGGTGACTGAAAAATACTATTTATTTTATTTTTTAAAATGTAGATATTAGTAATAAAATAATAATATAAAGTGAACAGTGTACACTTTGTATTCTGTGTTGTAATTGAAATCAATATATTTGAAAATGTAGCAAAACATCCAAAATATTTAATAAATTTTAATTGGTATGCTGTTGTTTGACATTGCAATTCAAATGGCAATTAATTGTGACTAATTTTTGGAGTTAACTCAAACAATCTACAGTCCTAGTAGAAAAGTGATCAATTAACAGTTTTTCTGCTATTTGGGTGAGCTGAAGGGGAATCTGTATCCCAATACCCTGTGGCAGTGGTTCTCCACCTTTCCAGATTACTGTATCCCTTTCAGGAGTCCGATTTGTCTTGTATACCCCAAGTTTCACTTCACTGAAAAACTATTTGCTTGCAAAATCAGACATAAAAATAGGAAAGTGTCATAGCACACTATTTCTGGAAAATTGCTGACTTTCTCATTTTGTGTGTTTGAAATTGTAGTTTGTACTGACTTCACTAGTTTTTTGTTTAGCCTGTTGTAAAACTAAGCAAATATCTAGATTAGTTGTTGTACCCCCTGGAAGATTTCTGCATACCCCCAAGGGATTGATACCCCTGGTTGAGAGCCACTGCCCTATTCAATACCTGGGTGTGAAGCAGTCCCTTGACTGACACAGAATATAAACTCCAATCAAATTTGCTATCTCAATTTTTATGGAAAAAAATGGAAATAAATTGACTGATTTTTAACTGTATAGCAACCCCCCTAAATGATTATTGCTTTTTCTCAATCTCCAATTACATCACACAGAGAATGGTGAAAGCGGAAACCTACACACACCTCTTGGAGAAAGAAGAAGGGGAAAATCAAACATCTGTCACAGAATTCATCCTGATGGGATTTGGGAATCTTCCTGAACTGCAAATTCTTTTCTCCCTGCTGTTTCTAGTGATCTACATAGTCACCATTGCTGCAAACACTCTCATCGTAGCACTAGTTGACTAGGTGACTGATCGGCACCTTCACGCCCCCATGTACTTCTTCCTCGGAAATTTGTCCTGCTTGGAGATCTGTTGCAACTCAACCATCCTTCCCAGGATGCTGGCCAGTTTCCTGACTGGGGACAGGACCATTTTGGTTACAAGCTGCATTCTGCAGTTTTATTTGTTTGGTTTCCTAGTGACCACTGAGTGTTATCTGCTTGCTGTGATGTCTTATGATCAATACTTAGCGATTTGTAAACCCCTTCACTATGTCACCCGTATGAATGGTAGGTTCTGTATCCAACTAGCAGGTGGATCATGGCTAAGTTCATTCATAGATCTTACCATATTAATGTGTTTGGTGCCACAATTAGCCTTCTGTGGCCCTAATGAAACTGATCTTTTTTTTGTGACCTCACCCCAGTGATCAATCTCTCCTGCAGCAACACCAGTCTGGTGACCCTGGCAACCCTCATATTCTCCTCCATAGACACTGTTCCCCCATTTCTGTTGACCGTGACATCTTATGTTTATATCATCTTCACCATCCTGAGGATCCCTTCCACGTCTGGGAGGCAAAAGGCCTTTTCCACCTGCTCCTCCCACCTTACTGTGGTTACAATCTTCTATGGGACCTTAATGATTGTCTACATGTTACCAAACACTGGTGCACTCAGAGCCCCGAACAAAGTGTTTTCTGTTTTCTACACGGTCAGGGCCATAGCAACAAAGAACGTGGCCCCCTCCGAACATATGTCCGGGGCCCCTTACAATGCAGAAACGATAAAAAACTAAACAACTAAATTAATAACATTTATCCACTGACAGCTATTATGAACGCAAATACGCATTCTTTGAATGGGTCCAACTAAAATTCGAAACTGACCAACAGACAACTGATGTAACCAATAGCATTATGATGTATCATAATGACTTCACGGTTTTGTCAGTAAACCGACGTGGATTGTGCAATAGCGTCAATAAATGTCACTTACCTAGTTGTACCTTACATTTTTTTTGCCACTTTTAGGGGCCCCCTTCCTTGCGGGGCCCCCTCCGGTGGAGGATACGGAGGGCACTCGCTACGCCTCTGCACACAGTTTTGACACCCCTGATCAATCCCCTCATCTACAGCCTGAGAAACAAAGAGGTCAAAGAGGCACTGAGGAAATTTCTGCAGAAGTATAGAGTGTTTCAGAGACATTGGTTGAAATGGGAATAAATCAAATCATTAGCCAAAAGGGAACCATCTACATGGTCCAATTTTTTTTTATTTTTAGAGTTATATTTATTTAGGTAAAGAATGGCAGATCTTCAGCCAGTGTCAATTTCTAGAGGGACATTCATTTCTACAGTGCGATGCAATTTGAACCAGATCATTATCTTCCTGTAAATATATATATATTTTAAACCTGATTCTGAGCTCCAGCTGTCTTTGCCTAAATAAAAAATACAGTCAAGTGCATGATGGGAGATTAAAGCATTCTTTTTTTATTCCCAGTATTATTTCAGTCTCTCTACCTCTGGCTGCCAAGGGTTCTTGTTTTGCAAGGAGAAACAGGAAGAGTGAGGAAAGTGCATATCCCTATTGTGACTGGGAGAGATGTTCAAAGGTGGGGTTGGCAGCTCGACATCCAATCTTTGTTGAAAGACAGTGAGAGCTGAGCATCTAAATTGGATAATGTGCCTTGAAAACCCCAGCCTATATCTTTACTGATTTGTAGACATTAATAATCAGTTAAGTTTGAGGGCTTTCAAAGATAATTTAAGAAACAAAGTCAACGCCCACTCAAGTAAACAGAATGGTTCCCATTGGCCTCTGTAGGTTTAAATCAGGCTAATCATCCTCAGTTCATCACCACCTTTCCAGCTGCAAAATAAATATACCAGAAACTTACCAGCTGGCTTGATCATTTTCTGTTGAGTAGTAAGTGATAATAAATTTTATTTCCTGTTTTCCTCTTGCATTTTTAAGTATTTGTTCACACATTTTCTGAACACTTGTTAGGTTGTTTGAGCTATAACTATGAGAACTTGCTAATCTATATTTTTTATATTCCTCTTTTATTATTTCATTCAGACAAATGTTTTGAATGTCTCCAGTGAAACAAAGGCAGGATCTGTTTAGTAGAGATGGCAGATAATTTTTGTCCCCTATGGAAAGTTTCTTTTTTTTTCTGGATTTGTTCAAAAGACTGAAAACCCCCAGTCTGAAAACTATTGATTTTAAATGGGATCTTGTCCTGATTATTCATCTGCTATGTGTAATATCTTCAGAAATCCACTTTTCCTATGAAAAACAAACCAGTTAACAAGTGATCAGCTGGTCCAGTCAAAATATGGTTATGTATTGTCATAAAATAATGGGTTGAGTTTTGTCTCTTACATTTTTTCTGTGTTGCATTTTTTTTGAAATAATAATCTAAGCCTTTTGACATTGCCACCAGCCAGTTCCATTTGTGGTATCATGTGTTCTGCCTTTCTTGGATTCTCCGTTAGCAGTTTTAGTCTTTGGAAATGATCCCAGATTGCTGAGATGACACAAAGTTTACAAAGTGTTTGGAATTCTTGTGACAGAAGCCAATATCTCTACTTCACCAACATAAGCCAGCTAATATCTGCAACTCTTCTTTATATTGAAAGAAGGAACTGTGCCAGGCATACAAGAAGACCAGGGAGGTCAAGAGCCAATCCAACACTAAGCCACTGACCTGCTGCTTATACAAATTGCTACATGAGATACTTGGAGTAAACCTCATCACTACCCCATACACCACTGTGGATACCTCAGAGGAGCCAGAGTCACAGGGCACTGCCACAAACAGCAAGGAGGAAGAGGAGGTGGATGATGGGGCAACTTATGAACAGGGGGTCCAGCTATGCTTTGAGCCAGAACGTGTTTGAAACACCACCACAGTACAGTTGGTCCTGGCAGTGCAGATGAAGGCATCTCAAGGAAGTGTGCATGGAAAATGATTCTGTGTGTCTTCCAGGGCTGGAGCATCCACAAAAAAAATAGTGGGTGATCAGCACCCACCATCAGCCCCCTGGATCATCTCCGCCCTTCCCCTGCCCTCCCACCCACTGGTGGGCCCTGCCGATCAGCTCCTCACCCTCCCTCCCAGTGCCTCCTGCCCATTGTTCAGCAACAGTCGGGTGGCACTGGGGCAGGGAGGAAAGGGGGCGAGTAGGGGCAGGAAGAGAGAAGGGAGGGGGTGGAATGGGATGTGAGTGGGAAGAGGCAGGGCTGGGATGGGGGAAGGAGTGGAGTGGGGGCAAGTCTTGGGAAGGAGCGGGGGTCGAGCACACCCCTGGGAACTGGTGAAGTTGGCACATCTCCAGGTGTGTGAATGGATTTCCTATAACAATCATGTACTGATGATGCCCCTCTCTCTCACTTAGCGGGACACAGCTTTCGACTTTGTATGAATTTCCTTGGACTAGAAGAAGTAGTGGTACAACCAAGGAAGGTAGAGTTGTTATCTGCTTCCTATTTAGCTATAGAGTTAGATCAAGGCAGACCATGTGGATCTGTTTGTTTATGTACACAGGGATGTCCCTTGAACCCTCTTGAGAGATCTCAAGGCAACGTTCATGGAGGTACTCTGCAGCCCTCTCCTGAAGCTTTCTAGGGATGGTGGCCTCATTTCTTCCTCAGCACTAGGACGCTTTCCCACCCCAGTTGACGATAACTTCAGCAGGTGCCATTGCGTTAATAGGCTAGCAGCATACAGCCCTGGGCAGCTTCAGCACGCCAGCAGCAGCTGTGCTCTCTGAGCCTTTTTACCGGAGGCTAAAATCAGCGCCAGCTGTTGAAAAGGGTGCCAGTATTCAGTGCCCTTGCCCTGTACACATAGTTTCATGCAACCAAACAATTCCCACTACATTTTCCCCCTCCCACTTTCTCACCCCCGGTGGGCCATACTCACTCATGGCTGGGACTGGTGAGTGTGGCTGTGCACGGTCTCTGTGAAGCAGAAGTGTTACTAGGGATTCTCAGAACACCTGGGCCACTAAGGAGGAGAAAGAAAAGGACTCAGGATGACACATCCAGCGAGATCCTGCAAGCCAGGGCTGCATCCGCCTGTATGCAGAGGGCCTGGAGGGTGAACATTGCAGACAGCCTGGAGAAGGGAAAAAACAGACAGTTGAAAGGATATAGCCTGATTCTTTAACCGTCAGGGCCAGATTAACTCTCCTGTGAGCCTGAGGCTATTAGATTTTGTGGGGCCCCTGTCCAAGGGGATGCAGAATCTGGGCTTCCAGGGCCAAATTTCAGACATATTTATGTGAGTTTGGATGTGGGAGGGTGGTGAGATTTAGGTGGAAGTAGGCTTTGGAGATGCAGGAGGGGGTCAGGGGATTGGCCCTTAACCTGAGTGGCTTCCAAAAGAGACCGACACACCCCTCTGGAAGGGGTTTGGGAGGGTGTGTGGGGGGGAGGCGGAGGGCCTCTACAGCATGCTGCTGCCAGCAGCACGCAGAGACACACCCCACCCAGGGACCACAGGGATGCCCTGGCTGATACCGGGAGCGGTGTGGAGCAAGGGCGGGCAGGAAGCCGAGTTAGTCCCACTGCACTGCCGACAATGGCTGAGGCCCCAAGCTCTTTTAAATCACCTAGACCCTTGGGCAATTGTCCCCTTTGCCCCAACCCCTCTGCAGGCCTGTTGCAGAGCCCCTATTAACCCTAGGCCCTGGGCTGCAGCCCCCAGAGCCCCTGCATTAATCTGGCCCTGTTAAAGATTTATAATTGTGTTGGTTGCTAATTGCTAAGTTCATTATTGTATGAGGAACTCTGGGTTGCACAGCAAAGACATTGGCCCTGAGAGCAAAGCAACGCCTTAGCCATTTTTATTAATACCCTTCATACAGACAAGGAAGCTCCAAACCACATATGCAAAAAGCAGTAATATAGAATGAGGAATGTTTTTGGTGTCATCCCTTGCTCAATATATACTCACATCCTTCCTCGGGGACCTGGTGGTAGGAGACACAGGGTCAGCCCTGTCCTTGGCAAGACAAATGAGTCCCATGGGCCAGACACCCAGTGCCAAAGGTGGGTGGTAGATACTAAGCACGAAGAGTTAGTGATGGAAAATCTAGCCCCTGCCTGGCTTGTTAGAGGGCCTGGATACTATCATGACTATTCATTCAGATGTCGAAACTCCCATGTCCATATCTAACTTCCCCACCCTCGTCATTTTGGAGTACCTGTATCCTATAAGTTAACATATTCCTTTAGTTCATTATCATATATGTCACCTATTGCAAAAGCAAGTTTGTGGGTAAATATAAGCCAATGATTCTATCCTAAAATATCCAAGCCCAGTATCAGTTCAGTGTTCTTGTGGTTGCCTGGTATTGTTATGTATCAGTTCCCTCTCTTGAGCAAGCTATTCCCAGTTCCCCAAAATCTAGGGTAACAGTCAGGCCATTTGAAACATGCTAAGGATGGTAGGTCTACTTTACTTGTGCTAAACTGCCTAAGCCAAGGTCTTACAGGAGAGAGACCTGTCGGTTCCTTGCATTACTGCTACATAAATTAAAAAGGCTACAAGGCACAGGAGTCCCAGCAGGAAAAGCAGAGGGAGATGCCCCAAGACACAATGAGGCTTATCCAGCAGCAAATACAGATGCTGCAGATTCTTGTGGACCTACAGGTTCAATAGTCATGGTCTGACCTCCTTTTTCAGTCAACGGATAATTCCATTGCAAACCTCCCTACACCCCAGCTCAATTTGTACATATGGCATCAGAAGCCGCATTAATACCCCTAGTGCTCTACCGGGGAAAACAGTAAGGACACCCACAGCTTCACATATGCTGACCTGTGAGAGCCACAGCTAATGTATATGAAGCCAAAAAGGACAAGGATTTTCTTTCCCCATGTAAAGTTCTGTTTCTTTAATTTATTTCAGATTTTTTCATTGTATTTTTTTTTTAGTTGCACAAAGATTCTATGCACTGGTTTTGGCTTGTGAGAAAAAAAGCTTATCTTTATTAGTTCACCATATGTGATCCAGAACGCTTAGCTCTACTGAGAACACCCACTATTTGTTATTGTACAGGGCAACAGATCTCCTGGGGCCAGGGACAAACATAGGGTAATCATTATAAAAGTACAGGAAGCACTGCCAAATGAATAGTTGCATTAACAAACAGTCTTATAATCATAAACGAGCACCAGGTGCCACACAATTCCTAACAGTCTTCGGAACTTAAGAATCACCACAATGTGTCACTTTGGGTCCTTGTTATAATGCTTTGAAGGCCTTCCTCCGCCTCATAGCTCTGCACTGTACTCTTCTAATTGCCCACGTGTCTGGCTGTTCAAACTAAGCAGATCACCGCTCCACATCTGCCTGCCACCCCTGTGGCATCCCTCTCACCTCGCTTTGCCTCACAGATCTTATGCAGGACACAGCGGGCAGCTATAACCATTGGGATACTTTTCTCATAGTGGTTCAATCTTGTGAGCAAACCTTCGCATCACCCCTTCAATCTACCAAAAGCCCATCAATGGTCATTCTGCACCTGCTGAGCTGGTAGTTGAATTTTTCCTTGGTGCTGTCCAAGTGGCTCCTGGACAGCTTCATGAGCCAGAGGAGCAAGGGGCAGACTCAATTCCTGGATCACTATTGTCATTTCAACCTTACCAGTGGTAATTTGCTGGTTGGGAAAGAAAGTCCCTGTTTGCAGCTTTCTGAACAGTCCTGTGTTCTTAAAGATACAAGCATCATGCACCTTCCTTGACTAGCCAACACTGATGTCAGTGGAGCATCCCTGGTGATCCACCAATGCTTGCACGACCATAGACTAGTAGTCTTTTCTGTTTTTATATTATGTGGCAAGGTAGGCTGGTTCCAAAACAGGGATACGTACATCATCTATTGTCCCACTGCAGTTCGGGAACCTCATTGCTGCTAATCCATTCCCAATGTCTTGCACATTACTGAGAGTCACACTCATGTGTAGCAGGAGATGATTTGTGGTCCTGCATGCTTGTGTAACAATGGCCCCCACTGCGTATTTTGCAACTCCAAAATAATTGCCCACCGGCCAGAAACAAACCAGAGCGCAGTCCCCTCTCAGTTGCCAATGCAGCATTCGTTCCGGTGGCTGAGGGCTGGGGTAAGCTCTGCACAGATCCAGAATGTGGCGTTCTGCTTCTGTAAGTTCTACAGCTACTGCTTGTTGCCTCAAACCTGTGTTATGAAGCAATCTGTAGTCAATTGCTTCATTTGATCATTCATTTATTGTGTGATGTGATGATTAACTAAATTATTGTGTCAAATGTAATCATTGTACATTGAATAGATTTAAGTTGTAGGATTATAGTAAGATAAGATTGAGCGGTAGTTAGAAGGGAGAAGTATGCGTTAGGTATCTAAGTGAATATGGCTGAAATGCAAGGCCTACAGGCTGAGGCCTGCAAGATTTTAGCTCAGCCATACAAAGCTTTAGGTTTAAGAAATGCTTAACATAAGTAAGTGACCAAAGTATATCCTTAAGGCCATAAGGTTACGGGAAAAGTTGGGCCAATGGGTGATATGGCGAAAAATTAACTGCAAGATTTATTTTTTATTATAAGACACCAGTAGTCACATTTTTCTAATACATGCCCTAACCACAGGGTACATGCTGTGCATAAATGCTAATGAGAATAAAAGGGACTTTAAAACTCGTGTGAAAAACAGGATAACCCAATATTCTTGGGGGACACAATACAGATAAGGAAAAAGAGGGTTGACCTCTGTATGCACATGTGCAGTGTATTATCTATAGTCAGAATCACATTACAAAAAACAGTGTCCTGAATGATAAAAATGAGTTAACTTCAGGAAAACTCCAGCAGGAAACATCTCTCTGTTGATGATCAATTATTGAGGAAACCCTCAGATCCTAAGATTTTCTAGGAGGATGTGAGCATCTGTCATAACATATTCCCAGATTTGGACCTTAGCGTCCAAAATATGGGTGTTAGCATGAAAACATCCAAGCTTAGTTACCAGCTTGGACCTGGTAAAGCTGTCACCACTCAAAAAATTAGAGTGTTTTGGGGCACTCTGGTCCCCCCAGCAACCTTCCCTGGGGACCCCAAGACCCAAATTCCTTGAGTCTCACAACAAAGGGGAATAAACCTTTTCCCTTCCCTTCTTCCTTCCAGGTGTTCCCTTCCTGGGTTCCTGGAGAGATACACAGAAGCAAACTCCGTGAATCTAAACAGAGGGATTCCACCCTCCCTATTTCCAATCCTGGAAAACACAAGTACCGATATAGCTAATCTCTCTCCCACCCCCACCCCCTTCACCCAGAGGGAATGCAAAGTCAGGCTAGTAAATCTAACACACAGATTTCCCCCCGACTTCTTCCTCCCACCAATTCCCTGGTGAGCATAGACTCAATTCCCTGGAGTTCCCCACTAAAGAAAAACTCCAACAGGTCTTAAAAAGAAAGCTGTATAAGAAGAAAGAAAAATACATAAAAATGGTCTCTCGGTATTAAGGTGACAAATACAGGGTCAATTGCTTAAAAGAAATACGAATAAACAGCCTTATTCAAAAAGAATACAATTCAAAACATTCCAGCAACTACACACATGTAAATACAAAAAAAAACCCATGTAAATCACTATCTTATCTTTTGTACTTACAACTGGGAAACAGAAGATTAGAAAAGCAGGAGGCAGAAAAATCCTCTCATAGCCGAGAGAGTACAGGCACAAGACAAGAACAAAGGACTCACACACAACTTCCCTCCACTCAGATTTGAAAAAGTCTTGTTTCCTGATTGGTCCTCTGGTCAGGTGTTTCAAGTTACTCCTTTCCAGGTAAAAGAACATTAACCCTTAGCTATCTGTTTATGACAGCATCACATATGCATGAGTATTTTTAGGAATTTTATATGCATAGGTAATTATAACCGTGCTGGTAACTTTAATAAAATGGATAAGGCAGACTAGACATTGTTCTTGTGAATGGCTTGTGTTTCTTTCCTTGCTCTTTGTGTTCTTGGAGACTAGATCTGAGACAAATGATAGAGTTACCTTTCAATCTGAGCTTGAAACTGTAGCCAACAGAGACAGAACCATGGTAATATAATACAAAACTACTTAATAGTAAATAAATATAATTAACTAAATTCACTTGAGATAAAATAAAAGGCTACAGATCCCACCAGTCAGTGCTTGTTTTTTGGGTCCAGAAGCTGTGCTCCACCATTTGGCAGGGATGATTTAATTGAGGATTGGTCCTGCTCTGAGTAGGCGGTTGGACTAGATGACCTCCTGAGGCCGTTTCCAACCCTGATATTCTATGATTCTGTGATCTACCACTGCTCTGTGAATGCTACCAACAATGTTGAATTGATTTGCACTATGTCCCACAGCAATCTGTCCTCCATGAAAACATTACATTTCCCTGCTGCTTCATTTCTTCTTGTGGCTCTCCAACTATCAGAGGATCATGCTGTGATGTTGCACCTCATAATGCTTTTTAGAAATATGCTTATGAATGTATATATGACATAACTGGAATATGTTTTATGCTACATATGCCATGTAACATGTAACTATGCAAAGGTTATGATCTACTGAAAATATTCATCCCATTTGTTTGCATGTATCATTTTTGTATTCAAAGTTATGAATATTGGCTGTATACTTGTTTGATTTTAAGTATCCTCAGTGAAGCATTTGGTCAGCTTCTTGAGAAAAGACTATTTTGAATATGTGCCCAGTCAAGAAAGACTTAAGCTGACAATAGACTTTGATAGATGCCAATCTATATCTGAACTTTCCTGGGAACATTGCTGTAGAGAACTAAGCCATGCATGGACATGTGACTTCCCCAGGTGACTCCAAAACTCCATCTTGTAGAGGGGATTCTACACAGGGGAAGGGAGGGATTTCCACCCACAATAGAGATACTATGTAAAGCTCTGGGAGACCCCTTCATTTTGTCTTCAGCTATCTCAAGAGGTAGCCTCTCCACCCCCAAGGGATACCTGAAAGAAACTGGAACAAAGGACAGTAACCACAGGGGTATGAGTAATTGCTGGACCCAGACTAAAAGGATGCTAGTCTGTAAAAGAAGTTTCTTGGAACATCTCTGAGGGTGAGGGGAGCCTCAGTGCTGGTGCACTCAGAACCACTAGCCCAAAGTAGGTCTAATGCGTATACCCACGTATCAGTAATTTAAGATCTGCAGCATGTAACAAGACTCCTAATGGAGTTAAAATTAGTCATCTGTAACACTTTCTTACTGTATTAGTCTTAGACTTGTGTGTTTTGTTTTATTTTGCTTGGTAATTCACTTGCTATTACTTGTGTAACCCTTCTGCCGGTCAGAGTTGGCAGCATCAAGGGCCGGGTTCAGTATTTGGGGGTTCCTTTTCAATAACACTATGCAAAACTGGCTTGAGTGTACACCCAGTGATCTGGGACAATTACATACCACCCCCCGGGTGCCTCTAAGAGGCGATACTTCCCCTCCTGCAAGCACAGACTCTGAGTGTAGCAAAAGC
Organism: Gopherus evgoodei; assembly: GCF_007399415.2. Classification (NCBI taxonomy): domain Eukaryota; kingdom Metazoa; phylum Chordata; order Testudines; family Testudinidae; genus Gopherus; species Gopherus evgoodei. Next base: position 7,615,067 of record NC_044342.1, on the reverse strand, counting down.
CTTTTATTAAAAGAGGGAAACAATGCAGCATTATGTGAGGAAACACCATAAACAGGGTTCATAATACAAACTACGAGCAAAAGACACACCCACAAGTAAGTTTGTCAGTGTCCTTTTCTCCTTAGGTTCTTAAGTTCAGCAACCCAACAGCCACCCTACCCACAGTTTCTGTCCTTGGTCAGCGCAGCCCCCAGAGTTCAGAAGTTCATCCGCAAAATTTACCTCCCAGCCTGGGTAGAAGGAGGACAGGTATGGGGGCACCTTATATGCTCCTCTGCTTGGATCAATGGCCGATTCCCAGACCTCTCCGTGGGGTTCTGCTATAGTCTTCACCACCAGCTGCAACTCTCCACTAGCCACTGTCCTAGCCACACCTCTCTGCTAGCCACTCACCAATAAGTCTTCAGGGCCTCCGCACCACTAACACATCTCTCAGTGATTTCAGCTCTGCAGCATGGGACAAGACTGCTAATAGACTCAAAACTAGCTCTGTTATTACACAGTGGGAGGGGGGAGAGGAGAAAAAGAGGGATAAAGTGGTGCTTAGGACCCTCAGAGGGAGCATCACTCACCCACCTACCTACCTACCTCTCAATTCCCTGTCCTTTGGAACCCATGTCCCTTGCCCAGTGATTGCTACTTAGTTGAAGGAGAGTCCCTCTATGATACAATGCCAAGTACAGTTCTACTGTCCTTGATTCACATAACCAGGATAACAACACTTTATTACTTCTGCCCCAATAATAAAGAGACTGGTGATCCCACAGCAGCCAAAGTGACCATTTGGGTAAGCAGTCCCATCATTCTAGGCGGAGTGGGTGTGCCCATGCAAACGAGATCAGCCCCCAAAGTCCTTTCCCACAGTTCACCACCAGATGTCAGGATACAGCTCTTTCTGACTCTGTTTACACTTGGAACCACTTAAGCCCTACTTTTTGTATTTAATAAAATCACTTTTTACTTACTAAAATTAACCCAGAGTATGTATTAGTACCAGGTTGGGAGAGAGAAACCACTGTGCATATCTCTCTATCAGTGTTATAGAAGGCAAACAATTTATGAGTTTACCCTGTATAAGCTTTATACAGGGTAAAATAGATTTATTTGGAGTTTGGTTCCCATTGGGAGTTGGGTATCTGAGTGCTGGAGACAGGAGCACTTCTTAAGCTGTTTTCAGTTAAGTCTGCAGCTTTTGGAGAAAGTAGTTCAGACCAAGGTCTGTGTTTGTAGCAGGCTAGTGTGTCTGGCTCAAACCAGGCAGGACACTGAAGTCACAAGCTGGAAGGGAAAACAGGCTCAGAGGTAATCTAAGCACATCAGGGGGCAGTCCCAAAGGGGTTTCTGTGATCCAACCCATCACATATGCATCCTCTGTCTGCAACAGTCGTGACAACAGTGCAGAGCTGTGCAGTTTCCATGCTTCAGTCAGAGATGTCAGAGAGAGAGAGAAGGGTCATGCAGAATTGTTTTATTTTTAAGAAAGGTGTAAAAATGATAGGAAATGGAGTGCATTATGGGATGGAGAATTGCATAGTGGGAAGTTGACTCTTTCTCCCAGTCACCTCTGCCTGACTTATTTCTGACCCATAATGTATTGCCAAAACTTCCCAAAAGAGACTGAGCTGGATGATGGTGAGTTGAACACCAGGATACCTACTCATGGTACACCAGGAGTGGATTGATTGTGGATTGATGAGGGCAATCCTGGTGTATATGCAAGGAGTCAAGCATGAATGCACACAAGTAACAGTATCTGTAAAGGATTATGCCAAAGTAACTTGCATCGAACAAATTTTGTAGTGTAGGCATAGTCCCTTAAAGAATTCTTACATCAGGTCTTTTAGAAAAACATCCAATCGTGATTTACAAATTTCTAGTGTTAGAAATCCATCATGACCCTCGGTAAATGTTTCCAGTGTTTAATTACCTTCACTTCTTTCACTCCCCCAACCAGAGTTCTTGGCTATTTCAACCCCCAGTGAGGGCACAAGGCCTTCTAAAAAAAAAAGGCAAGAAACTTCTGTGAGATTAGCGCACATAACCTGGGGTTTAAAAGTGCTGGTCTTCAGTGCCTGAGTTTTGAAGACTTTTAAATGTCTTTAATCTTACACATTGCTCCATTGGGTAAGGCACTGGACAGTGAATGAAGAGATCTGGATTCTGTCTGCTGCTCTGACCTGAAGTGAGGTCTTGGACAAACCATTGTAACTGTCCCTTCCCACTCCCCTTTCTCTATGTCAAGTGTGAGTTTTTTGGACAGGGTCAGACACTTTCTCTGTGTGTGTGTAGCACTCAGAACAATGAAACCCCTCGTCTCTATTTGAGTCCTTAAGAAGTCACCAGCATCAAATAATCACAGCCCTTGTGCTTTTGGTGATTTCTGCTGGGGCAATATAAAAATCACTCCCACTTCTATCTCCAAACCCACAACCAAATCCCAATTCAGTGGAAAAGGAATAAATACAATCAAAAAAAAGGAAAAATTTCAACCCAAACCAGAGGGTTTTGTTTTCACATCAAAAAATAACATGAGACAGAGACTCCATTAAATCTACAAGGGACTTTACTAGGCTTATTTATTTGATGTTGAAGTTACCCAGATACGACAGTGATGGGCAGTGATACAAATCCCTCAGATACACACTGAAATTTTTGAATAGTAAAAGACAAAAGCTCTCAATCTGTGCAGCTCAGGAGCCGGGGATGACATATTGGTGGAGGACGCCTGGGGGCTATTTCCAGTTATGCCAGTGGCTATTTCATAATTCTTTGGAAATCATGTCCATTCTCTGTGCCTCAGTTTCCTCATCAGTCAATTGGGGATAAATATTCTGGCCATACAGTGTTGTGTGCTTTGAGATCCATGGATGGAAAATGGCCTGTAAGAACTAAATGTTACTATTAAAGGCATGGAAACTTATTCTCCATTCTCTTGAGTTCTTGGCACACACAGAGCACATGGGAGAAAAGAAAAACTTCCTTTGAGATGAGAATGCCAGAGGCATCAGCTTTGGTGTTACACTGTTCTAACAAAAGAGGACAATGTTAATACCTTCCCTATGAAGGTAATTCTAAGTGATCCCCAGCAGGACGCCCAAAGGAGCTCCCAGCAGCAGAGGTGGCCTAGGGGAGGCTGCTTTCACCAATAAAGGATGCGAGAATCCAGAGCAGGAGACATTAAGGATTTGTGTCATGCAGACTGACATGCTAAGCAGCAGAAGAGAAACCCATCCCAACAGCAATGTGTAACTATCTTTCCTAGAACCGAGAGGACAAGACTGACTGTGAGAGCAGACCTGTCACCGTCGATGGAGACGTCGCTGCTTCATGCTGAGGATTAAAGGCGAGTGAGACCAGTCGCAAGGCAAATCTTCAATCTCTTCCTCAGAGGACACTCCTCTTGGTCAGTGTCTTCACTCACTGGAGCTTTGCCTGAGTAGGGACTTCAGAATGTGATAATGATTTATCACTAGAGAAACTGATGAAAGACAAAGGAGATCTGCCTACCACCCCTCACCTCTCTCTCTAAGAAGCCATTTATGCACCCTTCTAAGCTCTTAAATCTATCCCTATATCAAGACTCCTCTACAGTCTCTCTCTGTCTTTTTATCTCTCCCTCTACCAAATCCCTTTCACATCTCTCCATCTTTTTACCTAGACATCTATAAATCTCTATTGAGTTCCTTGCATATCTGTCTACCTGTCTACCTATCTCCTTCTGAGAGTTCCCATAAAAACTCCTCTGTCTATCCATCAATCACCTTACACATCCTTCTATCTGTCTGTCTCCCTATCCTGGACATCACTTCACTTTCTCAGAAACCTTTCTCCACCTTTCTCCTCAGTTTCTCAACTGTTTCTCAGCTGCCGACTCAGCCCTTCCTGTAGTGCAGATTCCTATGTGCCTGCCCACCCCAGATCTTTGAGATACTATATATCTTCTGTTGTGTGTCTTCTGCATGGATTTCGGAGAGAGCAGAGAGCCCTCAGCATTTCCTGGGAGGGTCTGAGCACCACACAGGAAAGGGCTCTACATTTGAAATGCATGCAGACTGGAAATCCTTACAGATTAAGTAGTGGCACCAGTGGGACAAACTTTCTCTGGTTATTTAATGTTCCACCTCAGCTCTCAAGAGGAAGGGTAGCCCAATGGTTAAGACACTAGATAAAGGTTTCTCAAACAGGGGTTGCTGCTTGTGTAGGGAAAGCCCCTGGTGGGCCAGGCCGGTGTGCTTACCTGCCCCATCTGGAGATTCAGCCGGTCGCAGCTCCCACTTTCCACGGTTCACTGCTGCAGGCCAATGGGGGCTGCTGGAAGTGGCAGCCAGTACATTCCTCGGCCTGCACCACTTCCAGCAGCTCCCATGGGCCTGGAGCAGTGATCCAAGGCCAGTGGGAGCTGCATTCGGCCAGACCAGCAGACGGGGCAGGTAAACACACCGGCCCAGCCCACAAGGGGCTTTCCCTACAGAAGTGGTGACCCCTGTTAGAGAAACCCTGCACTAGCTAGTCATTTGGTTTCTAGACTAGATTTGGGTTCTATTCTCTGATCTACCACCACCTCTCTGTATAGCATTGAGCAAGTCACCCTGGGCCAGAATTTTAAAGGTATTTTGGTGCCTACTTGGATTTTCAAAAGTAGCCTCCTGCCTAAGACCCATTCAGATCAATGACATTTAGTTGCCTGGATGCCTTTGAAAATCCCACTAGATCCCTAAATACCTTTAAATATCTGGCTCCGGCTGCTTTTTTTAAAATATATTTTAGCCAAACACAATTAATTGAGCTCAATGAAGGACTAGCTGAGAACATTCTTTGGTGTGGGTTATAGTGGATGTCAGATGAGATGAGCTAATGGTCCCTTTTAGCCTGTAACTCCATGAACTGATGAATGAAAGAAGTTAAGAACAGGCTTAGGAAAGTGAGAAATTCACTGTGTTGTTGCTCTTTGGCTGGGATGGTGGGGAAAATCTGTCCCTACCTGGGTGATAAGTCGTTCCTCAGTTGGGAGGGAATACAAACCCTGGTCTTCATTGGCACACTCAATTTATAATGAATTAGATAAAGGGAAACCACAGCTTTGTACAGCAAACTTCTTCACAAATCAGTACTTTTTCTTAATTACTAGTTACAGCACATGGAGAATGGAAAAAGCAGAAAGGGAAAATCATATGTCTATCACAGAATTCATCCTACTGGGATTCGGGAATCTCCCTGAACTGCAAATTCTGTTCTTCTTCCTGTTTCTAGGTACCTACATAGTCCCCATGGCTGTGAACATGCTCATTGTTGCACTAGTTGTGGCTGATCAACACCTTCACACTCCCATGTACTTCTTCCTGGGGAACTTATCCTGCTTGGAAATCTGCTACACCTCTGCCATGCTGCTCAGACTGCTGGCCAGTCTCCTGACAGGGGACAGAACCATCTCTGTTACGGGCTGCATGGTTCAGTTTTATTGCTTTGGTTTCCTAGGAACTGCTGAATGTTATATGTTAGCTGTGATGTCTTATGATCGGTACTTAGCGATATGTAAGCCCCTGCGCTATGCAACACTTATGAATGGCAGGTTCTGTATGCAGCTAGCAGCTGGATCTTGGTTAATTTCACTCATCGTTCTATCCATATTAATATATTTTATGTCACATTTAGACTTCTGTGGCCCCAATGAAATTGATCATTTCTTCTGTGATCTCATCCCAGTCACTAATCTCTCCTGCAGTGACACTTCTCTGGTCATCCTGGCGACCCTCATCTTCTCTTCCATAGACATCATTCTTCCATTTCCTTTGATTCTGGAATCTTATATTTATATCATCTCCACCATTCTGAGAATTCCTTCCACCACTGGGAAGCAAAACGCCTTTTCCACATGCTCCTCTCATCTTATCGTGGTGACAGTTTTCTATGGGACCTTAATAACTGTCTACATGTCACCAAACACCGGGGCCCTGAGAGCCCCAAATAAAGTGTTTTCATTCTTTTACACTGTCTTGACACCCCTGATCAGTCCCCTCATCTACAGCCTGAAAAACAAATAGGTCAACGAAGCCCCGAGGAGAGATCTGCCAAAATGTAGGTTATTCCTATGAATTCAGAGAAATTAATTGAAATGGGAATAAATCACTAGTCAGAAGGGAACTATCTAAGTCAGTCTTTCTCAAGCTGGGATCCACGGACCCTTGGGGTCTGTGAGGGTATCCCAGGGGGGCTGTGGGCCCCTTACCAACTCCTTCCCCTCTACCCAGCACCTCCTGCATACCAGGAAACAGTTATTTAGTTACATTGAGATTTGGTTTCTACTTTTCCTATGCTGCTTTGAAAATCCCTGCCTCTATCTTTATGGATTTGTTTACATTAACCCTCAGTTGAGTTTCAGAGTTTTCAAAGAAGAATTGAGGAACAAGTCTGACTTTCACTGAGATCAAGGGAAAGGTTCCCATTGACCTTAAAGGGATCTGCATCAGGCTACTCGTCCTGTGTATATCACAACCTTTCCCAGAACAAAACAAATGATTTAAGAATTACCAGCTTGCATGACCGAGAACTGTTCAGTATTCGGTGGCAATAAAATGTGCTTTCTTTTTTTCTGTTTTCCTCTTGAGTGTTTTTTAATAATTCTTCAGACATTTTCTGAATACTTGTAAGGTAGTTTGAGATATAATCATAAGAATGTTCTATTCTGGATTTTTTAGATTTCCACATTAATTCTTCCAGTCTTAAGAAAATGTTCTGAAAGTCTCACATTAAACTCATACATGATATATATCTCCATCATTTTTAATCCCCTCGAGTATATATATAAAATATATTGCTAATAGAAATTTTTTTAAAAATCAGGATTTTTTCCAAAAAAACTGAAAACCCTCAGTCTGAAAAATACTGGATTTAAGTGGGCTCTGGTACAAACTACTGATGTGTAATCTCTTCAAAATCTACTTTTCCTGCAGAAAATCAAACCAGCTAACAAGTGACCAACGAGCACAGTAACAAAAGTTATTTATTCAGTTATTATATAATAAATTCTTTTCCCCCTTCTCTCTCTTCCCCCAATGCATTTTAAATAAAATTCCTAAATCTTTTGACCTTGTCAGAAGCCTGTCGCATCTGTGACAGCCTGTTGTCTGTGTTCCTTGGATTCTCCATTAGTCTTTGCAAATTGTCGAGATAACCTTGGCTTACAAGCCCAGTGCTCTAATGCTTAAGCTATGGAGAGCTTATGTGACCCATCATGTCTTACACTGTGTCATAACTATAAAGGGAAGGTAACAGCCCTCCTGTGTACAATACTGTGAAATCCCTCCTGGCTAGAGACAACAAAATCCTTTTACCTGAAACGGTTAAGAAGCTCAGGGTGAAGGACACCTGATCCAAAGGACCAATAAAGGGACAAGATACTTTCAAATCTTGGTGGGGGGAAGGCTTTTGTTTGTGTGTAGTTTGTTTTGGGAGTTGTTCGCTCTTGGGACTAAGAGGGACCATGCTCTCCAAATCTTTCTGGATAAGTCTCTCATAATTCAAACTTGTAAGTAACAGCAAGGCATGTTAGCTTTATCTTTGTTTACTCAACTTGTAAATGTTCGTTTTCCTAAAAAGTTTACCTCTGTTTGCTGTAACTTTGAACCTAAGGCTAGAGGGGGTTCCTCTGGGCTCTTTGAATTTGATTACTCTGTAAGGTTATTTTCCATCCTGATTTTACAGAGATGCTTTTTACTTTTTTGCTTTAATTAAAAGCCTTCTTTTTAAGAATCTGATTGATTTTTCCTTGTTTTAAGATCCAAGGGGTTGGATCTGGACTCACCAGGAATTGGCTGGGGGAGGAGGGTGAATGGTTAATTTCTCCTTGTTCTAAGATCCAAGGGTTTGGATTAGTGTTCACCAAGAACTTGGTGGAGAAATCTCTCAAGGCTACTCAGGGAAGCGTTATAGTACTTGAGAGGGAGATATTCTAAGGGGGCAGATAGAACAGAGTTTCCCAAATGACTCATAAATAATTTGGGTGGTGACAGCAAAAGCAGATCTAAGCTGGAAGTTAAGCTTAGAGGTTCTCATGTAGGTTCCCACATCTGTATCCTAGAGTTCAGAGTGGGGAAGGAACCTTGACACACTGTGCTCCAGCAAGTAAGGCATGGGGCTAGAAATCAGAACACCTGTTTTCTGTTATTTTTTCTGATCTCGGGTGAGGCTTCAGCCAAGCCATTGGCCTCTCTTTTCCCAACTCCTCCTTTATCTATTTCAGTTGGAAATGTTATGGGACAGGGAGTTTATCTCCTCGTGTGTGTGATCACCCAGTGCAACGGGGATCCCATCTCTATTTGAGTCCTTAAGGAGTCACCATAGTCAATTATAACACCCCTTGTGCTTTTGGTGATTGCTGCAGGGGCTGACCAGGACATTACCTAGGGTGGTGGTAGAAGCTCCATCCTTAGAGGTTTTTAAGGCCCAGCTTGACAAAGCCCTGGCTGGGATGATTTAGTTGGGAATCGGTCCTGCTTTGAGCACAAGGTTGGACAAGATGACTTCCTGAGGTCTCTTCTAACTCTAATTACTATGATTCTATGATTCTATAGTATTTAACAATATAAAATGACTCCAACTTGTGCTCTCAAAACTCCAACCAAAACTCCAAGCACAAAAAGAGAATGAGTATAATCAAAAAAATCAATAACAAAAACAAACCCCAAAGCAGAGAGCTTCATCCCCACCCCCCCACCCCAAAAAGAGGAAGGAGCTACAGTCTGCATTAAATATAGAAGGGATTTTGCTATTAATGTCAATTTCATGTTCCATTTGCTCAGATGCTACAGAGATGGGCAGCAACAGAAATCCCTGTGACACATACACAAATCTTTGAACGTTAATAGACAAAGCATCTCAGTCTGTGTGGTCCAGCAGCCATGGTGATACACTTTGACTGAGGATGTCTGGAAGGTACACCCAGATATGCCAATGTCCTGTTTCACAACCCTTTGGGAATCACTTCCTTTTCCCGGGCCTCAGTTTCCACATCTGTATAAGGGGGATAAAGATACTGTCATGCGGTATAAAATGCTGTGAGATCTATGGATGGCCATATGTTATTACTAAAGACATGGAAATTTATTTCCCATTCTCGGAGGGGGTCTTGAAACAGACACTGCACATTTGGGGAAAGGGGAGATTTCCACTGGCATTTGAATACTTGTGGCATCAGCTTTGGTGTTTCACTGTTTTAATAAACAACACCATGTTAATTCCCCTATGAATGTAATTGTAAATGATAACCAGCAGTAGGGCCCCAGGGAGATCCCAAAACAGGTAGGGCCAGGGAGAGGCTGCTGTACCTGATAAACATTGCAAGGATCCAGAGCGGGAGTCATACAAGGACTTGAGTGAGGTCAACAATCATGCTGGGCTACAGGAGAGAGAGACATCCCTCCACAACATATAAGTGTCTCCCGAGCAGAGGACAAGTCTGACTGTGAGACCAAACCCAGTCATTGTTGATGAAGACGTTGCTGCTTCATGCTCAGGATTAAAGGTGAGTTTTATCAGTCTTAGAGCAAACCCTCAAACTCTTCCTCAGACTTTACCTCACTAAGAAGAACACTCCTAGTAGACAGGGTCCTCACCTCCTGGCAGCTTTGCTTAAATGAGGACTTAAGCATCTCATCATGATAGTGCTAGAGAAATGGATGAAACATAAAGAAGATCTATATGTTTAGCTTCTTATCTATCTATCTATCTATCTAGACAATTACTCATCCCTCTATCTATCTACTTATTTATCACTTCATCTGTCTTTTGAGTTCCCAACAGATCTATCTAAACTTTAAAAAAGTATCTGTTTCTGTCACCAAAATCTCGCTCTATCCACTCTTCTCCTTACACATCCCTCTATCTCTATATCCTTCTTCTCCCTTCTTTCTATCTGTCTCTCTCTCTTTCTACCTGGGAGTCCATCATATTCTTAATGTTCACATTCTACATGTCTCTTGTTGAGAATCTTCTCAATGGATTACGATCGGAGTTGAAGTCGCTCAGCATTTCTTGAGAGTTGCTGAGCACCACACACAGAAAGGTTGCACATTATAAATGAACTGTATGTGGCTCAGCATTCCTTACAGATTGGGAAGCAGTGACACCTGCATAACAAACTTTGCCTGGCCGTTTGCTGCTCCAACATTGCACTCAAGAGCAAGGATAGTCCAATGGTTGGGCACTATGGTGATGTTTGGGAGACCTGTCTTCCATTTTCTGCTCTGCCACAGCATCAATATGTAGTACCGATCAAGTTACTCGGGGCCCAATTTTTAAAGGTATTTAGGTGCTTAGTGAGTTGGGAGCTAGGCACTGGCGGCTTTTGAAAATTGCACTCGGCACAGAATACCTTTAAAAATCTGTCTCTTTTGCTGTCTGCTTCAGCTCTCCATCCATAAAATGTGGATAACAGCATTGCTGTACCTCACAGAAAGATTATGAGGTGTGTTGTTGTAATGGGGTTATCTAAGAGCCATATAAGGGTGCACTTTCCTTTCTTCCCCCCACTATATCCCTTCATAGCTCCTGATGTTACTGAATGGAGAGAGTGGCCTAGTGTACTAAGTTACTGCTGCACTTTTTTGCTACACAGAGCTGGTCTGCAGTTCCACCCCAACTGACACATGACAGTCAAACAACAGCTGAGAGCTAATAATTGGTTGTATGTTTTTATAACTCCTTAAATAGTTGATCAATAACTAATAGTTCACAAATCATGACCGATAATAAGAGGGTTTAGTGTTCCTTGATTGGCCACTAAGGCAATAAGAGTGAGATGATTCTGCATGTGTGCCTGGTTGGGGGGTTTCCTTTGTGCTTTGGGCAGGAACCTCTACACAATCTCTTGTTTTCTGTGCTGCTGATCAGTATCCTGCCCTCATTTCAGGCACTAGCTGGATACAATCACATTCATGTCCTAAAGTGTCTGTTCATATGACCTATCCCCCAACAAATAAATGTAGGAGTCAGAAATGGAGGAGCAACTCAAAATAAGCTCCCCCTATGATGCCATGGATGTGATCCCTGGATGGATAAAGAGAGGAATAATGAGCAGGAAAGTGTAATCCCCTCTCTATACGAGTGGGAAGGATAGCTCAGTGCTTTGAGCACTGGTCTGCTAAACCCAGGGTTTGGATCTTAATCCTTGAGGGGTCCACTTAAGGATCTTGGGCAAAAATCTGTCTGGGGATTGGTCCTGCATTGAGCAGGAGGTTGGACGAGATGACCTCCTGAGGTCCTTTCCAACCCTGATATTCTATGATTCTACCGTACTGGTGAGACAGGCAATGCAATACTGCATCCAGTTCTGGGGTCCACATCTTAAGAAGAATGTTGTAAGATCACAGATGATTGTAACTCAAAGAGACACAGAAATGATGCCGGGCTGGAGGAAATGCTTAACAGTGAGAAACAGTTCAAAGAGCCCCACCGTTTAGCTTATCAAAAACAAGACTGAGAGCTGACTTGATTACAGGGAATAGGGAAAAAGGAGCAGGTATTAAAGGGCTCTTGAAACTGGTGGACAAAGGAAGGACAAAACCCAATAGCTGGACGTTAAAGTCAGACCAAATTAAATGAGAAATAAACACACATTTTTAAAAGTGAGAGTGATTAACCTGTGGGACAAAGTATCAAGGTCAGTGGTGGATTCCCTGTCCCTTGAGGCTGTCCACTCAGGACGGAGGGTCAGATTTTTGAAGGCATTGAGATGGTAAACACCCATTGAAGCTGCTACTCCTTGGGAGCCTAGATTCTTTTAAATTCCTACTAAGTGGCTAAATAGCCTTAAAGATCTGGCCCGGAGGCTTTTCTAGAAGTTCTTCATTAGCCGAACACAGGTTATTGAGTTCCAGGTGAGGAAAACTGGGGAAAACCACATTGTGTGTTATACAGGATCTAATAGCCCTTTTGGGCCTTAAAACTTCTTAATCCATACATGAAAAAACCAAAAACCTGTGGACAAGGGAAGAAAGTGATCAGTTAACTGTGTTGTTGCTTTATTGGACAAGCAGAGGGGGGGAATTCTCTGTTCCAAATTTCTGTGCAAGGCCTGAGTGTGACACAGGTTTTTTGTTTTTGTTTTGTTTTGATTGTGAATGAATATAAACAATGTAGTGTGAACTATTATGGAATCAAATAGAGAGAAATCCACCCAGATTCATGGTACAGCATCCACATTAACTAATTATTACTTTTTCTCCATCACTAGATAGGTCATATGGAGAGAGCAGAAAGAGGAAACCGACGTACATCTCATGGAGAAAGGAGAAGGGGAAAATCAAACGTCTGTCACAGAATTCATCCTGCTGGGATTTGAGAACCTCCCTGAACTACGCATTCTTTTCTTCCTTCTATTTCTAGTGATCTATGTAGTCACCATGGCTGCGAACATGCTCATTGTGGCACTAGTCTTGGCTGATAAGCACCTGCACACACCCATGTACTTCTTCCTGGGGAACTTGTCCTGCTTGGAGATCTCCTACACCTCCACCATACTGCCCAGGCTGCTGGCCAGTCTCCTGACTGGAAACAGGACCATTTCTGTCAGCCAATGCATCATACAATTTTACTGCTTTGCTCTTCTACTGACCACGGAGTGTTATCTGCTAACTGTGATGTCTTTTGATCGCTACTTAGCAATTTGTAAACCGCTGCACTATGTCACCTGTATGAATGGCAGATTCTGTATTCAGTTAGCAGCCGGATCTTGGATAAGTTCATTCATACTTATTACCATATTAATTTCTTTGGTTTCACAATTAGCATTCTGTGGCCCTAATGAAATTGATCATTTTTTTTGTGATCTCACTCCAGTCATTAAGCTCTCCTGCAGCAACACCAGTCTGGTTACCCTGGTGACCCTCATATTTTCATCAATAGACACTGTCCCCCCATTTCTTTTAACTCTGACATCTTATGCTTATATCATCTCCACCATCCTGAGAATCCCTTCTACCACTGGGAGGCAAAAGGCCTTTTCCACTTGCTCCTCTCACCTTATTGTGGTTACAATTTTCTATATGACCCTAATTACTGTGTACATGTTACCAAACACCGGTGCACTCAGAGCCCCAAACAAAGTGTTTTCTGTCCTTTACACTGTCTTGACACCCCTGATCAATCCCCTCATCTACAGCCTGAGAAACAAGGAGGTCAAGGAGGCGCTGAGGAGAGCTCTCCAGAAATGTAGGCTTTAGACAGGGTGATTGATATGGCAATAAATCAGTTCTGGTCTAAAAGGACTGATTTAGGTGGCCCAAGACCTTGTCAGCCCTCCTGAGTTATAGCAAGAAGATACCCCACATTTTTTACATTTGCATCTCCTATTCAGTTGTATTTATTTAGGTAAATTGGGCTGATCCTTAGCAAGTGTAAACTGACACAGCTGCTTGGTTGTTATTCCCGATGTTATCTCAGTCTCTCTAACCCTAATAGCCAGTGGTTCTCCCATTGCAATGAGAAATAGGAAAAATAAGAATAGTGGAATGCCATGGTGTGAATGAGTGAACCTTCTTTAAGCCTTAACTTTGTTGTTTTGACATTTAATATAAATACATAACAAAACAGAACATCTGTAAATGAATGCCCAAGATGGATATAGCATATAAATAACCAAATTCAGTGCTCTTTATTTGGTAAACCTGGAATCAAGCAAGTAAACAAATAAAAACCCTGAACCCGCAGAGTTCATCCAGGCTATCAACCATTAAAGTAACTAAATAGGTAAACGTGAGAACAGATCCTCTGAGTATCGAAGACTAATAAATACTAAATTGCAAAAGCATGCAATAGTTTCATGTGTGTCCAGATACCTTCATATATTTTCCAAGTGTTTCTATAAGACAGAGTCATTTTTCTCATTAATACCACCAAAGAGAGCTCGCTAAGCCAGTCTGGGTAGGCGGGAGAAATTGTGATAGTATGGCTAGGTTCCTTTTCCCATTTTTTCTTTGAGACTGAGATTGAGAGGGTAACATAAAGTATTAAGCCACTTGTAAGTCATTCCTATAATAGGACTTTTATTTCCATATTTCTTAACATGCTCTTAAAGGTGCAAGAATAGAAACAGACCAATATCTGAATAGAAACAGACCACAGACATTCTTGCATGAATACTTGAGCTTTCCCACTGAAAGAAGGAACTTTGAGACAGTGATAGCTGATATTTGTTCCATATGTAATTAAAGGAGGCCAGTCTTTCGTCTTGTATTATAGCTTTAATTTTTGTTCCAAAATTTTCTATCCAAATTTTTTTAAGTGTGATTTGATCCTTACACACGGGCTAGCCCATAGTGTTATGAGAAGAGAATGTGTAAAAACAGATGCTATGATCATCTTAACACACTGGAGGATGCCCCATGTAGATGTAAAGATTAGATTGTTCCTTAAAGGAGTCAGTATCTCTTAAAATTTGTAATAGAAGGGAGTCAAGTATCAGAGGGGTAGCCATGTTAGTCTGGATCTGTAAAAGCAGCAAAGAATCCTGTGGCACCTTATAGACTAACAGACGTTTTGGAGCATGAGCTTTTGTGGGTGAATACCCACTTCTTCAGATGCATGTTTCTTTCTTTCTTCAGATGCATGCATCTGAGGAAGTGGGTATTCACCCACGAAAGCTCATGCTCCAAAACGTCTGTTAGTCTATAAGGTGCCACAGGATTCTTTGCTGCTTTTAATAGAAGGGAGGGAACCAAATGACATAGCTAAAATTTTTCAATCTCAAACCAGGCCGGTGTGTGTAAAAAGCTACTGGAGTGGAATGGCCTTACAATAGGACACGTTTGGAATGCTATATTATATAGATACAAAACTGGCAACCTCATTAACCTTTATTTTGAACACAGCTATACTTTTGACCAATATGCTATCCCATGGAAATAAGTTTCACAGGTTAATTTTGCATTGTGGAAAAAATGTATTTCCTTTTGTTGTATTAAATCTGCTGCCTATGAATTTCATCCAGTGACCTCTGGTTCTTATATTGTGGGAAAGGGTAGATAACACTTCTCTATTCACTTTTCTGCACTATCCTCGATGACTCCCAGATCTCTTTCCTGAGGAGTAACAGCTAATTTAGAACCCATCATTATGTATACATACTATGGACTATTTTTCCTTCCATGCATTACTTTACACTTAACAATATTAAATTTCACCTGCTGTTTTGTTACCCATTCACCCAATTTTGTGAGATCTCCCTGTAATTTTTCACAGTCAGCTTTGGAAATAGTTATGTGCAGTGGCCTGATTTTCCTTGAGTGCTTTTTAACTCCTTGGTCATCTAGTATCCCCACTGCCTCTTGGGAAGACTTCGAACTTCTGATCTATATATATAGTTTGTTTGTTTTTTTTCATCTTCAGCAATTTGCTTCTCCCATTCTTTAATGCCCTGTTTATGGTACATTTACACTTAATCTGGCAGACTTTGTGCTACTTCCCACTATTCTTACTGGAACTGGACTTCCAAGTTTTACAGGATGCCTTTTTGCCTCCAATGACCTCCATTACTCTGCTGTTTAGCCATGGTGGCGTATTTCTGGTCCTCTTATTGTCCTTGCTGATTTGGGATAGACATTTAATATGAACCTCTATTATGATGTTTTCAAATAATCTCCATTCTGCTTGCAGGTCAGTTTCATCTTCTGATTTTGTTGCCTCTCTTGCTTCCTCAGAATTTCTCCATCACTGTCACCGTCCTGGTCAGATGGTCAGTAGTGTATTCATACTGCTAAACACTTATTGTTGAAGCACAGAATTTCTATCCATAGAGATTCTATGGCACAGTTTTATTCATTTAAGATTTTTACATTATTTTACTTTAGGCTTTAAACATATAATGTCATTCCTGCACCAATGTGACCTACTCTATCATTCCTGTGCATTTTGTACTCTGGTATTTCTGTGTCCCATTGATTATCCTCATTCCTCCAACTTTCCACCAACAAAATGCTGCCTATTATATTGATATCCCCATTTGATGCCAGGCATTTCTTTTCACTCGAATTAGTAACTGGACTTTTGCCTTGATATATTAGCACTTATACATTGTGTCAATATTCAACTGATTACCTTCTATTGTGTGATTTTTAAATGGGACTTTATTACTTTCTACTATTCCCCATTATCAACTGCCTCTATTTTACTTATCCTCTTTACTAGGACATAGAGTCCCCCCTTTAATGAAATCATCACTGTGAGACATCTCTGGTCCATGCCAGTGCCATCTGCTTTGATATTACTCTCCTGTAATGGGTTTCAGAGTAGCAACAGTATTCCTCTGTATCCACAAAAACCCCCCATCTTTTGTAGTGATAATCAAGATGGCCCATTTCAGACAGTTGACAAGAATGTGTGAGGATACTTAAAATGGGGAAATAGATAGAATGGCTGGGTCATTACACAAATTGAATCTATTTCCCCATGTTAAGTATCCTCACATCTTCTTGTCAGTGTGTCTGAAATGGGCCCTCTTGATTATCACTACAAAAGGTTTTTTTTTCCTCTTGCAGATAATAATTAATTAGCCTCTTAGAGTAGGTATGGTAACTTCCACCGTTTCATGTTCTCTGTATTTATATATATCTACTTACTATATGTGCTATTCTATGCATCTGATGAAGTGGACTGTAGCCCACGAAAGCTTATGCTCAAACAAATGTGCTAGTCTCTAAGGTGCCACAAGTACTCCTGTTCTTCTCTTTTCACAAACAGCACAGGGTTAATTTCTCTATGAAAACAATTCTAATTGATCTCCATTGGGGGCAAAGGGAGATCCCAGCAGCAGAGGTGGCCAGGGGGAGGCTGATTTCCCCAATAAAGGATACAAGACTCCAGAGCAGGGGACATTATGGGTTTGTATTATGTACAGAGGCATGCTGGGCAGCAGGAGACAGAGTTTTCAAAGAAGATTTGAGGAACAAGTCCAGTGCTCACTGAAATCAAGGGAAAGGCTCCCATTGATCTTAAAGGGCTTTGCATCAGGTTATTCATGTTCTCTGTCTCACCACTTCTACAATAAAACAACTGAACAAAAAATTTACCACATGATCTGACCAAGAACTGTTGAGTATTAAGCATTAATAAAAAGTGTTAAGTATTAACCATTAACAAAATGTGGGGTGTTTTTTTTTTGAGTATTAAGCATTAATAAAATGTGGGTTTTCCTCTTTCATTAAAAAAAAATCTAACTTTTTCTGAACACTCTGCCAGTTTTGTGGACTAGGGACTTTCCTTCCCTATGTACGTGTGCAATGTCCCAGTACAATGGGGACCCCATCTCTATTTGAGTCCTTAAGGAATCACTATAGTAAAATAATAGTAGGCCTTGTGCTTCTGGTGATTTCTGATGGGGCTGATCTGGATATTACTGAACAATATAAAATGACTTCACTTTCTACTCCCAAGCTCACAATCAAATCCTTACTCCAAAGAAAGGAAATAAATACAATCTAGTCCTGTGGCACCTGATAGTGAAGTGGGTATTCACCCACGAAAGCTCATGCTCCAATATATCTGTTAGTCTATAAGGTGCCACAGGTTTCTTTGCCACTTTTACAGATCCCAACTAACACGGCCACCCCTCTGATACTAAATACAATCTAGAAAATCAAAAAATAGACCCCATCCCAAAGCAGAAGTTTATTTTATTAGTTTACACTGAGAAGGGGAAAGAACCAGAGACTCTGAATTTTTATGGAATTGAATAGAGGGAAAACCACAGTATTGTAAAGCAAACTCCTTAAATGAGCATTACTCGTTCTCAATCATTAGATACATCACTTGGAGAATGGAGAAAACAGAAGGGGGAAATCAAATGTCGATCATCGAATGAATGCTGCTGGGATTCAGGGATCTCCCCAGTCTGCAAATTCTTCTCTGCCTGATCTCTAGTGACCTACACTGTCATCATGACTGAACCCGTGCCCATTCTTGCACTAGTTGTGGCTGATCAGCATCTCCATACCCACCATGTACTTCCTCCGGGGGAACTTGGCCTGCTTGGAGACCTGCTACACCTCCACCATCCTGCCCAGGATGCTGGCCAGTCTTCTGACTAGGGACAAAACTGTTTCTGATGCCAACTGTACTGTGCAGTTTTATTGCTTTGATTTCCTATTGACTGTTGTGCGTTTTTTTTACTAACTTTGATGGCTTATAATCAATACTTAACAATATAGAAAGCTCTGCGAAGTGCAGCCCTTATGAATGGCAGGTTCTGTATGTAGCTAGCAGATGGATCTTGGCTAAAGTCATTCACAGTTTTTACTACATTCATATATTTAATGTCTTAATTAGCTTTCTGTGTCCCTAATGAAATAGATATTTTTCTGGTGATTTTGACCTAATGATTAAACTCTCCTATGGTGACACTTGTCTGGCTATCCTGGTGACCCTCATTTTCTCCTCTGTAGACATCATTTCCCCATCTCTTTTGACCCTGGAATCCTATGTTTGTATCATCTCCACCACCTTGAGAATCCCTTCCACCACCAGGAGGCAAAAGGCATTTTCCACCTGCTCCTCTCAACTTATCATATCAGTTTTCTATGGGATCCTAATGGTTGTCTATATATTACTAAACAGCAGTGCACTGAGAGCCCGGAAGAAAGTGTTTTCTGTCCCTCACACTGTCTACATGTCCCTAATCAATCCCCTCTTCTACAGCCTGAGAAACAAGGAGACCCTAAGATCTCTTGGAAATGTAGGGTGTTGTGAGAGGTTAGGGTGACCAGACAGCAAATGTGAAAAATTGTGACAGGGGGTGGGGGGTAATAGGAGCCTATATAAGAAAAAGATTCAAAAATTTGGACTGTCTCTATAAAATCGGGACATCTGGTCACCTTATGAGAGGTTGATTGGAACGGTAATAATTATTAATTGGCTGCAAATGAAGCATCAAGGTGTCCCACGTTTTGATCAGTCAAAACCTGTGCTTTGAGATCTTTGGATGGGAAATAGTCTGTTAGAGCCCGATGTTATTCTAAAAGGCATGGAAATTTATCTCCCATTCTCTGGGGGCTCTTGGCACAGACACAAACCATGGGGGGAAAGGGCAGATTTCCTCTGGGATTCGAATGTTCATGGCATCAGTTTTGGGGTTACACTGTTTTAACAAACCGCACAGCATTAATTCCCTTGTGAAGGTAACTCTAAGTGCTCACCGCCAGCAAGGCCCAGGGGAGATCTCAGCAGCAGAAAGGGCCAGAGGGAGGTTGCTGTACCTGATAAACCCTGCAAAGATCCAGAGCCGGAGTCATACAAGTGTTTGTGTGATGCAAACAATCATGCTGGGCCACAGGAGACAGAGCCATTCCTCAACAACATATAGGTATCTCCCGAGCAAAGGACAAGTCTGACTGTGAGACCAGACACCATGCAGTCTCTCCTTCATGCTTGGGATTAAAGGTGAGTGTTACCAGCCTCAGGGCAAACCCTCAAACTCTCTCTCTGACTTAACTCTTACTTTGAAAGACACGCCTGTTTGACAGTGTCCTCATTTAGTGTCCTGAGTAAGGACTTAACATCTCATCTCACCATGGGCAGCTAGTGATGAGCACTGTGCATAATCTGGTCACTTAAAAGTTCAGACGGGTTCTGTGTCATCCCCCACCTCCATCACACTACAAGGGACCTGCCCATGGTCATTCAGGGAGTCTGAGACAGAACTAGAATTGAAACCGGTATTTCCTAGTCATATTTTAGTTTGTTAACCACAAGATCATAATTATTGTTAATTATGAGTCAAATCTTATCTATCTATCTATCTATCTATCTATCTATCTATCTAGCTAGCTATGCCAATTTAGGGCCAATCGGAGGAGCCGGGGGCAGAAGGGTAATTTGGCCTAGGTCTCAAGCTCAAAGGAGCCTCAAATTTAGACACTTCTTAATTTTTTGTCATTTGATAAATTTCACTACTTGTTTTTATGCTCATCCCTGTTGGACCAAAATGTGACACACTCTCTCAGCTTAGAGCTGCAATTTTAAGCACATAAGAGATGTGATTTGGTAAAACACATATTTTTTTTATGTGTTTTTTAACTGACTTGGATTTTATCACATTAAAGAGTTAATTTTTTTCATAAATATTAATAAAAATATATCGGTTCTGATGGCACCAGATTAGACCGTGATGAACGTGTCCTCTCAGATCAGCTAATTATGGCGTGGATTGCACCCTCAGCAAGTTTGCAGATCACACTAAACTGGGAGGATTGGTAGGTACGCTGGAGGGTAGGGATAGGATACAGAGGGACCTAGACAAATTAAATGACTAGGCCAAAAGAAATCTGATGAGGATCAAGAAGGACAAGTGCAGAGTCCTGCACTTAGGACAGAAGAATCACATGCATTGTTGCAGACTAGGACAGAGTGGCTAGGCAGCAATTCTGCACAAAAGGATCTATGGGTTACAGTGGACTAAAAGCTGGATATGAGTCAACGGTATGCCCTTGTTGCCAGGAAGGCTAATAGCATTTTGGGCTGTATTAGCAGGAGCATTGCCAGCAGATCGAGGGATATGATTATTCCCCTCTATTTGACATTGGGGGAGGGGGCCTCATCTGGAGTACTGTGTCCAGTTTTGGGCCCCAAGCTACAAGAAGGATGTGGAAAAATTGGAAAGAGTCCAGCGGAGAAGAAAAAAATGATTAGGGGTCTGGATCAAATGACTTCTGAGGAGAGCCTGAGGGACCTGGGATTGTTTAGTCTGCAGAAGAGAAGAATGAGGGGGGGATTTGATAGCTGCTTTCAACTACCTGAAAGAGGGTTCCAAAGAGGATGGATCTAGACTGTTTTCAGTGGTACCTGATGACAGAACAAGGAGTAACTGTCTCAAGTTGCAGTTGGGGTAGTTTAGGTCGGATATTAGGAAAAACCTTTCACTAGGAGGATGGGGAAGCACTGGAATGGGTTACCTAGGGAGGTGGTGGAGCCTCCTTCCTTAGAGGTTTTTAAGG
Organism: Gopherus evgoodei; assembly: GCF_007399415.2. Taxonomy (NCBI): domain Eukaryota; kingdom Metazoa; phylum Chordata; order Testudines; family Testudinidae; genus Gopherus; species Gopherus evgoodei. The sequence continues at coordinate 7,594,089 of NC_044342.1, read as the reverse complement.
TCAGGCTTGACAAAGCCCTGGTTGGGATGATTTAGTTGTGGATGGTCCTGCTTTGAGAAGGGAGTTGGACTAGATGACCTCCTGAGGTCCCTTCCAACCCTGATATTCTATGATCCTAGGATTATATAAAGAAACCACTACTAGTGGCTGGTGCTGGATCAAGTGCATGTTGAAAGGTTGAGAACTGTTGCATTTTAGCGTCTTTATAGTTTTACATCTAGTTGACTAAGGAATTATTTATGTGTGAGAATTCCTCATTATTATCTTCATATGGTAGCTAAAAGAGGTGACTGGTTGGATGGTTGAGCCCTAGGTGGGTACCTTGTCCATCATCGTGGACTTTTGTAGTCTATAGGACCAGATTCAAGGTGAACATTTCTGAGGACAATCTAACACCAATTGAAGTTATTGCTCTTTAGGAGCCTAGATGTTTTTAAAATCCACTAAGTGCCTAAATACCTTTAAAAATCTGGCCCTGGATGCTCCTCTAGAAGATCTCTTTTAGCCAAACACAAGGTATTGAGTTCAAAATTGGGGACATGGGGGCTAATCTATGGTGTGCATTATACAAGATGTGAGACTAGATGATCAAATGGCCTTTTTAGGACTTTAAATCTACTTATCAATGAATAAATGGAAAGGGGGTTGGGGTTGAAAGTGATAAATTATCCATGCTGTTGCTTTTTTTTTTTATAGGTGCACGACACCTCTCTGTTCCAAAACCCTGTGCAAAGCCTGAGTGTGAAAGAATACAACCCTGATCTCAGTTTGCAAGGTCATTTTTTAATGGTATCTGATGGAATCAACCCAGTTTAATTGTGCTGCAACTTCCCCAAATAATTATTACTTTTTCTTTGTCACTAGATACCTCAGATGGAGCGAGGAGAAGGAGGAAACCGACGTACACCTCACAGAGAAAAGAGAAGGGAAAATCAAACATCCATCGCAGAATTCATTCTGCTGGGATTTGGGAACCTCCCTGAACTGCAGATTGTTTTCTTCTTGCTGTTTCTAGTGATCTACTTAGTCACCATGGCTGTGAACATCCTCATTGCTGCACTGATTGTGACTGATCACCGCCTTCACACTCCCATGTACTTCTTCCTGGGAAATTTGTCCTGTTTGGAAATCTGCTATTCCTCCACCATCCTACCCAGGATGCTGGCCAGTTTCATGACCGGGGACAGAACCATTTCTGTTACAGGCTGCATGGTGCAGTTTTTTTGGTTTGGTTTCCTAGCGACTGCTGAATGTTATATGTTAGCTGTGATGTCTTATGATCGCTACTTAGCAATATGTAAACCCTTGCACTATACAACACATATGGATGGCAGACTCTGTATGCAATTAGCAGCTGGATCTTGGCTAAGTTCATTCATCTCTCTTTCCATATTAGTATCTTGTATGTCACAATTAGCCTTTTGTGGCCCTAATGAAATTGATCATTTCTTTTGTGATCTCACCCCAGTGATTAACATCTCCTGCAGTGACACAAATATGGTTATCATGGCAACTCTCATATTATCTTCCATAAATGTCGTTCTCCCATTTCTTTTGACTCTGGCATCTTATGTTTTTATCATCTCCACCATCCTGAGAATCCCTTCTACCACTGGGAAGCAAAAGGCATTTTCCACCTGCTCATCCCACCTCATTGTGGTTACAATTTTCTACGGGACCCTAATAACTGTCTACATGTTACCAAACAGCAATGAACTCACAGCCCCAAACAAAGTGTTTTCATTTTTCTATACTATCTTGACACCCCTGATCAATCCCCTCATCTACAGCCTGAGAAATAAAGAGGTCAAGGAGGCCATGAGGAGAGCTCTGCCGAAATGTAGGGTTTCCTCATGAATCCAGAAAAATTGACTGAAATGGGGATAAATCAACTCACTAGTCAGAATAGAACCATATATATAGTCCTAGTTCTTATCAATCTAAGCATCCTGAATCATAGGAAAAGGCTACTAAGGCTATTTTAGAGTTTTCTCTCTTATTTAGTTTTATTTATTTAGATAAAAACTAACAGACTCTAATACGGTTTAAATTGTCACAGGCCCATCGATTTCAGTGGAGAGATGTAATTTGAATAAGACGATGATCTACCTCAAAAATGTATTTTATAAAATTCCATCCTAGGTTCCAGCCATCTTTTTGAAAATGCAGAGCCCAGTCAAATGCATGCTAGGAAATTAACACTCTGTTTATTTTTATTGTCAATATTATTTCAGTCTCTCTAACATTGGCTACCAAGTGTTCTTCCACTGCAAAACAGAAAGAGGGGTAAAAGTGTATAACACTAATCTGAATGGGAGAAATTTCCAAAGTGGGGCTGGGCAGTTCAGCTTTCAAATCATACGGAAAGTTACTGGGGTTTGGTTCCTCCTCTTCCTAAGATGCTTTAAAAATCCTTTTGTTTATCTTCATAGCATTGTTGGCATTAACCCTCCCTTGAATTTCAGGGTTTTCAAAGCAGATTTGAGGAACAAGTCCAACAGCTACTGAAATCAAGGGAAAGGTTCCCTTTAACCTCAATGAGGACTTTATCAGGCTATTTAGCCTCTGTGCATCATCCCCCATATGACAATACAACAAATGAACTAAAAAACAACTCTCCTGACTGTTGGGTATTATGTGGTAATAAAATGTAGGATTTTTCTCTTATCCTCTTTCATTTTTTAAAAATAATTTTCAAACAATTTCGAAACACTTGTTAGGTTCCAGAAGAACTTCCTAATCTGTGCTTATTAGATTTTCAATTTATTGTTGCAATCTTAGGACAATGTTCTCAATGTCTCAAATTAAACAAAGCTAGGGATCTATTCAGGAGAGGTAGTCGATGGATATTTTTTAACCTATATGAATTTTCAAAACTTTAAAAAAAATTTTCAGAATATTTTTAAAAAGCTGAAAACCCTGAGTTTGAAAAAATGTTGATTTCAAATGGGCTCTTGTTCTGATTATTCGTCCACTTTTTTTTGTCCTTTCTGAAATCTATCTTTTCTGAAGAAAATCAAACCAGCAATTGACCAACTGACCCAGTCAAAAGATGGTTATGTATGTTTGACAAAGAAAAATTATAATATGATGGGCTGGAGTGCTGTGTTGCACTGTACGTCAAAGTAGAAAGCTGTAACCTCCATCTTCATCATTTGTATATGGTTGTGATATTTCATACAAAGCATGCCACGTAAGATACCCTATGAAGGATCATTATCTGCTGGAACTCATTGTTATTTCAAAATATAGAAGTCATTAGTGTGTATGAAGTTATGAGTTTTTGCTATATGGTTGTTATTGAAATATGTTGTGAATCTGGGAGACGCCCACTGCTAACTCTCCAGTGACAACAAAGGTGGAGACCCACACCCAAACAGGCTTTAACTGACCATGACTACTCATTGATCAGCAGGGGAATTGTAAACAAGAGATTTCCAATTCTGTAAGACAATTCAGTATCACCTGAAGACTAACAGGAATGTGGCTTGGCTGGTAAGGATCTCAGTCCTTGGGCATTTCAACCCCCGGTGAGAGCAGAAGGCCTTCTTAAAAAAAAAAAAGGCAAGAAACTTCTGTGAGATTAGTGCACATAACCTGGGGTTTACGAGTGCTGGATTCCAGTGCCTGAGTTTTGAAGATTTTTTAAATGTCTTTTATCTTACACAGTGCTCCATTGGGTAAGGCACTGGACAGTGAATGAAGAGATCTGGATTCTGTCTGCTGCTCTGATCTGAAGTGAGGTCTTGGACAAACCATTGTAACTGTCCCTTCCCACTCTCCTTTGTCTATGTCAAGTGCAAGTTTTTTGGACAGGGCCAGACACTTTCTCTGTGTGTGTGTAGCACTCAGAACAATGAGCCCCCCCTTCTCTATTTGAGTCCTTAAGAAGTCATCGGCATCAAATAATCACAGCCCTTGTGCTTTTGCTGATTTCTGCTGAGGCAATATAAAATCACTCCCACTTCTATCTCCAAACCCACAATCAAATCCCAACTCAGAGGAAAAGGAATAAATACAACCTAAATAATCAAAAATGAAAAATTTCAACCTAAACCAGAGGGTTTTGTTTTCACACCAAAAAATAACATGAGACAGAGACTCCATTAAATTTACAAGGGACTTTACTAGGCTTATTAATTTGATGTTGAAGTTATCCAGATACAATAGTGATGGGCCGCGATAAAAATCCCTCAGATACACACTGAAATTTTTGAATAGTAATAGACAAAAGCTTTCAATCTGTGCGGCCCAGCAGCCAGGGATAACATATTGGTGGAGGAAGCCTGGGGGATATTTCCAGCTATGCCAGTGGCTGTTTTATAACTTTTTGGAAATCATGTCCATTCTCTGTGCCTCAGTTTCCTCATCAGTCAATTGGGGATAAATATCCTGCCATACAGAGTAGTGTGCTTTGAGATCCATGGATGGAAAATGGCCTGTAAGAACTAGATGTTACTATTAAAGGCATTCTATTATTCTCCATTCTCTTGAGTTCTTGACACACACAGAGCACATGGGGGAACAGAAAAACTTCTTTGGGATGAGAATACCAGAGGCATCAGCTTTGGTATTACACTGTTCTAACAAAACAGCACAGTGTTAATTCTATCTCTGTGAAGGTAATTCTAAGTGATCCCCAGCATGAGGCCCAAAGGAGCTCCCAGCAGCAGAGGTGGCCCGGGGAAGGCTGTTTTCACCAATAAAGAATGTGAGAATCCAGAGCAGGAGACATTAATGTTTTGTGTCATGCAGACTGGCATGCTGAGCAGCAGGAGAGACACCCATCCTGACAGCAACATGCAGCTCTCTCTCCTAGAACCGAGGGGACAAGACTGACTGTGAGAGCAGCCCTATCACCGTCGATGGAAAGGTCGCTGCTTCATGCTGAGGATTAAAGGCGAGTGAGACAAGTCACAGGGCAAACCTTCAATCTCTTCCTCAGAGGACACTCCTCTTGGTCAGTGTCTTCACTCACCGGAGCTTGGCCTGAGTAAGGACTTCAGAACGTGATAATGATTTTTCACTAGAGAAACTGATGAAAGACAAAGGAGATCTGCCTACCACCCCTCACTTTTCTCTCTCTAATAAGCCATTTATGCACCCTTCTAAGCTCTTAAATCTATCCCTATATCAAGACTCTTCTACAGTCTCTCTCTGTCTTTTTATCTCTCCCTCTACCAAATCCCTTTCACATCTCTCCATCTTTTTACTTAGACATCTATAAAGCTCTGTTGAGTCCCTTACACATCTATCTATCTATCTATCTATCTATCTATCTATCTATCTATCTATCTATCTCCTTAAACTTCTGATAGTTCCCATATAAACTCCTCTGTCTGTCCATCAATCACCTTACACATCTGTCTGTCTCCCTACCCTGCACACTTCACTTTCTCAGAAGCCTTTCTCCACCTTTCTCCTCAGTTTCTAAACTGTTCCTCAGCTGCCTACCCAGCCCTTCCTGTAGTGCAGATTCCTATGTGCCTGCCCACACCAGACCTGTGAGATGCTATGTATCTTCTGTTGTGTGTCTGAGCACCACACAGGAAAGGGCTCTACATTTGAAATGCATGGAGACTGGAAATCCTTAGAGATTAAGTAGTGGCACCAGTGGAACAAACTTTCTCTGGTCATTTAATGCTCCATCTTAGCTCTCAAGAGGAAGGGTATCCCAATGGTTAAGACACTAGCTCAGGGTTTCTCAAACAGGGGTTGCCGCTTGTGGAGGGAAAGCCCCTGGTGGGCCAGGCTGGTGAGCTTACCTGCCCCATTTACAGGTTCAGCCGACCGTAGCTCCCACTGGCCACGGTTCACCGCTGCAGGCCAATGGGGGCTGCTGGAAGCAGCAGCCAGTACATCCCTCTGTCTGCACCACTTCCAGCAGCTCCCATGGGCCTGGAGCAGTGATCCACGGCGAGTGGGAGCCGCAATTCGCCGGACCTGCAGATGGGGCAGGTAAACACACCGGCTTGGCCCAGCAGGGACTTTCCCTACACAAGCGGTTACCCCTGTTTGAGAAACCCTGATCTAGTTAGTCATTTGGTTTCTAGACTAGACTTGAGTTCTGTTCTCTGCTCTACCACTGCCTTTCTGTATAGCATTGAGCAAGTCACCTTGGGCCAGAATTTTAAAGGTATTTTGGTGCCTACTTGGATTTTCAAAAATAGCTACCTGCCTAACACCCATTCAGATCAATGAGTTTTAGTTACCTGGATGCCTTTGAAAATCCCACTAGGCCTCTAAATACCATTAAGTATCTGGCTCTGGCTGCTTTTTTTAAAATATGTTAGCCAAACACAAATAACTGAGCTCAATGCAGGACTAACTGGGAACATTCTTTGGTATATGTTGTAGTGGATGTCAGATAAGATGAGCTAATGGTCTCTTTTAGCCTGTAACTTCATGAACAGATGAATGAAAGAAGTTGAGAAAAGGTGTAGAAAAATGAGAAATTCACTGTGTTCCTACTCTTTGGCTGGGATGATGGGGAAAATCTATCATCTCTGTGCAACACCTGGATGAGAAGCCATTTCTCAGTTGAGGGGAATATAAACCCTGGTCTTCTTTGGCACTCTGAGTTTATAATAAATGAGATAAAGGGAAACCACAACATTGTACAGCAAACTCATTAACAAATCAGTACTTTTTCTTAATCACTAGTTGCAGCACATGGAGAATGGAGAAAGCAGAAGGGGAAAATCATACGTCTATCACAGAATTCATCCTGCTGGGATTCAGGAATCTGCCTGGACTGTAAATTCTGTTCTTCTTCCTGTTTCTAGGGATCTACATAGTCACTATGGCTGCAAACATCCTCATTGTAGCTCTAATTGTGGCTGATCAACACCTTCACACTCCCACATACTTCTTCCTGGGGAACTTGTCCTGCTTGGAGATCTCCTACACCTCGGCCATCCTGCCCAGGATGTTGGCCACTTTCCTGACAGGGGACAGAACCATTTCTGTTATGGGCTGCATGGTTCAGTTTTATTGGTTTGGTTTCCTAGCAACTGCTGAATGTTCTATATTAGCTGTGATGTCTTATGATTGATACTTAGCAATATGTAAACCTCTGCGCTATGCAACACTTATGAATGTCAGGTTCTGTATGCAGCTAGCAGCTGGATCTTGGTTAATTTCACTCATCGTTCTATCCATATTAATATATTTTATGTCACAATTAGACTTCTGTGGCCCCAATGAAATTGATCATTTCTTTTGTGATCTCACCCCAGTCACTAATCTCTCCTGCAGTGACACTTCTCTGGTTACCCTGGCGACCCTCATCTTCTCTTCCATAAACATCGTTCTTCCATTTCTTTTGACTCTGTCATTTATGTTTATATCATCTCCACCATCCTGAGAATCCCTTCCACCACTGGGAAACAGAAGGCCTTTTCCACCTGTTCCTCCCATCTTATCGTGGTGACAGTTTTCTATGGGACCCCAATAACTGTCTACATGTTACCAAAAACCAGGGCTCTGAGAGCCCCAAATAAAGTGTTTTCATTCTTCTACACAGTCTTGACACCACTGATCAATCCCCTCATCTACAGCCTGAGAAACAAAGAGGTCAACAAAGCCCTAAGGAGAGCTTTGCCGAACTGTAGGGTTTTCCTATGAATTCAGAGAAATTGATTGAAATTGGAATAAATCATCTCACTAGTCAGAAGGGAACCATCTTAGTCAGTCTTTCTCAAAATGGGATCCATGGACCCTTGGGGTCCGTGAGGGTATCCAAGGGGGTCTGTGGGCCCCACTTATCAACTCCTTCCCCTCTGCCCAGCACCTCCTGCATACCAGGAAAGAGCTGTTTAGTTGCATTGAGATTTGGTTTCTACTTTTCCTATGCTGCTTTGAAAATCTTTGCCTCTATCTTTAAGTATTTGTTTACATTAACCATGAGTTGAGTTTTGAGAGTTTTCAATGAAGAATCGAGGACCAAGACTAACTTCTACTGAGATCAAGGGAAAGGTTCCCATTGACCTAAAAGGGATCTGCATCAGGCTACTCTTCCTGTGTGCATCACAACCTTTCCCAGAACAAAACAAATGAACTAAAAAATTAACAGCTGGCATGACCGGGAACTGTTCAGTATTAAGTGGCAATAAATTGGTTTCTTTTTTTCTGTTTTCCTCTTGAGTGTTTTTAAATAATTCTTCAAACATTTTCTGAATACTTGTAAGGTAGTTTGAGATATAATCCTAATAATGTTCTATTTTGAATTTATTAGATTTCCCTTTTAATTCTTCCTGTCTTATAAAAATGTTCTGAAAGTCTCACATTAAACAAAGGCAGGGGTCTGTTTAGGATAAGTCATGCATGATATATATCTCGACCATCTTTAATCCCCTCAAGTATGTATACAATATATATTGCTAATAGACAATTTAAAAGAAACCAGGATTTTTTCCAAAAAAGTGAAAAGCCTCAGTCTGAAAAATGCTGGATTTAAGGGGGCTCTGGTGCAAACTACTGATTCACTATGTGTAATCTCTTCAGAATCTACTTTTCCTGCAGAAAATCAAACCAGCTAACAAGTGACCAACCAGCCCAGTAAAAAAAAGTTATGTATTCAGTTATTATATAATAGATTTTTTCCCCATTCTCACATTCCCTCAATGCATTTTAAATAATCGTTTGACCTTGTCAGAAGCCTATTGCATTTGTGACAGCCTGTTGTCTGTGTTCCTTGGATTCTCCATTAGTCCTCGCAAAATGTCTCAAATTGTCGAGATCCCCTTGGCTTACAAGACCAGTGCTCTAATGCTTAAGCTATGGAGAGTTTATGTGATCCAACATGTCTTACACTGTGCTCCAGCAAGTAAGGCACAGGGCTAGAGATCAGAACACTGATCTCAAGTGGGGTTTCAGCCAAGCCATTGGCTTCTCTTTTCCCAACTCCCCCTTTTTCTATTTCAGTTGGAAATGTTGTGGGGCAGGGAGTTTATCTCCTTGTGTGTGTGCAGCACCCAGTACAATGGGGATCCTGTGTATATTTGAGTCCTTAAGGAGTCACCATAGTGAATTATAATACCCCTTGTGCGTTTGGTTGCTGCAGGGGCTGACTAGGACATTACCTAGGGAGGTGATGAAATCTCCATTGTTAGAGGTTTTTAAGGTCAGGCTTGGCAAAGCCCTGGCTGGGATGATTTAGTTGGGGTAGTTCCTGCTTTGAGCAGGGGGTTGGACTAAATGACTTCCTGAGGTCTTTTCCAACTCTAATCTTCCATGATTCTATGATTCCATAGTATTTAACAATATAAAATGACTTTGCCTTGTACTCCCAAAACCCCAACCAAATCTCCACACAGAAAAAGAGAATTAATATAATCAAAAAAGTCAATACCAAAATCTCCAGTCCAAAGCAGAGGGCTTCATCCCCACTCCACCCCAAAAAGCGAGAAGATACAGAGTCTGCATTAAATATAAAGGTATTTTGCTGTTAATGTCAACTTTATGTTGAATCTTCTCAGATGATACAGTGATGGGCAGCAATACAAATCCATGCGACACATATGGAAATCTGTGAACGTTAATAGACAAAGGCTCTGAGACTGTCTGGTCCAGCAGTCACAGAGATACACTTTGACTGAAGAAACCTGGAAGCTGTACCCAGTTATGCCAATGTCCTGTTTCACAATCCTTTGGAAATCACTTCCTTTCCCTGTGCCTCAGTTTCCAGATCTGTATAATGGAGATAAAGATACTGGCCATGTGATATAAAGTGCTTTGAGATCTATGGATGGCAAATGGTCTGTTAGAGCGTGATGTTATTACTAAAGGGATAGAAATGTATTTCCCATTCTCTGGGGCTCTTGGCACAGACACAGCACACATGGGGAAAGGGGAGATTTCCTCTGGGATTCGAATATTCATGGCATCAGCGTTGGTGTTTCACTGTTTTAACCAACAGCACAGTGTTAATTCCATTATGACAGTAATTGTGAAAGATAACCAGCAGTAGGGCCCCAGGGAGATCCCAGCAGCAGGAAGGGCCAGGGGGAGGCTGCTGTACCTGATAAACCCTGCAGGGATCCAGAGCGGGAGTCATAAAGGCCTTGAGTGAAGCCAACAATCATGCTGGGCCACAGGAGAAAGAGACATCCACCCACAACATATAAATATCTCCCGAGCAGAGGACAAGTCTGACTGTGAGACCAAGCCCAGTCATTGTTGATGGAGACGTCGCTGCTTCATGCTCAGGATTAAAAGTGAGTGTTACCAGCCTCAGGGCAAATCCTCAAACTCTTCCTCAGACTTTACCTCACCAAAAAGAACACTCTTAGTAGACAGAATCCTCACCTCTTGGCAGTTTTGCCTAAATAAGAACTTAAGCATCTCATCATGAGACTGCTAGAGAAATGGATGAAACACAAAGATCTATGTCTTAAGCTCCTTATCTATCTATCTATCTATCTATCTATCTATCTATCTAATCTACTGAGACAATTACTCATCCCTCTATCTGTCTACTTATTAATCGGTTCATCTCTCTTTTGAGTTCTTTACAGATCTATCTAACCATTGAACAAGTACCTGTCTCTGAGACCAAAGCCTCACCCTATCTGCCCTTCTCCTTACACATCCCTCTATCAATATATTTTTTCTTTTATCTTCTCTCTGTCTGTCTTTCTCTCTTTCTGCCTGGCAGCCCATTATTTTCTCAGGATTCACCTGCCCGGCCTAGTCCTGGGAGATGCTACATGTCTCTTGTTGAGAATCTTCTCCATGGATTACAATGGGAGTTTAAGCTGCTTCACATTTCCTGTGAGGTGCTGAGCACTACAGATGAAAGGGGTTCACATTAGAAATGCACTGAATGGAGCTTGGCATTCCTTACAGATTGGGAAGCAATGACACCTGGATAACAAACTTTTAGTACTGACCAAGTCACTCTGTGCCCAATTTTTAAATGTATTTAAGTGCTTAGTGTGTTGGGAGCTAGACATTGGCTGCTTTGAATTTTGCACTAGGCACAAAATCTAGTTCTTTCGCTCTCTGCCTCAGCTCTCCACCCATAAAATGTGGATAACAGCATTGCTGTACCTCACAGAGACATTATGAGGTGTGGTGCTGTAATGGGGTTATCTAAGAACCTTATAAGGGTACACATTCATTTCTTCCCTCCACTATATCCCTTTAGAGCTCCTGACGTTACTGAACAGAGAGAGTGGCCCAGTATACTAAGTTACTGCAGCGCTTTTTTCTACACAGAGCTGGTCTGCAGTACCACCCAAATAGACTCATGACAGTCAAGCAACTGCTGACAGCTAATAATTGGTTGCAAGTTTTTACAGCTCCTTGAAGGACCTAATGCCATGGGATCACCATGAACACATATAGCCAGGAATTAATCAGTAACCTTTAATAGTTGATGGGTAACTAATAGTTCACAATTCATGACCGATAATAAGAGGCCTTTATTGGTCACTGAGGCAACAAGAGTGAGAAGAGTCCGCATGTGTGCCTGCTTGGGGGGTTTCCTTTGTGCTTTTGGGCAGGAACCTCTATACAGTCTCTTGTTTTCTGTGCTGCTGATCAGTATTCTGCCCTCATTTCAGGCACTAGCTGGATACAATCACATTCATGTCCTAGAGTGTCTGTCTGTAGGACCTTAACCCCCAATAAATAAGTTTAGGAGTCATAGGTTGAAGAGCAACTCAGAATAAGCTCCCCCTAAGATGCCATGGCTAAAAGAACAGATGTGATCCTTGGATGGATAAACAGAGGAATAAGGAGCAGGAAAGTGTAATTACCTTTCTCTACAGCACTGGTGAAACAGGCAATGCAATACTGCACCCAGTTCTGGGGTTCGCATTTTAAGAAGAATGTTGCAAGATCACAGATGATTGTAACTCAAAGAGACACAAAAATGATGCCGGGCTGGAGAAAATGCTTCAAAGTGAGAAGCAGTTCGAAGAGCCCAACTCTTTTGCTTATCAAAAACAAGGCTGAAAGCTGACTTGATTACAGGGAATAGGGAGAAAGGAGCAAGTACTAAAGGGCCCTTGAAACTTGTGGACAAAGGAAGGACAAAACCCAACAGCTGGAAGTTAAAGTCAGATGAATCTAAATGAGAAATAAGCACACATTTTTAAAAGTGCAGGTGATTATCCTGTGGGACAAAGTACCAAGGTCGGTGGTGGTCTCTTGATGCCATCCAATCAAAACGGAGGGTCAGATTTTTAAAGGTATCGAGATGGCAAACACTCATTGAAGGTGCTACTCCTTGGGAGCCTAGATTCTTTTAAATTCTTACTAAGTGGCTAAATAGCCTTAAAGATCTGGCCCTGGACGCTTTTCTAGAAGATCTTCATTAGCCGAACACAGGTTATTGTGTTCAATGTGGGGGAAACTGGGGGAAACCACGCTGTGTGTTATACAGGACCTAATAGCCCTTTGGGGCCTTAAAATCTATTAATCCATACATGAAAAAAGCCAAAAACCTGTGGACAAGGGTTGAAAGTGATCAATTAACTGTGTTGTTGCTTTATTGGGCAGGTGTGTGTGTGTGTAGTCAGGGAAATTCTCTTTCTAAATCTCTGTGAAAAGTTTGAATGTGACACAGGTTTTTGTTTGTTTGTTTGTTTGACTATGAGAGAATATAAACCCACTGGGTAGTGTGAATTATTATGGAATCAAAGGGATCGAAATCCATCCAGCTTCATGGTACAGTATGTGTCCTAACTAACTATTACTTTTTCTCCATCACTAGATATGTCACATGGAGAGAGGAGAAAGAGGAAACCGACATATACCTCATGGAGACAGGAGAAAGAGAAAATCAAACATCTGTCACAGAATTCATCCTGCTGGGATTCAGGAACCTCCCTGAACTGCGCATTCTTTTTTTCCTGCTGTTTATAGTGATCTACATAGTCACCATGACTGCGAACATCCTCATTGTGACACTAGTTGTGGCTGATCAGCACCTGCACACACCCATGTACTTCGTCCTGGGAAATTTGTCCTGCTTGGAGACCTGCTACACCTCCACCATCCTGCCCAGGGTGCTACCCAGTCTCCTGACAGGAATCAATACCATTTCTGTCAGCCAATGCATCACACAGTTTTACTGCTTTGTTGCTACTGACCACTGAGTGTTATCTGCTAGCTATGATGTCTTTTGATCGCTACTTAGCAATATGTAAACTGCTGCACTATGTCACCCATATGAATGGCAGGTTCTGTATCCAGCTAGCAGCTGGACCTTGGATAAGTTCATTCATATTTATTACTATAGTAATATCTTTGGTGTTGCAATTAGCATTCTGCGGCCCTAATGAAATTGATCATTTTTTTTGTGACATCACCCCAGTCATTAAACTCTCCTACAGCAACGCCAGTCTGGTTACCCTGGCGACCCTCATATTCTCCTCCATAGACACTCTCCCTCCATTTCTTTTGACCCTGACATCTTATGTTTATATCATCTCCACCATCCTGAAAATCCCTTCCACCACTGGGAGGCAAAAGGCCTTTTCCACTTGCTCCTCCCACCTTATTGTGGTTACAACCTTCTATGGGACTTTAATGATTGTCTACATGTTACCCAACAGCGGTGCACTCAGAGCTGCCAACAAAGTGTTTTCTGTCCTTTACACTGTCTTGACACCCCTGATCAATCCCATCTTCTACAGCCTGAGAAACAAGGAGGTCAAGGAGGTGCTGAGGAGAGCTCTCCAGAAATGTAGGATTTAGAGAGGGTGATTGATATGGTAATAAATCAGTTCTAGTCTGAAATGACCTTGTCAGTCCTCCTGAGTTATAGCAAGAAGATACTTAGCATTTTTTGCATTTGCATCTCCTAGTCAGTTGAATTTATTTAGGTAAGTTGGGCAGATCTTTATCAGGTGTAAATTGACACAGCTGCATTGGTTGTTATTCCCTATCTTATCTCAGTCTCTCTAACCCTAATAGCCAGTGGTTCCCCCTTTGCAATGAGAAATAGGAAGAATGGTGATAGTGGGTAGCCATGGTGTGAATGAATGAGCCTTCTTTAACCCTTAATTTTATTGTTTTGACATTACATATAAACAGATAAAACAAAACATCTATAAATATGTGCCTGAGATGGAAATAGCATATAAATAATTAAATTCAATGTTCATTATTTGGTAAACCTGGAACCAAACAAATAAACAAAGAAAAACCCTGAACCTGCAGAGGTCATCCAGGGCATCAACTATCAAAGTGACTAAATAGGTAAATATGTGAGAACATATCCTCTGAGTATTGAAGACTAATAAATACTAAACTGCAGAAGTATGCAATAGTTTCATGTGTGACCAGATACCTTTATATGTTTTCCAAATGTTTCTATGGTCTGGTCTACACAGACGCCAGGGGGTGGGGGCAAGCTAAGTCGGTGTATGAAAATAGTGTAGCTGACATTGATGTATTTAGAGGTACTTAACACGGTCTCTTCACCGCGGTAGGTTGACTGCTAACGCTCCCCCTGGATCGATCACTCCGGAGGTAAGTGTAGACATGCCCTATGAAACAGTCATTTTTCCATTAATACCATCATAGAGAGCTCAGTAAGCCTGTCTGTGTAGTAGGGAGAAATTGCAAATTTGCATTTTCTCAAAATAATTCTTTGATTACTATAATAACTACTGCCTGGTAGTATCAACTCCACCAGCACCCCCCAAAGTAAACAAACTTGCAGAAGGAAAAATCTTTAAGTTTTTGCAAGAGCACTATATCATAGAAATATAAGACTGGAAGAGATCTCAGGAGCTCCACTCATGACAGGGCTATAGATCATCTTTGACAGGTGTTTGTCTAACCTGCTTTTGAAAAACTCCAATAATGGAGATTCCACAACCTCCTTAAGCAATTTATTCCAGTGCTTGACCACCCTGACAGTTAGAATGTTCCAGAACACATGCATTTTTGAGAGGAATATGTAGGAGCAGGATTTTATAATTGTACTATGAGAATTAATATGTGATTTGATTTGATCCTGCCAGACACCCTTTTTAATTTCAAGGCAGGAATAGACTAGAATAGTCCTTATGGCTGATTATGGTCACCTTTTTTTTTAGGATAAGATTTTATTACAGTGTTTCCTATAAGGTCTTGCTTCTTGTATGCATTGCAAACTGAGTTGTGTAAGGTTAACCATATAATCCTTCCCAAAATGTTATCCTATCTGAAGGCCTCTGTAAAAGACTGTTTATGTGAATGAGGAATGTATGCATCAGGAAAAAAATAAGGTGTGAAGGCCATTGTTATACCCAGATGCTCAAGGAAGAAAGAGTGAAGAGACTTAAGGACATCAGAGAACTATCAATGCGCATCCATAATGAAGGAAGGGCAGATTGACGACCTTGAGGTGAAGGCTAGCACCCCTATGGACAGGATGACCCTCTGAGAGGTATATTGGAATGTTTATATAAAAAGATACCACCAATAAAGGAGTAACAGGTCATAAACTAACACAACAAAATCCATAGACTTCAACAGATAAAAAAGACTGTAAGAAGAGAGTGCTTTGCCATGGGACTTTGGGTTCATCTTGCCACACTCCAGGAGCATCGGATCATGACTGTAAAATCCCTGCTCCGATCTGCAACCTATTTGGCTGGCCACTAGATTGATCCAGACACTGGACTGGTAACTATACACATCAGCTGGCAACACTCTGTGTGTGTGTGTACAACTAAAAAGCACATGCTAACTGCTGTATTCTCAATAAATGTGGTGTTTTTGCCTTCTCCCTTATAAAGATCCCATGTGCTTCTTAAGTATAACATTTAGAGGACATGCGGAAGGTTGGCATGGGCTTGACGCCTCCAACATTTGTGTTTGTTGCCAATCTAGGTTTAAACGAATGTTCTGGAATCCAGGAGAACCTGTTTAAGATATTTTTCTAGAAGAATTGCAAGGACAAATAACTTGAAGTATCAGTTTTCTCTAGTGATAGTACAGCTATGTTCCTTTCCTCATTTTTTTTCTTTGAGCCTGAGATTGAGAGGGTAATGCAAAGCATTAGGCCACCTACAAGTCATTCCTACAAAGGGACTTCTGTTTCCATATTTCTTAACGTGCTCTTAAAGGTGATAGAATAGGAACAGACCAATTGCCCACTATCCTTCTAGGAAATCTTGAGTTTAGCCACTGAAAGAAGAAATTGTGAGACAGTGGTAGCTGATATTTGTTACATATGTAATCAAAAAAAGGCCCGTCCATTACATTGTATTTTATCTTTAACTTTTGTTAACACTTTTTTCTATCCAAATTGTTTTAAGTGTGGTTTGATCCTGATGCACGGGCTAGCTCACAGTGTTATGAGAAGAGAATGAGTAAGAAGAGATGCCATGATCATCTTCTCACACAGCAGGATGCCCCATGTAAATGCAAAGACTGGATTGTTCCTTAAAGAAGTCAGTATTTCTTAAAATTTGTAATAGAAGGGAGGGAACGAAATGATATAGCTAAAATTTTTCAACCTCAAACCAGGCCAGTGTGTATAAAAAGCTAATGGAGTGGAACAGCCTTACAATAGTACACATTTGGAATGCTATATTATATAGATACACAACTGGTAATCTCATTAACCTTTTTTTTGAACACAGGTTTACATTTGGCCAGTACACTATCCCATGGAAATGAGTTCCACAGGTTAATTTTGCATTGTGTAAAAAAAAAGTATTTCCTCTTGTTGTATTAAACCTGTTGCCTATGAATTTCATCAGGTGACCTCTGGTTTTTGCATTGTGGGAAAGGGTAGATAACATTTCTCTATTCACTTTTTCCACAGTATCCTTGATGACTCCCAGATCTCTTTCCTGAGGTGCAACAGCTAATTTAGAACCTATCATTAAGTATGTATACTTTGAACTATTTTCCCCCAGCTGTGCATTACTCGATACTTAACAATATTAAATTTCATCTGCTGTTTTGTTACCCAGTCACCTAATTTTATGAAATCTCCCTGTAATTGTTTGTAGTCTGCTTTGGAAATAAATAACCACAATAATTTTTTTTATAATCTGCAAACTTTGCCACTTTACTGTTCACTTTTTTTTCAGATCATTAATTAATATTTTGGCTAGCATACAGATCCTTGGGAGTTCCTGACATTTATCTGTCTCATAGTGAAAACTAACCATTTATTCCTTCCTTCTGTTTCCTGTCTTTTAACCTGTCATGGATCCATGAGAGGACCTTCCCTTTTACACCATGACTGTTTACTTTGCCCAACTCAGAGACAACAGATGGATTGCAGCTATATCCGAGAGGTATTCGTGAGAACAGAAACGGCTACTCGGTCGGCCTCCAAAGACGTGGGATGATTTCCTAACAAGGAGATATGAACAAGCGCGGTGAAGGATCGCCAGAGCAAGAGAAGATTGCAAGACGTGTTGTGATCGGCTCAGTTTTAACTGATGAAAGACCGACAGTCTATACAGTCTACCCAGTTTACTTTGCTTAAGAGTCTCTGCTGAGGGACCTTGTCAAAGACTTTCTGGGACAGTTTCCATGTGAGGAGAATTAAAGAGACTGGTGTTCAGATTAGAAAAGAGATGCCTAAGGGGAGTATGCTAGAGGTCCATAAATCATGAATGGTGTGAAGAGGGTGAAAAAGGAAGTTTTAATTATCCTTTCACATAACACAAGAATTTCACCTAATGAAATTAATAGGCAGGAGGTTTAAAACAAACCAAAGGAAGTATTTCTTTACAAAACTCACAGTCAACCTGTGGATTTGTTGCCAGAGGATGTTGTGAAGCCCAGAAGTATAACTGGGCTCAAAAAAGAACTAGATAACTTCTTGGAGGATAGGTCCATCAATAGTTATTAGTCAGAATGGCCAGAAACACAACCCAATGTTCCATATGTTCCTAAATCTCTGACTGCTGGATACTGAGACTGGTCAATAGGGGATGGATCGTTCAATAATTGCCCTGTTCTGCTCATTCCCTCTGAAACATCTGGAATTGGTCACTATCAGAATACATGATACTAGGCTAGATGGACCATTGTTCTGATCATGGCATGGCCAGTCTTATGTTCTTAGTGCCATTCGCAAATGACCAAGGACAACATGTTCCATTTTCAAAAGGGACTTAGGCAGTTAGGGGTCTAAGTGTTGTTGAAAGTCAATGGGACTTAGAATCCTAAGTGTGAGAGTCACTTTTACACATGAGACTGGCACTTAACGTATTTAGGTAATTTACCGAGCTTTACTCATAACAGAGAGCTGCTTATACAAAATACTCCTCAAGCAGTCCCTCTCATTCATATCAAGATGGTCCCAAACTAATTGCTTCTTCTGATTACAACTCAGACAATACTGTTCAGAGGCACAGGTGATCTCTCGTGTAGGCTGATCCCAAGCTATTGATGTCTAACTCCTGTAATCCTACTCTGACAACACTGGGCAGTCAGGTTAGATTCCAGAGCAGTGATGTCATGGGATCTTGCCAAGATAAAACCCTCTAATAAGTAGGCTTCTGCCTTCAGTTTTTGGGTGGAACTTTCAAAGGAACGTGCAATTACTCATATGGGACCAGACTTGTGCTCCAGTTAGCTCAGTAGCCTCTCTTTGACAGTTGCCAGAACCAGATATTTCAGAGGAAGGTGCATTAAAACCTGGAGTTATCAGTTATAGAATAATGTATCTTCTCACTTCTAATATTTGGCAATCCAATCCCATACACATCAAACCACCTATCTACATCAATAGGTACCCATCTATCTATCCATCCATACACAAACACCTCTTTCTCTTTCTCTCTCTCTCTCTCTCTCTCACTTTTCCCATACACACCCATCCATCCTTCTATCCAGCCCTCCATCAATCTATTTATCTATCACCATAAACACACACCTCTCCCTATATAAAATCATGACTAAGTGTGGAGAAATTACATAAGAAAGTGTTATTTACTCCTTCTCATAGCACAAAAACAAGGGGTCACCAAATGAAATTAATTGGGAGCAGGTTTAAAACAAATAAAAGGAAGTATTTTTTTCACACAATGCACATTCATTCTGTGGAACTCTTTACCAGAGGATGTTGTAAAGCCATGACCAAAACAGGGTTAAAAAAAAACCTAGATAAGTTCATGGAGAATTGGTCCATCAATGGCTACTGGCCAGGATTGGCAGGGATGGTGTCCCTATCCTCTGCTTGCCAGAAGCTGGGAATGGGCAGCAGGGGATGGATCACGTGATGATTTCCTGTTCTGTTCATTCTCTCTGGCCACTGTCGGAAGACAGGATACTGGGCTAGATGGACCTTTGGTCTGACCCAGTACTGCCTTTCTTATGTTCCTATGTTCATATATATAAAATAGTTCCTCAAACACTTCTTTCTCTCTTTATTCTCATACACATCAATTCATCTATAATTCTATACTCAAATCTATCTATCTATCTATCTATCTATCTAATCTAAGTACTTCCATGGCTTTCATAACCACAGTAGCTGAGAGTCAAGTGCTAATAACATACTCAGATTGAGTAGTGCCTAACTGCATCCATATTTCCATTGATTTCAAAGGAGTAACTCTAGAAGTATCATCCTACTCAGTATTAATTTTGTCCTGGGTGTCTAGAGTATCTATATATGGGAGGCTACACATTTGGGGGATTATAAATATTACGTGTATAACTAGTGATATTTTGAGAGAATGATACTGTACCGAGGAGTGGAGTTGGTGCCTGGAATACAACATGGTATCAAGGCAGAGAATTGTTGCTAACATTTGAGAGTGTGTCAGGTGTCAGATCCACAATTCAGATATCAAGTTTAATTAATAAAATAACTGTAAATATATTACTCAACTCAAATGGATTTGGCCTGTTGTATGTACATATGTCACAGCGTCAATTACCCCACCCTAGTGCCCTGTTCCATCATGCCTTAGTTTCACATCACTAATTGAAAGCTCTGTGGGCTTGGTAGCTTTCTGAAGTCCTGCAGCTGTGATGGAGAATGTCCAGGAAATATGCAAGGTAACTTCAGTTACAATGGTGTGAAAAGGATACATGAATAGGGCCGGCCAAAATATTTCTTCTGATTGCTTTCTTCATCTTGTATTGGTATTTTGCATAGCTTATATCTGAAATGTCTATTTATCTTTTGTTTTTCTTGGCATCACCTCTTAACAAAAACTAATGTGTTTCATAGTTGTGTGACTATGCCACATGCTTTGAAGTCAGGACCCCTGGATTCTGCTCCGGGCTCTGCCTCAATCTGCTGGGTGATCCCAAGTCTGGGCCACATTCTGTGCCTCAGTTACCCACCTGTAAAACAGCAACTTTGACACTTATCTGCTGCTGAGAAGTACATTGAGAATTATGAAATAAAATGGCCTTATAGGTGGTCAGAACAATACAGTGATGGATGTGTATTTCTCACTCATTGAGTTCTACACACACACACAGAGGAAATGACAAAGAGGAAGATTTCCTATGAGGTTTGTAGGGAGATTGCAATGGCTTTGATGTTTACACTAGTTTTAACAAGGAAGCTGGTGATAATTCCCCCCTGCAGGTAATTTAAAAGTGATCCTACCAGCAGCTTCATGGGATATCCCGACTGCCACAAGAACCTACAAACTCTGTAAGAATAGGGCAGGGGGCATTAACGTTCTGTGTGATATACACAGGAGCATGAATCAAGTAAGAGCAGAGCAGCCCGTCAGCAAGCTGAAGGTATCTTTGCAGAGAAATGTGAGTGTGTGACACTATGAGGGTGGAAAGCAGATCCTGATTCTTACACTCATCAGTGGAGAGGATGGTGCATTGTGCTGAGGATTAAAATAAATCTGATAATTCCAGGGTCAACTCCTGGACAATCTTTCATAGGTTGGAAAACACAACGTAGTTGAAAGGAGAGCAGCTAGAGCTCTTAATGCTGCTGAAATGAGACCCTGGAGAGACTGGCTGGGAAAACTGAGGTATGGCTGCTCTGTTGCAGCAGGGCATCAGCAGATGTCTTTTAAGTCCCACAAACAGAGATTCACAGACATCAGCTGTGTTACAGGGTGTGACTTAGGGTGGAATGTGTGTGAAGATTCCTAGGTGAGTCACTGAATCAATGGGAGTGAGAAGCATCTCTGTGTTTGTCTGCCTGGGGGCTGGGCGTGTTCCCTTTGTGCCCAGAGTCAGTTTTCCTATCACTGTGAGCATGAGTGGCTCCAGGCCTCAGCACGCCAAGTGCGTGCCTGGGGCGGCAAGCCACTGGGGGCACTCTGCCAGTCGCCACGAGGACGGCAGGCAGGCTGCTTCCACAGGCAAGCTGCCGTGTGCTTGGGGTGGCAAAATGCCTAGAGCCGCCCCGATTGTGAGGGTCAGTGCACTAGGCAATGAATGAATATTCATAGTTGCACTAGCTAGGTTTGCAATGTGCAAGAGATGCCTCTTACAGACCTTAAGCATTGTTTCTTGTAACATCTTTCCTGTGCCAATGTTGGTGTATAGGACGGAAACCAGTCTGTTCCATTCATCTCTCTCATTTGCTGCTGTTGATTCTTTGTTCTCTATTGCACTGAGGTTTACTTTCTACCCCAACCAACTAAGAGCTCTTCTTAAATTTCTCTTGGTTGTCCTAACTTCTTCACACCAGTTGGTTTCTACCTGACAGCTTCATGTGGGAGTTAATAAGAACCTATGAATGGCCTTACTGGGTCATCCAAAAGGTCCATCTAGCCCAGCATCCTGTCTTCCGACAGTGTCCAATGCCAGATGCTTCAGGGGTAATGAACACAACAGGTAATCATCAAGTGATCCATCCCATCCTATTAGCAAAATATGAATCATTTGTGGGACAGAGGATCAGTTGGAGGAATTTCCTTTTCAAAAGAGAGAAAGAAGAATGGCACAATTCAACTTTCATCATTCAATTCATCCTCTTGGGATTTGGGAATCTCCCTGAACTTGCAAGTTTTACTCTTTCTAGTGATCTATGTCATGACTATGACTGGGAATATCCTCGTCATTGTGCTAATTGTGGCTGATAAACACCTTCACACCCCCATGTACTTCTTCCTGGGGAACTTCTCTACTTGGAGACCTGCTTCACCTCCACCATCCTGCCCAGGGTGCTGGCCAGTCCATAACTGGTGACAGAACCATTTCTGTTGGGGGCTATCTTGTACAATTGCTTTGGTTGTCTGGTAGCTGCAGAATGTGTCTCGTAGCAGATGATTGGTATTAAGAGATATATGAGTCCCTCCATTATGCAGCCCTTATGAATGGCAGGTTTTCCCTCCAGCCATTCACCTAGTCTTGGATAAATGTATTTCCAGACTATACATTAATAACACAATTAACTTTCTGTGGCCCCAATGAAATTGACCATCTCCTTTGCGATTTTACCCCAGTCATAAAACTCGCTTGCAGTGACGCCAGCCTGATCACAGGGCTTAGTCTTATAACCACTTCCCTAAATGCCCTCTCTCCATTTCTGTTAACCATGATATCCTCCATTTGTATCATCAGCACCATCCTGAGAATCTCTTCCACCAGTAGGAGGCAAAAGGCCTTTTCCACCTGCGCCTCTCACCTTATAGTGGTGACAATTTTCTATGGGACCCTAAAGATAGTGTACATGTTACCAAACATTGAGAGACTTTAACAAAGTTTTCTCTTTCTCCTACACTGCCCTGGCCAATCCCCTCATCTACAGCCTGAGAAACAAGGAGGTCAAGAGGGGCCTGAGAAAAGTTGTCCGTAAATGTATGGTGCTCACATGAATTACAATGGAGTCACTGATTTGGGAATGAATCAGTTAGGCTTAAATAGCAATGGAAGTAACATCTAGGCTGTTCCTACCTCATGCTGATGGGAGCTTTCTTGGGGCATGTGAGGACTTACTAAGCTTTGAGATGGCTTCATTCCCATTCGCAGGTTTATACTGCCCTCACTGCAAACATAACTTTCATGTGTTCTGCATTCCACACAGTGAAATTTGAGATTTTAGTTACATATTTCATCTGCTTCTCTGCTCTGATTGGGTTGAGAGAACTCTCCTTTTTGAGTAAGCACTGGAATTCAATTCCTGTGGGTAGGTTTGGTTTATTAAATATTTTTGCCTCTCATCTTGGTGTCAAGGCTTCCTATGCAATTTTATATTGGGGACAATTATGATGATTTTCATATTTTAATATGTGTTTTCATTGGGCTTGGCAAAATTCATTTTTAAAAATATATTTTAGACAGATAATGGTGTTTGTTTTGATGTATTGTTTATATTTTAGCTATTTAAATTTTCAGATTTGCACAAAATTATGGGTTTTAAGCATTTTTTTTGCAATTGTTATTGATTCAGATTTTTAGAATTGTAGGAAATTGGGGAGGGGGAGAGACAATGGGGAGTGCACCCAATAATTCTTAATGACAGTATATTTGAGAGTCAAAAAGTTAAAACTTTATAACCATTAAAACACAAATTATCAACAAAATGTCACAATATGCAATCTAATTATCCTTAAATCAAACTGTAATAAGTTTTCAAGATGCATTTTTGATACTTTATCTCTCTGTACATTTCCATTTTTATAGATGGAAATATTTTTCATCAGTTTGTGTGCATACAGTGAAATCAATATCTTCCAACATTTACCGATAAAATCTAAACCTTCCAACTTAATAATCATGCATGATTAGAAAGAGCACAAGACCCTAAATGGATTCCAAGCTATCAAAATAAAATATGTGGCATTAATGTTTTCTGTTGAAACAACTCTTTATACTAAAGAACATTTCAATATCAAGAAATAAACAATAAGTATGTGTGACAGCCTGCACTCTTATGCCTTGTGAGATATCATTTGAAAATTCATCATTTGCTGAACATTATTGTTCTGGTCAAGTGTGTGTGGCAACATTGTATGTAAAGTTGTAAGATTCTACTGTATGATGAAACTAAAGTATATTTCAAACCTTGGGAAACAGTCACAAATGGTTTCTAGAACAAAGCAAGATGATGCCTCAGCCAGGCATCAACAAAATCAATGGTCTATCATGTGACCAAGTGACCATTCTTTGGCAGGAAGAAGGGTGTGAGCAAGAAATTTACATCTTGGCAGAAACAGCTGAAGCTTCTCATCTCCACAGAGTTATTGTCAACTGAAATGATTTTCAAACTGAGAGGGAGTTATAAGAAAGGGGAACAGATGCCTTCTCCCTCCTAAATATTCTTCCTCCATTTCTCTCTGCTCACCACGTTAACAACACCCGAAAGATAAGGAAAGGAGCATTTCACTGAAGGAGGGGTCCTGGCTGAAAGGCATCTAGCTAGTACGACTGCAAAAGCATGAGATGAGATAAATCCTTGCTTTGAATTCATTTAGCTTATTAAGTTAGGAATTAGCGTATGCTTTACATTTTATTGCTTTGTAACCAATACTGACTTTTATGCCTCATTAGCTGTAGTTCCTTAAAATCTGTCTTCCTGTAGTTAATAAACTTGTTTTATTGTTTTATCAACACCAGTATATGTTTGGATTGAAGTGTTTGGGGAACTTGATTTGAGATAACAAATCAGAGCATATAATTTTCTATTAATGAAATGACAGACTTTCTATGAGTGTGTATTGTCCAGGGAGGTGCTGAACAGTACAAGAGACATATTTCTGGGGACAAGTCTGGGAGTGGGAATTTACTGGTGTCGCTCCATGGCATAATTCATAAGTAGCTGGCTAGAATACACAAATAGCATAGCCAGGAGTGATTTACCTGCTGGAGGCTGTGTTTGTGCAGACCAGGAGTGGTTGCTCTCATGGAAAAGCAGTATAAAAGGCACCCCAGGCTGAAGAATTGAGAGGACACAGCTGTTCAACATTCCAGACTGTATCCTGTGGAATGTCACAGTACAGCATGGTTAGGCAACCTACGGCATGCATGCCAAAGGTAGCACACAAGCTGATTTTCAGTGGCACTCACAGTGCCTGGGTCCTGGCCACCGGTCCGGGAGGCTCTGCATTTTAATTTAATTTTAAATGATTCTTCTTAAACATTTTAGAAACCCTATTTACTATATATTATATGACAAAATTATTGTTGTATGTAGACCTATAGAAAGAGACCTTCTAAAAACATTAAAATGTATGACTGGCACAAGAAAACTTAAATTAGAGTGAATAAATTAAAACTTGACACCCCATTTTTGAAAGGTTGCCGACCCCTGCAGTATAGAATCATAGACTCAAAGGACTGGAAGGGACCTTGAGAGGTCATCTAGTCCAGTCACCTACACTCATGACAGGACTAAGGATTATCTAGACCATTCCTGACAGGTGTTCGTCCAATCTCTTCTTAAAAATCTCCAAAGATGGAGATTCCACAACCACCCTAGGCAATTTATTCCAATGATTAACCACCCTGACAGTTTGGACGTTTCTCCCAAGGTCTAACCCAAACCCCCCTTGCTGCAATTTAACAATTTTTCTCCCTCCTCCTTGTAACAACCTTTTATGTACTTGAAAACTGTTATCATGTCCTGTCTCAGTCTTCTCTTCTCCAGCCTAAACAGACCCATTTTTTTTCAATCTTCCCTCATAGGACATGTTTCCTAGAACTTTAATCATTTTTGTTGCTCTTCTGTGGACTCCCTCCAATTTGTCCACATCTTTCCTGAAATGTGGCACCCAGAACTGGACACAATACTCCAGCTGAGACCTAATCAGTGCAAAGTAGAGTGAAGAATTACTTCTCATGTCGTGCTTACAGAACTTCTGCCTAACATACCAGAATGATGTTCACTTCTTTTTTTGCAATAGCATTACACTGTTGACTCATATTTAGCTTATGGTCCATTATCATCCTCAGATCCCTTTTTGCAGTACTGCTTCCTAGGTAGTCATTTCCCATTTTGTATGTGTGCAACTGATTGTTCCTTTGGAAGAGAAGCACTTTGCATTTGTCCTTATTGAATTTCATCCCCAACTCCCCAGCTGAGGCATAGCTGTACCACTCATTTACCTCCCCTCATCCAAAGGATTGAGCACCCAGATCCTTTTGTGTTTCCCCTTTATTGTAATCATCAGCCCTCCCTCCTCCCAAGGTGAGCAGTTCTGGTCTCAGTCTCAGCCCAAGAATTTCCCTCTAATTTCCCTGCTAAATCTACCCCATCCCCTGTTTATGTTTGCCCTCACTCATGACCATTGTTGCCATATAAGGGTTTGTTATTGAGCACTTGGCTATTTTTGTCAGTGAACACCTGTAGGTCTGTGGTTTGGGGGTTTTCCATGTGCATCCTCCTTTGGTAGCTTACCAGACATACTTAATGTCAGATAAGGCAGCTCCCCCGAGTCTCAAACAGCATCTTTCATCCTGATGCTCACTGGATTACATTTTTAAAAGTGTCTAATGACTTAGAAGCAAGAATCCCATTGTTCTTAATTGAGGCCTAGATTTCCAAGTACCCAAGTTAGATCAGAAAATTGGACTTAGGCTTTTAGGTTATGTTGGCACTTCTGAAAATTCTACCTATTGATTAGTACCTTAGGGCCAGATGTTTAAAGGTATTTAGCTGCCTAGTGGGATTTTCAAAAACATATAAATTCTCACAATTAATTGATTTCAATGGGTGTTAGGTGCATAGATGCTATTAAAAACCCCATTCAGTGTCTAAATAGCATAAAAAACCTGGCCCTTATTCCTTATGATTTCCATTCAAATTAATACCGAAGAACTAATTCAGTATACTGTGGCTGAACCACTAAGTAACAGACATCACAATATAACTAGATTCAACATCCATGGGGAAGGTAGAGTACCAAAAAGTTTTGATTTTCTTGTGCTGATTGGTGATGCCTGATGATTAAGGCTACAATTTTGGCACAGATATCATAGTGTTCATGGTAATTGTGAATTGGAATGAAGCCCATGACCCCAGAGGCAGTTCCTGTCCTGTGGAACTGAGACTGACTCCCCATTCACAGTTCTGTGACCTGGCCCAAGTGGTCACAGTGCCACTCAGTTTTGGTGCGTCCGCCCCTCCACAGATGGAGACAGAGGGACAGAGGGCCAAATTTGAATGGCATCATTACAAAGCCACTCAGATTTGATTCATCCATCTCTACATGTCCCTTCACTCTCAGCAGCAGTAAAAGAAGGGGTGCCTCCTTCTTACCACAGAAGAGCCAGGAATAGCGGCACTATGAGGGGCAGGCCCCCTTCCTTACCTAGCTCTGAATGCAGACCCAGCAGCCATCTCCTCTTCCACCCAGACTCAACAAGTCCCCAGGACCCATTTCCCGCACAGGAGAAACAGCATCCCTGCCCAATTGGAAGCCTCTGCCAAAGTTCTGATGCTGTGGACTGGAAGGTGAGGACCCAACACTTCCCCAATACTCCAATCAGAGCTCTCATTGTGTCCCTGAAAGAAGTACCAGAATTCCATTGTAGCTCTCAGAAAAAAAGTGCTGGATGCTGTTCCAGTAGAGCGTTTAGGCCTCACTTGAGCACTTGTTGTTTTTTGGAATTGAGATCCAAAAGAGAAGAATCCACCACTTCCCTTTTGGGGTTTGTTCTTGCAGTTAATCAACCTTACTGTTAGAAATGGGTTCCTTATTTCTCCTTTTAATTTGTTTCACTTGAGATACTAGTTGTTGGTTCTACCTTTCCCTACTAGCTTAAAGAGCCCTGTTGTTTTCTCCTCATGAAGGAATTTTTACAGTGTAATCAAGTCTTCTATCAATCTCCCCTTCGGTAAGCTAAACAGACTGAGCTCTTTAAGTCTATCATTGTAAGGTGTATCTCCAGATCTCAGACATACTTCATGGGTCTTCTCTGCACCCTCTCTAGATTTTCAACGTCCTTTTTTAAAATATGCCCTCCAACTAGAACTGTATGCAGAATTCAAATATCGATCTCACCATTGAAGTCCACAGATGGAAAATCACCTCTGCTCTTATACTCTACTCTAATTTCTTTCCAGTTGGATTTAGCTTTCCTTATCAAATTTCTACATTAAGAACTTCTACTTTACTTTGATTGCTACCATCTGCTTCATTTTTTCCATTAAAAAAATTATTTCTGCTTCCTTCATGTCACCACTGAACCAGGATGGGGTTCCAGCCAAATTGTTCATAGATACTATTACCGTCTGAAAACTGCCTCTAATTTGCTACATCTGCTTTAACCCTCCATGGCTGAATGGGATAATGAATCATAAGGAACCTCACACAGAATTACTGTGGACCAAATTCAGTGGTTCCAGTAAAAGGAAATAAATAAATAAATAAATAAAGTACAATATTTGCAAACCAGAGTCTTATTTTTTTTATTGAGACATTCAAACATATTCAAAGGGATTTGACCACTTAATTCCCTTAGGATCACTGCTTTGTTTACTTATTTTCCCAGCAGCTCTTGTCTGTACAATAATCTTTGACTTTCATCTCTGTAAGGAATGCTTGGCTTGTTATTCACAGACCAGTAACCCCCATGTTGTTCAGACATTCTGCCTCAGGGGACCCATCCAGAGAATGGAAATTGGTTTCCCCCCATGGTGTGAATATGATAAAAAGGCTCATTTGTTCCACAGATTCAGCACAACCGTCCAGATATTCAAGTCAACAGGAGCTCCCATCTCTCTTCCTTTCCAAACAGACAGAAATTCCTGCTATTTCTCCTCAGTGCCTTTTCATGCCAGTGATTGTTATTGTTTCCATTACAAGGAGGACCAACACCACCCTGGCTGAGCTCTAAGGAAACAGCATGAGAGAGTCACCAAGGGTAAGATTTTCAAACTGCCTCAGACTCCTTTGAAAAGCTTCTGACTCCACAAAGGAAAGTAGCCATAACAGCCAATGCTTGCAAGAAGCCTCGCTCAGTGAGTAGAGCACAGGGTTACAAATCAGGAGAGCTGGGGTCTGTTCCTCCCTTCTGCCATGACTAGCTGGTGTAAGACCTTGGAAAACTTGTTTCCCCTTTCTCAGTCTTCTTTGTTTAGGCTGGTTCTTCAGGGCAGGGATTGTCTCACTCTGCGTTTGTGCAGTGCCTAGCACAATGGGGCCCTACGTGCTTCCATAGGTAAAATAATTGGACTTTCTTTCTTTCTTTCGTTCCCATCCTGCTGACCAGGTCATTTTCTAGATACCAAGGAGGAAACACTCTGCTTCAACTCAAGCTCTTATCTCTGCTATATGCTGGAATTCAAAGAAGTCCAATGGAGTTTTTTATCCAACTCCCATTGGATTTCAAGAGGATTTGGGCACCCAACACCTGAGTCTTTGAAAATAGCCCTCTCAATGGCACTTGGGAACCTAACTCCCTTAGGCTCCTTTGGAAACCCCACCTGACCTCCAATACGGTGAGCGGAGTTACTGTCAGTTTGCAACAGCCTTGCTGAAGGAAGCATGTGAATAATGTCCTTCTATCATCTTGCCCTCTTAGCAAGGCTTGTTTTTTTTGTTACACTTTCATTTGAGAGGAGGGAGTGTGGGGCAGCAAGGAAGGAGGATATGGGGGACAAATTCATGCAAAGAGGGGCTGTTAGACAGACAGATCTGATGCATTCATTGCCTTCAGGCAGTTGATTCCATGACAAGATGTTCAATCACAGGAACCAAAAGAAACTATGATGATATGTGGCATTAGATAACCTCCCAAAACTGAGATAAGCTTATAGGCTGGGACGTTCAAAAAGGCCTAAGACCTCTCGGTGCTAGCCTCAAATTGAAAGTCACAGGGACATAGGTGCCTAACTTCCAGCCCATAATCCATATTTAGCACACAGTAGCTCTCTGGCTGTGTCACAGATGCCCTACATCTGTTTGATCCACAGCAGAGTAGAAAGAACCGCCCAAGGCAGATGAGCTACTGGGAAGCTCCTGTCTTCTCCCATTCCCCTGATCTCTTGACTAGCAGCCGTCTGCTGCCAGCTCATGTAATTTGTTGTGTAGTTTAAGTGGTAAGAGCTCAGGATTCAGGGTTAAACCCCTCTGAGGAGGCATGAAGGGGGGCTTTTATAGCTGCACAGAATAGTTAATGCACAAAAGAACATTATATAAGTTGTGAAGTCGAACACTACACTCAGCAGCTGGGAAATGCCAGATTCTACAATGGCTGTGCAACCTTAACGCTGCACCCTTTTGCGTATGCATTATGATACACTCTTTCGTTGCTTAATCATATGCTATTTTGTTCCACAAGAGACCTGTGCAGTTCAGTGCATAGGATGGATGCACAAGGGACAGAATTATGGCTGCACGGGCAAGTGTATACCATCTGGCTTGACTTTGCAACTTAAAAATCCACCCAGTTTGCAAACTGATCCAGATGACTCTGTATCCGCAACCTGTCTTCTTCATTATTTACAACGCCGCTTTTTATAACTTTTTTATGCTAAACCATGAGAATTCTTTTAAAAGCCAACAGCCTTTTTCATGTTGTGTATCCATATATTTATTGCCCTATATATATTTCAGTGAAAAGAAGTTCCTTGTCCTTCAATTTAACCTGATGGGTGAAGGGAAAATGGTCTCTATAACGGAATATATGTAACATTTTTACTCTGTCTTTACTAATACAGTCCAGGTGTGTAGGGAAAAAAAACCCCTCAAACTAATGAAAATGTCTACAAAGGTACATTATAAAGAAAACTGGCTGGTTGATAAGGGATAGTTGTAATTGCACAGGGGTTCTGTCATGGAGGAAAGTAATGACCCATTGAAAGATGTTTTTAGTTATTGAGAACTGTCGGTTGTCACAGCTCTTAGTAATAATGTACGGGTTAGAGATTCCTTTTTACTCGTCAGTCAGGTAAACTGAGAACTATAAATGAAAGTCTATCAGTAATTAGGAAAACAGAACAGAACTCATGGTGGAGTTAAGCTCAGGAAAGGATTTTCCCCCAAAAAAGGAATTTAGTTGTCTGATACCCTATAAGAGCAAAGGTGGATTGAGTATGAACACTGTCAGCATTCAAGTACAGAGGAAGAACTCAAACTACCTTTTCTTCACCATCTGCAGGGGATGGTAAAGTGTCTATACTTTCCGTATTCTGCATACTACTGTATTAGTCTTTGATTAATAATCATATATTAAATAATGCCATTTGAACTTGTTATTTGACAATCTTGAATCATTATTAAATTAAAACATGCAACACCCCCAATTTTTGTGTCATCTGAAAACTTTATGTTTTCTTCCAGGTCATTGATAAAAATGTTCAACAGCATATGGACAAGAATTTAGCCCTACGGGATCCCATTACAAACACACCTGTTTGATCATAATTCCCAGTTTACTGTGAGATTCTGAGACTTATCATATCACCAGTCTGTAATCCATTTAATATATGCCATATTCATTTTGTCTCTTTCTAGATTTTAAATCAAATTGTCTTGCACAACCAGATCGAATACCTTATAGAAGTCTAAGTATATTGCATGAATTCTATTTCTTTTATCAGCCAAAATTGTGCTATCAATCTATTTTCCATAAACCCATGTATATTGGAATAAATTATGCTATCCCTATTTAATTATTTATTAATCAAATCTTGTATCAGCCACTCCATGCCTGAAAATTATGTCAGACTGAGAGACCTATAGTTACACGAGTCATCCCATTTGTCTTTTTTTAAGAATGTGCCCATCGTTTAGATTTCTTCCAGTCTTCCGGAACTAACCCAGTGTCCCAAAAGTTAAGTAAAATCAATATTAGATACCCAGTGACCTCCTTAGCTAGCTTTTTTAGGTTGCAGCATAACACTATTTTATTTCTTGGAATGTAGAATATCTACATACAATAATCCAAAAACAAAGAGAGAGAAAACAAGCTGCTCCCTGAGGCAGAGCGGCACAAGTCATCACACTGTATTTTGAGCTACTTCTCATATACTTTCCTACTGAATCCTCTCCCCCAGCATGTGAGCATGGCAAGAAAAAACACCCCCATGCACAAACACACTTAAAGTGATACCTTGCAATTCCAATACAGTCCTCAATACCACAATGTAGCTATAAATATACACCACGCATTATCCCTCTTAGCCCCATTATTTCATCTGTGAAATTGGGATGTTGCCCCACAGCCGCCAAGGGAAGTGTTAATTAATAACTGTCAGGCACTGTGGGGCCCTTAGATGGAAGGTACATATAGAAATAAAAATCACAGAGATTGCTGCATTTCATTCTATTATGGCATTTCCTCTTCCCCCTGCAGAGATGGAGAACCAGACGGAGGTGAGCGAGTTCATCCTCCTGGGTCTAGCCAAGCTCCAGGAGCTGTGTTGCTTCCTCTTCATTCTCTTCCTGCTTCTTTATGTGGCCAGTGTGCTGGGGAATGGGGCTATCATGGCCGTGTTGCTGGCCGAGCCCCGGCTCCACACCCCCATGTTCTTCTTGGGCAACCTCTCCTGTCTAGACATCTCCTACTCCACAGTTACTGTACCCAAGATGCTGGCTGGCTTCCTCTCTAAACATCAGATCATCTCCTTCACCAGCTGCCTGGTCCAGCTCCATTTCTTCCACTTCCTTGGCAGCAGCGAGGCCGTGCTGTTGGCCGTCATGGCCTATGACCACTATGTGGCCATCTGCAACCCACTGCACTACAGACTGGTCATGAACCCACGGGTTTGCCTGCTCCTGGCAGTGGCCACCTGGTCCAGTGGTTTTCTGCACGCCCTGATGCACATGGTCATGACCTCCTGGCTGCATTTCTGTGGCCCCAATCATGTCCACCACTTCTTCTGTGACATCAAACCCCTGATGAGCCTGGCCTGCAGCAGCACCCACCTCAACCTGAGCCTCCTCACCGTTGTCACTGGAGGCATCATGATAGGCCCATTCATACTTACACTCCTTTCCTACTTCTACATCATCTCCTTCCTCCTCCTGAAGGTACAGTCACAGGAGAGCAGGAGGAAGGCCTTCTCCACCTGCACTGCCCACCTCACAGTGGAGACTTTACTCTACGTGCCTGTTATCTTTAACTATGTTGGGGAACTCCCAAAAGGGGGACATGATAGCCACCCTCATGTACAGCATTGTCACCATCAGCATTGAACCCCCTGATCTGCACCCTGAGGAACTGGGAGGTGAAATCTGCCCTGAGGAAAGCAGTAAGAAGAAAACTATTCCCTGGAAGGACATGAAAAAAACTGAATGTTTTTCTCTGTCTCTGAGGCTGAGAACGAGAGTGGGTAATGGACAATACAATGTGCTTTCTCTCATTGAGTCTACTGTGCACTGGGAGTTGGCCATTAGTTTGTAGGGAGTCATTATGCATTGGGCACTGGGAAATAGGCTGTAGATAACCTTCCTAAACTGGAAAATTGAGGTTAATAGTAAGGGAGAATTCATAGACTTTAAAGTCAGAAGGGACCGTTGTGATGATCTTGTCTGACCTCCAGCACAATGCAGGCAACAGAACCTCACCTACCCACTCCTGTAATAGACCCTAACCTCGGGCAGAGTAACTGAAGTCCTCAAATCATGGTTTAAAGACTTCAAGTTACAGAGAATTCACTCTTGACATTAGTTGTGCCATGGGCAGCAGAAATTTGACCTTAGGGAATAAGAAGCCTGGGTGGAAATAAACAATATGCTGGAAATTGGTGGGGAAACTTTTTGTTTTACAAAAAGAAACAAACAAATCCATTGCCAGAATTTTCAGTAGAAGATCTTGATTATTCATGGAAGAAATGAAAATGGTGAAAACTCAAAAGTGTGCTGCCTAGAACCAAGGATTTTTCTGTTTCACGGGTGTTGGTTTCCGAGTGATTTTTTTTTTTAGAAAAGCAGACAATTAGCACAAAAATTTTTGTTTTGTCAAAAAAAAAGTATGTTGAAAAACCCATTTTCCATCAGAAAAGTTTTGAT
The DNA here is from genome assembly GCF_007399415.2 of Gopherus evgoodei. Lineage (NCBI taxonomy): Eukaryota > Metazoa > Chordata > Testudines > Testudinidae > Gopherus > Gopherus evgoodei. The sequence goes on along the minus strand of NC_044342.1, from coordinate 7,560,286 downwards.
GGAAAAATTCACTCATCTCTTTTAAGAAGCCTTCTTCATTTGCATCTGTAGGTGGAGTCTGGGATTTTCAAAGGTGTCTGGTGCAATAAGACACTCAAGTCCCATTTGCTGTTAATTCGAGTTGGACACCCTTAAGTACGTTTGAAAATTTCAGCCTTTACATACAGTTGAATAACAAGTTCAGCCCCCAACAGACTGCAGAACTGAAGCCCTACAAAACATCGAGATCCCACACAGATCTAATCTATATCAAGCTCCCATAGGTCCCCACCCTCAATAGCACACACAAATAGTTGTTCCTTGCAATGTGCCATGAAGGACAACAGAACAGGGCTATTTTAGATCTAAAAGGAAGAAGTATGGTGGAGCTTCTTCTACAGTTGAGGCTCCTCACAGAGAAGGCTTTGGACTAGATACACAAAGGCATATTGGAGAAAGTTCACAAGAGAGAAACAAAAATGACTAAAAGTCTAGAAAATATGACCTATGTGGAAAAGTTGAAAAAGACTGGGTTTGTTTAGTCTAGAGAAGAGAAGACTGAGGGGGAAACATGATAACAGTTTTCAAGTATGTAAAAGGTTGTTATAAAGAGGTAAGTGATTAATTGTTCTCTGGAACCACTGATGACAGGATAAGAAGTAATGGCCTTAAATTTCAGCAAGGGAGACTTAGATTAGACATTAGGAAATAATTAGGGTGGTTAAGCACTAGAACAAATTACCAAGGGAGATTGTCAAATATCTGTCATTGGAGGTTTTTAAGAACAGGTTAAACAGACACCTGACAGGGATGGTCTAGATAATGCTTAGTGCTGCTACAGTGCTGGGGACTGGACTAGATGACCTATTGAGTTCCCTCCCAGTCCTACGATTCTATGATTCTATGAGTAAACTCTAGGCACTCGGTATGGGAAACCCAAGAGTCAGATTGACAGTCCAGTGATGACTCAGAGTACCTGGAGAACAAGGGTGGTGCAATGCTGGGAAGGGTACATGGAGACCTTGAAAAGAACCCATGCCAGGAGCACAGCACTGGTGGCAGAATGCGCATCTTCCTGGCTGCCAGTAACATGTGGTGGTGGGGATCTGGAGCTGGTCCTGTGGAAAGGGGAGGTACTGAGCCAGAGGAACGTGATGCCATGGTCAAGCAACCCAGTGCAGACAATATAGAAGGCTTGCCAGATGAGGGTCTTCACGTTGAAGCAAAGGGGAGAGCAATACCAGCAGGTAGAATAAGTCGCTAGCCACAGGATAAGCGTTTGACATAGTACTAACGTGGTCTGGGGACCTGCAGTGATCAGGAAAGACTGCTATGTCAAAGATTATCCAGATCCCACAGTCTCTGAGGGGACACTAGAGTCAATGGCTCAGGTGTCTCTTGATGAGTCAGTACCAGGAGCAGCAAGCCAAAGGGCTTTGCCTTCGGTACCTGATGGATTCTTTGCAGAAGAATCTGTAACCCAGGCACAGGGCAGAGGGGGTGTGTGCATATGGGCTTACAGGGAAGACTGATGCTCACAGGCCTGCTTTTACAAACTGAAGCAAGAAGATGAGCCCAAGGATAAGGACACCAGCCTATTCAAAGAACTAGGCCATTGCTGCTTATTCAGCTCAGGACGATGTGGTAACATTAACTCCAAATCAGTACCACGGTCTAGTACTGAAAAAATCTCTATGTTAAATACTATTATATGTTTGTTTTCATAGTACCCATGTGTTGCTGTAATAATAAGATTATGTTTAGCTTTATGAGGAGTCTTCAATAACTCTCAAATTGTCCTCTTATAAATATTTAGATTTTTTTTTTTAGTCCGAGCCCCTTTGCTACACCATGGTTTCTTTCTTCCAGACTGGAGCAATTCAGGGTACAGGCATCCACGACTGTCCCAATTTGCATATTTATCTGATGTGGTATTATCCACAGATGGGAGTGCCATGGTGAAAACAGACTGGACTTGCTAGGCATTCCTGCTCTCAAATGGAATTATTCTGGGTACTTGTGTTATCCAGGTTGGGTGGGTCATACCAGCTCAGCCCTTCCTCACACAAACAAAACCAGAAAGAGATCTCATTCCACCCAATAGCCTGGTGGTTAGGGCATTCTGCTGGGAGCCAAGAGAAATGGGTTTCAGACTGTGATTCCCATCACCCTGGAAGTGGTTGGAATACTGCCTCCATTCTCACACTGCTCTTCTGGTGACTCAGCCAGCCTTTCCAGGCCCTGTTATCACCCAGCATGACAGCAGGTGGTGCCACACACACAATTGAGTTAATTGAGTGCTTTATTTAACCCACTCATGGACAAACAGGGGGCTCCCAGCCAGCTTCCCAGCTCCCCAGCCTTGTACCCCTATTTAAGCATACCATCTTGCACTGCACAGGGATCTGTACAGAGTCCAGCGGAGGGCAATGGAAATTATTAGCAGGTTGGGGCACTAGTTATGAGGAGAGGCTGAGGGAACCGGGCTTATTTAACCTGCAGAAGAGAGAGTGAGGGGGGGCTTTGATAGCAGACTTCTACTACTTGAAGGGGGGCTCCAAAGAGGATAGAACTAGGCTGTTCTCAGTGGTGGCAGATGACAGAACAAGGAGCAATGGTCTCAAGTTGCAGTGTGGGAAATCTAGGTTGGCTATTAGGAAAAAAAACATTTCATTAGGAGGGTGGTAAAGCACTGGAAAGGGTTATCTCAGGAGGTTGTGGAATCTCCATCCAGAGAGGTTTTTAAGGCCTTGCTTGACAAAACACTAACTGGGAAGATTTAGTTGGGGATTGGTCCTGCTTTGTGCAGGGGGTTGAACTAGATGACCTCCTGAGGTCTCTTTCAACCCTAATCTCCTATGATAAACAAACTAAAACTTTTACAAGCTATACAGCTCTATTTTACAAACTATACAGCGCTATCTCACCCTGTCTGATGATACAAGCAGTCTTGCAGATTCTTGAGGCACACGCTGCATCTGCCTTGCAGTTTGGGTTCTCCTCCCTCGTTCCAAGACCCTAGTCTACCTCCAGAGTAGGTACATTTGAAACACAGATACATAGTGAATATTTATAACTTCAGATACAAAATGATACATGCACACAAATAGGATAATCATATTCAGCAAATCATACCTTTTTATAGACACTTCACATGACACATTTGGTACAGGAGGCTTCATAATTATGTCATAATCTATCATAATGACACCACTATAATGAATATGGGGTGTAGTGTCACACAGAGCTACCTCCAAATTAGGTGAGGGGTGGGGGGGCAGATCCAGGGCTATGGGTCTCCCACATCCCAAAGGAGTGCTCTAACCACTGAGATATTGGGTATAATAGGACACCTCACCAAAAAAAATATTATTCCCTTCTGACGTTTGTGTGTGGCACTTCCCAGAGGTAGTCAGGGTTGTGAGATGCCTTGCCACTGCCTGCCTGTCATAAACAGATAGTTAAGGGTTAATAGAACAGGAGTACTTCATGTCTCTTTGGACTGTAAAGGGTTAACAAGTTCAGTGAGCCTGGCTGTCACCTGACCAGGGGACCAATCAAGGGACAGGATATTTTCAAATCTTGAGGGACGGAAGTTTTTGTGTGTGCTGTTAGTGTTTGGTTGTTCTCTCTGCGTTCTGAGAGTGACCAGACGAGCAACCAGGTTTCTCTCCAATCTCTCTGATACAGACTCTTATATGTCCAGAATCGTAAGTACTAGGTAGATAAGGCGAGTTAGGTTTATGTTTGTTTTCTTTATTTCCAAGTGTGTATTTGGCTGGAAGGAGTTCAAATTTGTATTTTGCTGAAAGGATTTTACTTTGTACTTGTGTACTTAGGCTGGAAGGGTATTCCCAGTGTCTACAGCTGAAAGACCCTGTAACATATTCCATGTTAAATTTACAAAGACAATTTTTACTGTTTTTTCTTTCTTTAATTAAAAGCTTTTCTTGTTTAAGAACCTGATTGTTTTTTTATTCTGGTGAGACCCCAGGGGACTGGGTCTGGATCCATCAGGGAATTGGTGGGGAGAAAGGAGGGAAGGGGGAGAGAAAGGTTAATTTTATCTCTGTGTTAGGATTACTTTCTCAGGGAGAGTCTGTGAAGGGGAGAGAGAAGGAGGGGGGAAGGTGAATTTTCCTCTCTGTTTTAAGATTCAAGGAGTTTGAATCACAGTAATCTTCCAGAGTAACCCAGGGAGGGGAAGCCTGGGAGAGGCAATGGTGAGGGAAAGGTTTTACTTTCCTTGTGTTAAGATCCAGAGGGACTGGGTCTTGGGGGTCCCCAGGCAAGGTTTTGGGGGGACCAGAGTGTACCAGGCACTGGAATTCCTGGTTGGTAGCAGCGCTACAAGTACTAAACTGGTAATTGAGCTTAGAGGACTTCATGCTGGTACCCCATCTTTTGGATGCTAAGATTCAGAGTGGGGAATTATACCATGACACTGCCTTTAGCATGAAGCAATCTTTGTCTATGCCTGCTGTGGTTCTGCTCCTGGAAATCAACAGCCTCTGTCTTCCAGGTCTCTGCAGACCTCACCTTCTCTGTGTAGGCAACATCACAACCTCTGAACCCTTGAAATGCTCCCTGCAGTATCCAGCCCCTGCCACTGGATGCTCACAGTAATTACTAAGTCTGCTGCCACCAAAGAGACACACACCAGCTTGTTTGATCTAGCTATGCAGTCACACTTTGCTTAATGTTACAGCACTGAGATCTACTTCTAATAAAGCAATGAGTTTATTAACAAAGATTGGAGTGACACTGAGTAAGGGCCAGAACTAGAGACTGTGGACTCTGCTTGGATTCAAATGATTTCAAAGCATCTGCCTGTGGGACTCAGCCAGGGCTGTAACCTTGTGGTTTGTTTTTTACCATTCAACTAGCTCATCTATGCCAACTTCAGTTTCTTGAAGGAACACTTGGCTTGTTTGCTCATTCAGTAACTCTTCATTGGTGCATGGATGCTGTCCCAGAGGAGCCATCCACTGAATGGAAATCTTGCTTCCCTGATGATGCCATGGGTAGTCCATGGAATGTGGATATAATAAAAAGCTTTCTTGCCTGCTCAGTCATCAAAGGTTTTCAGAACAACCAGGGCTCGCTCCTCTCATATGGTCTGAGCTGACTGAAATTCCTGCAATTTCCTCACCACACACTTTGTCACCTGTCACTGTTGAAACAACTCATCTTGAAAGAGGACCTGTCTCACTCAGGTTGGTGCTGGAAGGAAATAGCAGGAAAGCACCTCCTAATTTTCTAAAACCACAAATACACGTATGTTCCTGATGTTTGGAATTACAGTGTACACTAGTATGCTGGGCTGTACTTGTCCTGTGAGTACCCTGTGAGTGCAAATGCAAATAAAGTACCTTTTAGTTCACACTTGCACATGTACATGGGGCATTTATAACCCATCATGCTAGAGAGTGCTGTGACTTACACTCCCGTAGTCTGAACTGCAGAAATGCCCTCAGACACCGGTTTTCAACTTTTTTTCATTTGCAGACCCCTAAAAAAATTTGAACGGAGGTGTGTAGCCCTTTGGAATTATTAGACATAGTCTGTGGACAGCCAGGGGTCCATGTACCATGTGTTGAAAACCACTGCCCTAAGACAAGGCTATGGGAGATACCTTACCACAGTTAGGTCTCTTATTTGCTGGACTGTCTCCATAAAAATGAGACTGATGCAGTGCACAGCAAATTAAGACTAGGTTTAGGGACTAGAAAATTAGACACCCAAGTACATCCTATTGAATGTCAGTGGAGTTGGGCACCTGATTCCCCATTGCTGTAGTAAAAATACAAATCTACAAAGAAATGTGGGAGATGACCGTGACAACAATGATGATGATTCTGCACTGATATGGCAGTTTCACCTGCAGTCTGCAAGATAGCGGTCTGAACTATTTGGCTGAGAAACATTTTCATACAAAAAAGATCTACATTAGAACTTCAGAGTTGCAAATACCTTGGGAATGGAGATTGTTCAAAATACTGCAACGTACATAACTCTGAACAAAATGCTATGGTTGTTCTTTCAAAAATTTACAGTGGAACATTGATTTAATACAGTTTTGAAACTTTACTACGCAGAAGAAAAATGCTGTTTTCCCTTTACTTTAGTAGTTTAAGTATAATACAATGCTGCACTGTATTTTGCTTCTTTTTTTCCCTTAGTGCTGCATGATTGCATACTCCTGGTTCCAAATGAGGCATGTGGTTGACCAATCATCTCGTAACTCTTGTGTTTGTAACTCTGAGGTTCTGCTGTATCTTCAAAAAGTGGAAATTTCTGTGCAAAAAAAAATCTAAGTTGTTTTATTTTTCTTAAAAATCTCAGTTTTTTAAAAAAAATGTATATTTTCATTTTCACCCAGTTTTACTTATCACTTCTCTTTTTCTGTGGAAAAGTTATAGGAGGGAAGAAGAGAAAACAGGTGGAGGGGAGGAGAAATAAAAAAAATCACAGAAAACGGAACTCAATGATAAACCGCTCCTTTTCAAAACGTGTCCAATAGGAATTATTTTGAAATTTTATGTTTTCTTTGTGCAAACTCTGCCATTTACCCAGTGGCTCTAGTCTCCAGTCTGGATCACCATTGCCTTGTGCTAGTTTCTGTTCCAACACATACAGAAACATATCTCTGGATATGTCTGCAATGCAACTGGAGATGTGATTGCAGCTTAGTTGGATACATACACTATCTTTAATCTGAGTATCTCAGCTAAAAAGAGCTGTAAAGTTGCAGCACAGGCATTCTCTTGGTCCCAAAACCCAGGGTGCCCACATTCCTAATCCATGCTGGGTTCCATGAAAACGTGTCTTCACTGCTTTGTTTAAAGCTAGAACAGGTATGCCTGGCTGAGCTGCAGTCACACTTCTGATTGCAGTGGAGACATACCCTAGGTAACAGAGTCTACAGAGAACAGGACAGTACCATCTTGCAGCCAGATATAGCTGAAAGTCCCATCAACCAGTGGCTTGGTGCATCCCTGAAGTCTCTTTTTGATTTCATGCAGAATGGCCTACCTGGTAGGAAGATCAGCCCAATACTCTTCCTCTCAGGGAGTCAGCGGGGGAAGCTCAGGTTAGTTGTTCAGTCAGTGATTGGGAAACTCTTGCTGGAAACTAGCATGTTGGGGAGAAATATCTTCGGCATTAGTGACTTCCTCTTGATGCTGTATTTTCTGTGCTCTTGTAGCTTGGATTTGAATCCATTCATGGTAGCGGCAGACCTCCTGTTATTTCAGTGGTGCAGGATCTGACCATTGTAGAGGGCAACAGTCATGGGTAGCATTGTCATCCCATCCTCCTGCATTCCTAAGCTGCTGCTGGCTGGAGAGACACTGCCTAAGCAAAGGAAATAACCCAAGAACTTAAATATGTATGAAAATATTTCTCAGCCGAATATTTCAACCCGCAGACTCCAGGTGAAACTGCCATATCAGTGCAGAATCATCATCATCATCATTGTCACGGTCATCTCTCACATTTCTTCGTAGTTTTGTGTCATCTGCAAAATGTTGTCCCTGTCAATGTTCACTCTCTTGTCTGGATTGTTAGTAAACATAAAATAATGACACCGGCTCCTCTAGGGAACCTTGTGGTGCTTAAATTATTTCACTATGTGCAATGCTCTTTCCTAATGCTTAGGAAGGACAGTTATTGCTAAAAGGAGCTCATAGTCTCAGGTCAAATGAATTCAAAGGGAAAGGGGAATAACAACAGGCAATTTAACTGAGTGTAAATCCAGAAGGGACCAATAGATTACCTAGTCTGACCACCTTTATAGAACAAGCCGTTTCATTTCACCCTGTCACCTTGGTACGTAGTCCAATCATTTGTGTTTGGCTGAGGCATAGCTTGCAGAAAGGCAACCAGTCTTCATTCAAAGACATCAAGAGATGGAGAATCCATCTCTTGTTAGTGATTTCCTTATTAGTGTTTTCTTATGGTTAGCCACCATCGCTGTTAAAAGAAATTGAGTCTAACCGTCTAGTTTGAATTTGTTTGGCTTTAACTTCGAAATACTAGTTCTTGTTCTACCTTTCTCCACTAAATTAAGGAGCCCTTTAGTATCCAGTATTTTCTCCCTATGAAAGTACTTAGTCACCTCTCAGGCTCCCTTTTGATAAAGTACATGGATTGAGCTCTTCAGATCCCTCATAATTTGTCTATAGCTAAATTAGCACAGCTGTGATCAATGCAGCAGTATTGATTTAGCAGGTCTGGTGAAGACAAGCTAAGTCGATGGCAGAGTGCTTTTCCATCAATGTCTGTACTCCACCTCCCCAAGAGGCATAAGGTAAGTCAGTGGGAGAGTGTCTCCCGTTGACATAGAGTGGTGTAGACACCACTGTAAGTTGACATAAGTTATGTTGACTTCAGTTATGTAACTTATATATAAGAATGGCCATACTGGGTCAGGCCAAAGGTCCATTTAGGCCAGTATCCTGTCTTCTGACAGTGGCCAATACCAGGTGCCCCAGAGAGAATGAACAGAACAGATAATCATCAAGTGATCCATCCCCTATAATCCATTCCCACCTTCTGGCAAACAGAGGCTAGGGACACCATCCCTGTCCATCCTGGCTAATAGTCACTGATGGACCTATCCTCCACGAATTTATCTAGTGCTTTTTGGAACCCTGTTATAGTCTTGGCCTGCATAACTTAGGTCAACATACAGGTTTAGTGTAGACAAGCCCTCACTGTAAGGCATTTTATCAAATCATTTTTGTGGTTCTTTTCTGCACCCTCTCCAACTGTTTAGTGTATGCACAAGTCAGCTTTGATCATGGTGGACAACACAGCAGAGTATTGATGGAGTGGAAGGAACCGAAGGCAACAGAAAGCATGATGTGGGAGGACATACAGGGAAAGACAGAGTTACTTAGAGATTTTCAACTGGTGCCTAGAAGCTGAGCTTTGATACAAAGTCCAATGGGAAGCCATTGAATGGATTCAAAGAGTGAAGAGCTGCTAAGCTTTGTTACCTAATGAAAATTGGACTCTTAATGCTGCCCTTTGTTATCTTATACTTTGCTGCTCACCCCACGACCTCAGAGATCCTTTCACAGCCTATTGTGAGGCACATAAAGGAATTTTGAAGGTCTAAATAAATATCAATCCATTCTTCTTTATCCACTGTTTTGGTCACACATTCACGTAATTCTAAAAGATAAGTGAGACCCAATTTTCCTTTGCAAAATCTGTGCTGCTTAGACACTATCAAATCACGATCCTCTGCAACTTTTATTAATCTATCTCTAATTATTCTTTCAACCCCTTTACCAGGCTCATATGTTAGTCTTACTTGTCTTCTCTGGATCACTGCTAAGGCCTTTTAAAAGCGTAGGGAAAACATTTCCTAGCCTTCAGTATGATAACTGATTCTGTGATTCTATCAAATATTTAAAATTTGTATTCACAAAGAGAAAACTTTCAGCTCTACTCCTCATGTGGTGAGACACGAGACACCCTCCAGCTATTCTGTCTCCTTTTCCTGTATATTCCAGTGATGGAGAACCAGACGGAGATGAGCGAGTTCATCCTCCTGGGCCTGACCAACGTCCAGGAGCTGCAGCGCTTCCTCTTCATTCTTTTCCTCATGCTTTACTTGGCCAGCATGCTGGGGAATGAGGCCATCATGGCCATGGTAATGGCTGAACCCCGGCTTCACACCCCGATGTACTTCTTCTTGGGAACCTCTCCTGTCTGGACATCTTCTACTCAACAGTCACCGTGCCCAAGATGCTGGCTGGTTTCATCTCAGGGTACCAGACCATTTCCTTCACTGATTGCCTGGCCCAGCTCCATTTCTTCCACTTCTTGGGCAGCAGTGAGGTCATTCTTCTGGCTGTCATGGCTTACAACTGCTATGTGGCCATCTGCAACCCACTTCGCTACATGCTGGTCATGAACCCACAGGTATGCCTGCTCCTGGCAGCAGCGACCTGGACCACCGGCTTCCTACACACCCTGATGCAGACGGTCATGACCTCCCAACTGCACTTCTGCGGCCGCAAGAGTGTCCACCACTTTTTCTATGAAATCAAACCCCTGCTCAGCCTGGCCTGCAGCAGCACCCGCCTTAACCTGAGCCTCCTCAACATCGTTACTGGGACCATCGCTCTGACTCCCTTCATCATCACACTCCTCTCCTACCTCTACATCATCTCCTTCCTCTTCCTGAAGGTCCAGTCATGGGAAGGCAGGAGAAAGGCCTTCTCCACCTGCACCTCCCACCTCACTGTGGTGGCACTGCTCTATGTGCCGGTCCTCTTCAATTATATGCCACACTCTGTGAGAGGCTCTTCAGAAAGGGAGATGATCATCACCCTCATATACACCATCATCACCCCAGTTTTGAAACCCCTGATCTACACCCTGAGGAATCAGGAGGTGAAAACTGCCCTGAGGAAAGCACTGGGAAGAAAGCTTCTCCCTGGGAAAAATGAATAAAGTAGAGACAATACTCAAAAACTATCTCTGATATTATCAAGGGAAGTGGATAAATCGACAGTATATTGTAAGGGAAAATCCTGCACCTGAAAATATACTATATTGAGCCATATTAATTATTGGATATTTTACTATTTGCATTACAGTATTGCCTGGAAATTACACTCTAGGGAACCATTCTAATTGACCATTGTCATTATTAATTGTATTACAGCTGTGCCTAGAATTCTACAACATCATTGATGTTAGTGTTTTTATTATGGTTGTGCTTAGTACATCTATTGTTGTGAATAGCAGTAGACAGATCTTTATTTTTCCCCAGTATGGAAAAGTTTAGTGAAAATGGTGTGGGGGAGTCATTTTGGCTAAGTTTTCAGTGGAAAAATTTGACTGCTCATTGAGAACCTGAAAATCAAAAATGTTTTTGTTTCTCACAACCAAATATTGAACAGAATACAGCTGAAAACTGTGGGGGAAAAATTGGGGGGATTTAAAATGATTGTTTTTGTTTTGTTTTGAGGTTGTAATTTTTTGATGAAAAATTGAACAGTTCAAAGGAAAGTAGACACGTTTCATGAACATGTTTGTTGTGTCAAAACCCTGCTATTCCTAAAAAGAATTAAAAAACAAAAGATGGGTAAGTTTAGACCAGCTCTACTTGGGAACCATTATTATGAATTATTATGTTTATTAACGAGGATGCTAATGATGATATAGAGAAGATCATGACAGATTTTCATTTTGACTGGACCTATAAACCTTTAGATTTAAGAAATATAAAAATCACACACACTCGCCATCAAAACATAATATGAGCATTAAAAATGAAACAGTATTTTCATTTTTCCTCTTGTCTTGGTGAAGATCAGGCTGAAGATGTCAAAACTGACCACTTTTTAAAACAAATGTTGAATGGAATGTTCGACATTTATACAGATCCCTGTTGACAAAATCACATATGCTCTTTGGATCTGAATGATTAAAGGATTGGAAAACATGCCTTATAGTGATATAGATCCAGAGCTAAATCTTTTTATTTTAATCAAGAGAAGATTAAGAGGTAATTTAATCATAGTCTATAATTACTTACATGTGATCTATCAGCAGATATTTAATATAGAACATGCAGACATCTCACTCCTGAAGGGCTATAGAACAGAGAGGATTAAGAACAGAGATCATAGGCAACTGAATTTCAATGGGAGAGGGACCATTTAGGGAGCTGGGGGAAAAAAATCTATCTCTGTTAGTGACCTTACTTGGTCCTGCTGTGAAGGCAGGGGACTGGACTCAATGACCTTTCAAGGTCCCTTCCAGCTCTATGAGATAAGTGTATTTCTACATTATATTTGGGCACCCAACCCCCTTGGGCTCCACTGAAAATCTTTTACTTTTCAAACTGGATGCAGATGTCTTCCAAGATCAATGAACAAATGTGGGAGAACTTTTGCATTTTAATATGGCTAAATATAAACATAAATCTCAGAACAAAGAATGTAGGCCATGCTTATAGGATGGGGGGCACAATCCTGAGAAGCAGTGACTGTGAAAAAGATTTGGTGGGGTGTGGATAATCAGGTGAACAAGAGGTCCCATCATGATGTGGTGGGCAAAAGGGTTAAGGTGATCCAGGGATACATAAACAAGGGAATCTCGAGTAGAAGTAGAGAGATTACTTGACCTCTCCATGTGGCACTGGTACAACTGCTGCTGGAATCCTGTGAGCAATTCTGGCATCCAACATTCAAGAAGGATGCTAATAAATTAGAGAAGGGGTCAGAGAAGAGCCATGAGAATGATAAAAGGATTAGAAAACCTGCCTTGTAGTGAGAGACTCAAAGAGCTCAATTTAGTTAGCTTAACAAATAGAAGGTTAAGGGGTGACTTGATTATAGTCTACACGTACCTATATGGGGAACAGATATTTAATGCTGGGCTTTTTAATCTAACAGAGAAAGATATAACATAATCCAATGGTTGGAAACTAAAGCTAGACAATTTCAGACTGGAAAAAAATGTGTACTTTTTTAACCGCGAGAGTAATTAACCATTAGAACAACTTACCAAGGGCTGTGATGGATTCTCCATCACTGGCAATTTTAAAATCAAGAATGGATGTTTTTCTAAAAGATCTGCTCTAGGAATTATTGTGGGGAAAGTCTATGGCCTGTGTTCTACAGGAGGTCAGACTAGATGATCAAAATGGTCCCTCCTGGCCTTGCAATATGTGTATCTATATACTCCATTCCTTTTAATTTTACCACTGCCCGTGTGGTGAAATTATTGTTTGATGTTATTTCATCAGGGCCAAGGCCCAACCTTGTCCATATTCAGAGTTGCATTGGTTTCTATTTTAATTGGTTTAAAACCTATTTAGCAGATCCAGTGTAAAACCATGTATGGATGTTCTTATATGGATTTAAGAGAGGCTAATCTCAATTAGGCTTCTGTTCCTAACTCCTTTAGGTGCCGTGGAAAATATCACCCGACATTGGTTTACAAATGCCCCTTCAATTAAAATGGTGCAGGCTTTTGTGCAGTCAGTGCCTCACTGAAGCCGGTTTTGACTGGAGCTGGTCAAAAATTTTCCAGTGCAATGTTTTTCCATTGACACTGACACAGTGACACTGAAACTTTCTGTGAGAAAGTGTCAATTCCCATAGAATTTGTTTTGAAAAAACTGGGAAAAAAAACCCTAAAACATTAATCGATTCATAGATTCTGCGGCCACCTTAACTGAATTAGCTTGTTAGCATTGACCTCTCACTTGGTAAGGCAACTCCCATCTTTTCATGTGCTATAATATACATTCTGCTTACTGCATTTTTCACTCCATGAACCTGATGAAATGGGTTATAGCCCATGAAAGCTATGCCCAAATACATTTGTTAGTCCCTGAGGTGCCACAAGGACTCCTCGTTGTTTTTATTTGTGAGATGTCACCTAAGAACAGACACATCTAAGATGCAAATGCATAGTCAATATTCATTACTTTAGCTATAAAGATGACACATAGATTTAACCAGGATAATCATATTTGATGGATTGTAACTTTTCCATTCAGACCTTACATCAATTTGTGTGTATGTGGTGAAATTGACTTTTACTAATAAAATTCAAATCATTCTGAGCCTAAATATAAACTATTATAGCTGTCACACAGAGGCCTAAGATTGGTAGAATGGAAAGAGTTAAGAGGAAAATTGTCTTTTCCTCAACTGAGTAACTTTGTCTAATGCACGCATTTGATATCACTTTGGCTGAAATTCCCCAAGCTGTTAAAACACCCAAATCCTAATGCATCACAATGGAGTAATGTGCCTAACTCCCTTAGGTCCTTTTGAAAATTCCATCCCTTGTGCAGAGACAGCACAACCCCAATTATTATTATCGCTATATGACAATAGGCATATGAATATAGGCCTATTTCTGATCATCATCAATACTCACAAACTTGGCAACAATAAGACTATAAAAGTAAATGATTGTTGTAATATGTGGCCAATTTATTAATAATAAAGACAATAGGCTTATGCTTGTATTGTGATTATTCCCCTTGCTTTCACCTAGTGTATTAAGGAGGCATGCTAACAGAGATTCATCTCTCTGCTGTCTCTTGTTATTTGGGAACCAAGCTGTGAAAGAATAAAATCAAAAGCCAATTTTTTTTCTGGGTGTTTCATTATGTGAAGAATATTCTTGGCCCTAAGCCCAGTCAGCGCACTGGGTCTACAAGGACTTGTTAGAGCCTGGTTAATAATTGCCTTCTTGCTAATTACAGTAGGAAGCCATGGCAAGGAAGGGTGTTGCTGTGCATGTCCTGTGAGGCCTAATTAGACTAGATGAATGGGGTTCTTACCAGCTGGGCATTCCAGAGACAAAGCTGGGACCATCTTTGATGTCTCTGTAACTGCAATGACTGATACTCCCTTCGCTTGTCATTTCACATCCAATAAACCTCTCACTGTGGGTCCTGCATCCTTGGCCAGAACCCATAATTGAATTAAGTGTGAAAGTACTATCCCCTTGTGCACTGCCTGCGATTTGAATCGAGCTGGGTCTTTCAGCGTGTTTTCTATGTACACAAGTACCGGGAAAGCCCCTTGAGAAGCTCTGCAACTGATCTAGCAGCTGAGAATTGCTGGGCAGGAATGGTCACTGGGAAAATCACTGGGATTGTGGCAGGTTGAGCCAAACAGCTATATTTTATTATAATGTATTGTTTGTATCATGGCAGCTGCAGCTGCAGCTCACCCCAGGACTTTGTAATGGCTTGGGAAACTTGAGGCTAACAAGTGCAATTTACAGAAGCACCTATTTGATTTAGGAGCATAAGGCCCAGATTTAAAGGCATGCAAGTTGGAGTTAGGGGCTTGGGCACTTTTGAATATCCCTCTGGACACCCAGCTGCTTTTTCAGGCACCTAAATACCTCTATGGGCCTCATAGTTTAATAAACTTTAAGGCCAGAAGGGACCATCATGATCATCTGGTCTGACCTCCTTCATATTGCAGGCCACAGAACCTCACCCATGCACTCCTCTCAAAGACCCCTAACCTCCAGTTGAGTTACTGAAGACCTCGAATAATGATTTAAAGACTTCAAGTTCCAGAGAATTCACCATTTAGACTAGTTTAAACCAGCAAGTGACCCGTACACCATGATGCAGAAGAAGGTGGAAACCCCCAGGGTCTCTGCCAGTTTGACCTGGTGAAAATTCTTTCCTGACCCCAAATAAAGTGGTCAGTTAGGTTTTTTGCCCCAACTGCTCAGCTTGAAAGGCTGTTCCAGAACTTCACTCCTCTGATGGTTAGAAGCCTTCATCTAATTTCTAGTCTAAACTGTTGCTAACCAGTTTATATCCATTTGTTCTTGTGTCCACATTGGCACTTAACTGAAATAACTCCTTTCCCTCCGATGTATTTCTAGAGAGCAATCATATCAGTAGTATAACGGCCCTACCATCAATCAAACCCTAACCCCGCCCCTAACCCCGCCCCTTGACCCCTCTAGTCCCTCCCACCTGTCACCGGAAGTACTTCCGGGGTCAAGATGGCCACATGACCAGAAGCAAAGTGGGTCATGTGACCCCTCTAAGAACTCCTCCCACCACCCTCTACCAATCAGGAGGGGTTTCCTCCTGAAAGGACCACCCCAAGAGGAGATTTGACCAATCAGGGCAACTTCCGGGGGCGGGTGACCTATATAGAAGTGGGTCATGTGACCCCTCTAAGAACTCCTCCCACCACCCTCTACCAATCAGGAGGGATTTCCTCCCGAAAGGACCACCCCAAGAGGAGATTTGACCAATCAGGGCAACTTCCGGGGGCGGGTGACCTATCTAGAAGTGGGTCATGTGACCCCTCTAAGAACTCCTCCCACCACCCTCTACCAATCAGGAGGGGTTTCCTCCCAAAAGGACCACCCCGAGAGGAGATTTGACCAATCAGGGCGACTTCCGGGGGCGGGTGACCCCGTCTAGAAGAGGGTCATGTGACCCCTCTAAGAACTCCTCCCACCACCCTCTACCAATCAGGAGGGGTTTCCTCCCGAAAGGACTACCCCGAGAGGAGATTTTGACCAACCGGGGTGACCCCTCTAAGAACTCCTCCCAAGGCCCTCCGCCAACCCGAGTGCAGCACCAATACCCCATAAGTACCAGCGCCGAACAGAGGAGGCCATTCTTCTTACCAAGGACACGTGTTTTAGAAAGCGTGGAAAGGCTGCTCAGAGGAAAACATGGACTCCTTTACCACCCCCGTTAGAACTTCGGACTTTGTTTTACCCCCGAGAGTCTTTGACCGTCCACGGAGAAAACGTTACATCAGCAACAGTTCTGAGGAGGAGGTTGTGACTGCGGGGAGCCCTTTGGCCCAGCCGTTGTTGGATACGCCGGAATCCGTCCCCGAAACTCTTGTGAGGCACCCTGAGGAGCCTGATGACCTCTCTTTGTCCACCCCCTCAGATCGCCGCTTGGGAGAGTCACCGGTGGACAAGGCAAATGGAAAAGATGGCGCTCAGGTAAATGAACGATTAAGAAAAGGCGGTGGGGGGGTGATAAGACTAGGAACCGGGGGGGGCGGTTGTGTTAATTAAAAAAAAAAACCTAAGCTGAGGTACTTACACTGTTTTTTTTTAAAAATCTTTTAGCAGATCAATGATGCCTTTCTAGAGGACCCAGAGCCCCTGGACAGCGTTGCATCAAGCAGCGAAGATGAACCGGGCCCACCATGTTTTTGCTCAACACCAATACAAATTGTTGAAGAGGGCTCCGAGGATGATGGGTTTGAAGAGTTTAGGAGGAGGCTAGGCATAGAACTGTCCAAGCCAGTGCCACGTCGTGAGCGTAAAAAAGTTATGCGGATTATTGTACGCGTTGCTCTTTATGCTGTCCTTAAACACTGCCTTAGGGAAAAGCTTTTTGAAGATTGTGAGGGCTGTGTCATAGATGCGCCAGCCCAACGGCACCATGACTGTGTGAGTTGGACTTCAGTGGATATAAACTGCAAGCTCCGGGCCCTGTGTGCTGAGCTGTGTTTGGAAAGCTTACTAAACACTGTTATTGCCATAGGTTATGCTATGCAATGTCTGTGCCTAACCCAAGAACATTTAGCACAAGGAGTGACTTTGATAAATGCTGTGCAATTCAGTGGAGACCCTGACCGTGTTTTAAAGAAAATGACCAAGCCGGAAGATGCCTGCTTACAACGTTATATTGACCGTCTAGTTCGCACAAGAAGTTACAGAACCCTGCTTAAGAAAAAGAATATTTGTAAGAAATCTAAAAGGATTAAGTTAGAGAATGGTGAGGGTGCAAACATGCGATATAAAACTTGGCAGCTGTAAATTAAAAAAAAAAAGGGGGGGGTTGTGACTATCTGTGTTTTGTTAGAAGGCTTTTGGCCCTTAAGTTTTAATGAAGCATCTTGGTTTGTTTTTAAGGAGTTGTATGTCTTTTTAAAATAAATAAATAGTTTTGTGAGAATTAGTTTTTGTGTTTGTGTGTGTGTGTGTATGTGTGTGTGTGTGTGTAAAAGACATTCATTTATAGCAAAAAGCTGAAATGCATGTTGTGGGAGGGGAAAAAATCCTAAAAAACTAACAAACAGGATAGTTCAGACATGTTTGAGTATAATACAGTTGCTATGGAGAGCTGCTTTTACCAGCAGGACCAAATATTGTTTTTTTTCATCCCATGTCCCTAAGTGGCTCTCTCAGGGATTGAACTCCCAACCTTGGGTTTACCAAGCCATTACTTAAGCCACTGAGCTATCCTGCTTGTTAAAATAAATAGGTTTAAGCACACACCCCACCCTCACTGAATAGCCACAATGTTTGCAATTACTTACCTTTGTTCCTATAGGGTTACAATTGATTAGTGAGTTGGATGGTGAGTTCTGATTAATATGAAACGCTATTGGACAGTTTAAATGTAACCAGGGGTAATGGTGAAGCACTATTGGGCAGTTTAAAAGACCCAGGAGTTGGTGGAATGCTATGAGTCATTCTTGCTAGAAAAACACCTCACCCCCCAAACTTTAAGCATGAAAGAAACAACCAACCCCAAGACATTAACTGATATTGCAAAAGGGGACCCTGCACTTGGAAATGGGGTACTGTTTAATACTGTAAGAAAGCCACAAATGTATTTTAACTTACAGGGGTGGAGGAAGCCCTATTGTGTATATAGAATGGTTCCCACAACAGAGATACAAAAGGGTGTTCTGCAGAATCTATTATTTGAGAGCTGTGGTGATTAAATTAACCTGTTAGCAACTATGTTGAAACAATGGGGCTAAGAGGGTATAAAAACCTTAGGTATGCTGCAGTCTGTCCTTTTAACAGAAAATCTTTTTACATAACTGCTGGACTGCAAAAAGAGGTAAGCTTGCTGTCTCTAACTCTGAAACTACTGCCACTTTTTGCCCATGCTGTCTTTAGTAAATAATGGTGCCTATGCTTATTGCAGTGTGATCTGTTTTAGCATGGAACCAGTAACTTCAAACTGCATTTTACCACCAGGCCAAGGTAAAAACCATTTTAACTATAGTTAGCTTAATACTGTTAATTTTAAAAAAGTATAGGGATTTGGTGGTAATGCTAACATGTTTGCTTGTTTTTAACCTGAAGGCCCACACACACATGGGGGGAACCAGAACAATCATGTTCCAGCAACACTTTATCCCATAGTGAAAGGTAACTTTTTTTTTTTACACAACTGGTTTTTAAAATGCATGTGGGGGTTTTGAAAAGTGTGTGGCTGCAAGCTTGATTTGGGATGGGGGGGGATGGATTTGTGAAGGCATAGGTTTTTTACAAAAGTATTTGGTTTGTTTTAAACAGGTTTTTTTTGTTACTGTACATAATGTGGTGTGTGTTTAAAAATGGGCTTTGAGGGGAAAGGCCCAAACACATGGGCTTTTAAATGCAAAGGGGTAGGGTGGGCTGCAACTGGTTTTTAAATGCATGTGGGCTTTTGAAAAGTGTGTGGCTGCAAGCTTGATTTGGGATGGGGGGGGATGGATTTGTGAAGGCATAGGTTTTTTACAAAAGTATTTGGTTTGTTTTAAACAGGTTTTTGTTACTGTACATAATGTGGTGTGTGTTTAAAATGGGCTTTGAGGGGAAAAAGGCCCAAACACATGGGCTTTTAAATGCAAAGGGGTAGGGTGGGCTGCAACTGGTTTTTAAAATGCATGTGGGTTTTTGAAAAGTGTGTGTGGCTGCAAGCATGATTTGGTGTGTGTGTGTTATAAAGCTGGGATGGGAGGGGGGCAAGGGGGATTTGTGAAGGCATAGGTTTTTTTTAAAAAATATTTGGTTTTTACTGTGCATAATGGATTTTTAAAAAAGCAGTTTTTGGTTTTTATTTTGCAAAATAAGATGTTTATTGTAGGGCCAGAAATGATTATTTTGTTGTAAAGCTATGATTTTTAAATAGAAAAACACCCTGCTGAATGAATATATATAATTTTTAAGTTTTACAAGATGGTTTTATGTGTTTGCTCCACAGTACTGTCAAAACATGACCAGAGGGAAAACAAACTCAAAAGAAAAAGAGAGGAGACAGCTGAAAAGGAAAATTCACCAGCATCAGTGACTGATGGACGGATGAAGCCTAGTAAATATATTTTGCTTATTGGTTTAGTTGTTCTATGAGGTTTTGTATTTTAAGTAAATACACAGGTGTGGGTGAGAGAGAGAGAGATGGTAAAATTCAGTTTTTTGTAAACTGTTGTTATGGTTTCTTTCCCCTCATAGGCATGGGCAACCTTTCTGAAAATGCTGTAGTCAGCACTACAAGCACACCTCCTCCAGAAGAACTACCAAAGAACCAAAAATCTGCTTTGAGACCTTTAACAACGCAAAACAGCACTGAAGTGCAGATGAAGCATCCGGGCAGCCCAGACCTCATATACGTGAAACCCAAGGACAAAACAAAAGACTCTGGTAAAAAGCAACCACACAAACACAACTCCAGTTGCTCAGCGGCTACAGCCACACCAAGCCCTGAGAAAACTGTGAGCGAAAATGCCCACGTTCACAAACCCAGAGCACGCACTCTAGGGGTTCTGAAGGTGCGCAAACCTGGAGCATGTGATGTATGGGCTCCATATAAAAAACCATGGACTAGAAGCTTCTGTGATGCCAAGGTGTTGCAACCACACAAACACAATTCCAGTTCCTCAGCGGCCACCGCCACAGCAAGCCCTGAGAAAACTGTGAAAGAAAATGCCCACGTTCACAAACCCGGAGCATGCGCTCTAGGGGTTGTGAATAAAACACCGAGCACTGACAAAACATTCTCCCAAAACCATAAACTCGCCACAGCTCCCCCAAGTTCTAGTGTTTGGGAAGAGTTTGATGCTTCCATCAGAAAAGTGATGGATGCTGTATCCTCGGGGAGTCTAAAAGAACGGCCTTCTAGAAAGACTTGGGAAAAATATGATGCTTTGTTCAGAGCAATGTTAAAAGACAGGAGGGCTGAAAAGGGTGTCTCTGAGCAGGCATGACTAGTCGTGGAAAGGGGCCTGGGTAAAAGGGGCACCCTCCAGAGTACACATCAGCTTATGTGTAAACAAAAGGGGGGACAGCACTTGAGGGATAAACGGATGGCTGCCAAAAAGTTTCAGGCCAGGGTGGCTGTAAAAATCTTAAAAAGGGCTAAAGAGGTAATGAGGAAAAAAAAACAAAGAGAGATGCCTCCTACTGGAGGCTCTCAGACTGGCTTCTCTGAAAATGGGGAGATGGAATCAGACTCTGGTTTAGCAAATTCCCCAGAGGGCTCTCTAGACAGGCCCCATTCTACTTCCAATGACCCTCATGGAGGCTTCTCAGAGTTTGACTCCCAAATAGTATCTGATGTAGAAGATCCCTCTAATGATCCCATAGAGGAACCCCCAAGTAACCCCGAAAATGCAGAGGTGTATATGGAAAGAGTGAGAAGTTGGCAACATGAATTACCTAGATTTGGGGGGTCGGTATATTGTGAGGAATTTTGTTTTGTCAATCTTGAGCAAGTAAATTCAGCTCAGCAGGTTGTTGAAGCCATACACCAAGGAATACAGTTGGTGCTCGATGATGTTAATGGTAGGGTAGGCCCTGATGATTACGTTCAGTTACGTTTAGAGAGCCGTAATTTAGCTAACCCTTTGTTTTCAGTTAGAAGAACTAGGGATGAGCTATCTGCTGAGGATTTCTTAAATCAGACCTCAAAGCTGCTACAGAGCAATAGAGAGTTGCATCTCGATGGGACATTGCGCCTTGTTGTGACAGTTGTAAAAAACAGGGGTGGGGGTGCTCGTAGAGTTTTAAATTCTATCCTTAGTAGTCAAATTATTCATAAAAAAAGACAGTGTTTGGTAGACCTGACTTACACCGGTACCAATCTGTGTTTTGCTGGTGGCCTTTTGGCCGTCATGTCTGATCGTAAACCTACGGACACGGAATTGTTAGCGGAGGCGAGAAAGTTGCATGAGAAACTGGGGTGGTCAGATCAAAAAAAGATTCTGGTCAGTGACGTAGCAAAGTTTGAACAGCATTTAGGAGTGAACATACACGTGGTGCTTTATACGGAAAAAGGTGGCTGGGGCTTTTTTAAAACAGGAGGCCTCACGTACCCCAAGACTTATTTCATCCTGTTGCATGATGAGCATTACTATGGAGTTCTGGATGTGAAAAAGTTGTTTGGAGCGAAAAATTATTGTGAGTTTTGCCACACGGTGTACAGCCACGACCACTCTTGTAGGTATCGTTGCCGCCTCTGCTTGAGTGTAACGTGCTCAGACAGCGTGGGCGTGCAGCTGCGGTGTCCTAGCTGTAGACTGTATTGTCGATCCAAAGAATGTTTAGACAGACATGTCGACTGTGCATCAAAAAACCAAGTTGAATGCCTGTCTAAAACTTTGTGTGATAAGTGTCAGTCTTACGTGAACAAGCGGCATAAGTGTAAAGGGAGGCGATGTAAGCAGTGTCAGGGTTTGATTGTTGGTGATGTAGACAGTCACTTTTGTTTTATGGATAGCCTTAGAAAGCCTGAATCCTCAGAAAAGTATATTTTTTATGATTTTGAATGCATGCAGGAGACTGGGTTGCACACTCCCAATTACATTTTTGCTATGTCCTTAAATCCAGAAAAATCCTGGGAATTTAAGGGCGATGAGTGTCTGTCTGTCTTTGTTAAGACCTTTATCGGCAAAGAGTTTCGCGACTATACGTTCCTAGCGCACAATTCCAAAGGTTATGATGCGTACTTCATCGTTAGGCAGTTACTGAAGGAAAAGATGTGCATAGAACTGATCACTCAGGGTAGTAAACTAATGTGTGTGGAAGTGAAGGCCCTGGGGATTCGTTTTATAGACTCTTTAAACTTCTTGCCCATGAAGCTTAGCAAGCTACCGCAGGCATTGGGATTTGAAGGGTGCAAAGGTTATTTTCCACATTTTTTTAACACTGTAAAAAATCAAAATTATGTGGGACCTATGCCCAGTGTGGCACACTATAGTGTAGAAAGCATGATGCCCAGGGAGAAAACAGAGTTTCTCGACTGGTATCAGGACCACAGTTCTGAGGTGTTTGACTTGCAGAAAGAGCTCGCGTATTACTGTCAGCAGGATGTCAAAATTTTGAGACAGGCTTGTATTCTATACAGAAAAGAGATCATGAAAATGACGGAGAAGGGAGATGTAGTAGAGAAAGAACCTGGTAAATTCACCGAAGTAAAACTGTGCATAGATCCATTCCAGTACATAACACTGGCATCTGTTTGCATGGCTATGTACAGGTTTATGTTTTTGGAGCCTAACACAGTAGCTCTTCTGCCTCCAGACAACTATCACAGGCAGAAAAAAAGATATTCAACCCCATCTATTCAGTGGCTGTTGTATATCTCTTACAAAGAAAATATACAAATACGGCATGCTTTACAGGGTGGGGAACTACAGGTAGGACCCTACTTTTTAGACGGTTATGCCGATGTTGATGGGCTACGCACAGCCTTTGAGTTTAATGGATGTTTTTTCCACGGCTGTGTCACCTGTTATTGTGAAAAAGCACAAAATCCTATGACGGGGACATCTTTTGGGTTTCTTTATTACAAGACGCAGCTCAAGGCTGACTATCTGAAACGACTTGGTTTTGTAGTGAGGACTCTTTGGGAGCACGAGTGGGAGGTGATGAAAGAAACAGACAGGGAGTTGGCAGACTTTTTAAACCGAGCCCAGTTACCCCAGCCTCTTGTGCCTAGAGATGCTCTTTTTGGGGGGAGAACAAACGCTATCCGCCTGTATTACAAGCCTAACCCTGGGGAAGAAATCCACTATTATGATTTTACCAGCCTGTACCCTTTCGTAAACAAAACCAAAGAATACCCTATCGGACACCCCGATATACTTTATGACAAATTTGGACCCCTGGCAAATTATTTTCGAATTGCAAAAGTTAAAGTTTACCCCCCACGAGGTCTCTTTTTTTTCCATTGTTACCTGTCAGAGTGGGTGGCAAGCTTATGTTCCCGCTATGCCAAACCTGTGCGGAAACCGAGCAGCAGGAGACATGCACCCATACTGACGAGGAGCGGGCCATCCTGGGGACTTGGTGCACAGTGGAATTGAACGCGGCTATAGCGAAGGGGTACTTGGTGGCTAAAATCTATGAAATCTGGCATTTTAATGAAAAATCTAATAAACTCTTTTCAGAGTACATAAAATTACACCTCCGCCAGAAACAAGAGGCTTCAGGGTATCCCAGTTGGTGCACCAACGAGGAAAAACAAAATAAGTACATTAGCGATTTCTACCAGAAAGAAGGCGTGCGTTTACGCCAACATGAGATCGTATCAAACCCTGCTAAATGCCAAATCGCTAAACTGTTTTTAAATTCTCTGTGGGGTAAATTCGGCCAAAGAACCAACCTACCCAACACCAGCATCGTGAGAGACCCTGACGAACTCTTGCAGTACCTATTTTCCCCCAATTACAAGGTTTCATCCTGCGAGTTTATCGATGATGAAACAGCGTGCGTGTCTTGGAAGCATGCAAAAGAACGGTACTCTGTCTCTGGCAATACCAATGTTGTCATAGCCTGTTTCACCACCGCTTATGCCCGCTTAGAATTATACAGTCTGCTAGACGGTTTGCAAGAGCGGTGCCTGTACCACGACACTGACTCGGTGATATTTGTGAAAAGGGAGGGTGCCTGGAATCCACCTCTGGGGGATTATTTAGGGGAGCTCACAAGTGAGCTCCCGCCAGATCAACACATCACCGAGTTTGTGTCGGCAGGCCCAAAAACATATGGGTATAAATTGTCTGGAGGAAAGGCCTGTATAAAAGTCAAAGGTATTACCCTAAACGTAGCAAACTGTGAAAAAATCAACTTTGAAAGTTTAAAAGATCTAGTCCTGGACTACTGCACGGGCCTGCGAGATAACGAAAACACCTCAAAAAAGATAGAGGTGCAGCAGCCCTCTATCGTAAGAAACAAAAACCAGTGGCAAATAGAAACAAAAACCCTTAAAAAAACACAAAAAGTGGTTTATAACAAGAGGGTCCTAGGAAAAGGTTTTAAAACCCTGCCCTACGGCTTTTGAAAAAAATGGATACGAGGTGGAAACACCCCTTTTCCGCAATTCTTGCGGGGCCTAGCAACTGCGGAAAAAGTTACTTTATAAAAAATGTGTTGAATAATGCCAAACAAACACTATCTGTTATGCCTGAGAATATCGTGTGGTGTTATAGTTGTTGGCAACCTCTGTATAAAGAACTGCTCTGCAAATATCCCTTTATCAATTTTATGGAGGGGTTGCCTGATGCTTTGGATGATGACAGTTTGTTTCCTACTAATAAAGTAAATATGGTTATCATAGACGATCTGATGAACTCTGCTTGTGAAAGCGATGAAATCGAGAAAGCTTTTACCAAGTACGTGCATCACAGAAACCGGAGCATTATGTATATAGTTCAGAACGTGTTTTGTCAGGGAAAAAAGAGTCGCACAATTAACCTAAACACAAAGTACATGGTTCTGTTCAAAAACCCCAGGGATAAATTACAAATCGCTACGCTCGCTCGGCAAATGTACCCTGGCAAAGCTCAATTCTTTCTAGAAGCTTTTGAGGATGCTACCAAAAGACCTTATGGCTACCTGGTGGTGGATTTAAATGCTTCCACACCGGAAGCTTATAGACTAAGAACCGGTCTTTTCCCTCCAGACTGGCCAGTGGTTTATACTTTAAAAAAAACAGCTGGATATAAAAAGAAATGACTTATCGGCAGGTCCCTTTTTAACAGCTGGGACTGCTGACTGAAAACATGTCTAGCTGCGTGAAGAGAAACCTGGGCCTTTTAAAATTACTTAGCAAATCGTCCCCGCAGCAAAGGAAGGCTATTCTGTGTTCGGCCTCTGACGATCTAGTAGTGGCCATCTCAGAAATAGCGCTCAATACCTTAAAAGGAAACATACCTTTAACACAAAATCAAGTACGTGTGTTGAAAAAGAAACGCACGCTTATAAAAACTTTGTGTAATAAGAGCGTTTCACTTAAAAGAAAAAAGCATCTGGTAAAGCAGTCTGGGGGGTTTATTGGGCCTCTGTTAAGTTTTGCTATCCCTCTGATAACAGGGCTTTTAACTAATCGATAATGGAGTATGCAGAAAAAATGTACCTGGTGCCCAGCCACCAGTTGGAGCAATTAAGGGCTCCCCCTCCAGCAGAGGAAAATATCAGAACAACAGCAACTCGCTTACTGGACGCTGAAATGAAGTCTGTTCTTCAAAGAACTGACCTGGCCGAATATGAAAAGGCTAAACTTTACAGCGCCGTGCTTCAAAGGTACCTAACGTACGTGAAGCAAAGTGATGCGGATAAAGGGAAAATAAGTCTGTTTCTACCGGAACAGGAACAAAGCGTAACTGCCAAACCCCCAGAAACACCAAAGAACTCAGACTCTGTTGCTCAGGAGGTGCTGGATAATGTGAATAAGCGTTATAAAAAAAATGCAATAGTATTGCTAAATAAACTGGGGCAGGATAAAAATCTCTCTTCATGGAATGATAAAGGGTCTTTTGTGTACAAAGGCTCTGTGGTTAATGGTTCTAACATGCTTGACTTAGTCAGGGCTGTCACCCAAACTCGCTCTGTACCTAGCAAATGTGTACCTAAAGGATGGGATGTGTTTATGAATGCCATGGCGGAACTGAACGTACCATCTTCTGTCATGGGCAATGCAGCCAACAGAGACCTTTTGGAACGCCTCAAGGCCTCGACTGCTGACACTGGGGTGGATCAGGAATCCGTGACCCCTTTTTTGCCCTATAAAAAAAAAAAAAGATTGGCTAAAAGAGCCCAATGGCTCAGTGTGTAACGTTTTTCACATTCTAAAAATTTTAAAACTTGTAATGTTTTGCTTTATATAAAACATTTCTAGATTTTTTTAAAAAAAATCTGTGTAATTTTTTCAATTGGTCATTTAAAAAAACAGACAAACATCAATTTCTTTAAACCCCTAACCTGGGGTGCTTTATTGGGTAACCTGGCTATAAAAATCATTACAAGATACACATGTCTGGGCTTGTTGAAACATGTTTTGAGCAAGGCTAGGCATGCCCAAAAATTTAAATTTATTTTTTACAAAATTTATCACCATCCGGTCATTTTGCACTAAGTCGTCAGAATACAATTTTAAAATCCGGTCAAAAGATAAACCCTTGCTACGATGATGTAAAAAAAAACACGCAGTGATAGCCACAGGCGACGGAGCGGGGGTCTTGTAATTGTCTATTGTGAAACACCATGTCTGTGGCATTTTGTTTAAAAATTTCATAATGCTTTTAGGAAACAACACGCTGTTCGGGGGTTGCCCATATGAGTCAAAAAACTCTCCACGGTTATGCTCCGCCAGATACAGGGCGAGCCAGTGTTCACCCGGTTGGTTGTGTGGATGTGTGTTCACCACCAAACCTACGGGCCTCTGAGACAGCTTGCTTCCAGGGAGCCAATCACAAGGGAACACATCTAAAAAATTCTTTTTTGTGTAAGGATCCGTTGATAAGACACGTGAGAGCTGCACGGTGTCCATGTTCACATGTAGTCAAACAGAACGTTTCTTCTCTGATTTATTTCTATGACATTGTCAAAAACTCCATACACAATCATATTGACGGTAACCGTTAAAGCCTTTCCAAACCGTATTTCTGCTCTCAGGTTCCCAGTTTTAATCAGGGAATAGTGATCTGCGCATTCCTGGTCGGGAGACAGGTCAAAGGCAAACAAGGTGTAACCCTGTGCAAACTCCTCACGGTCGATTAACAGAGAACGATCTTTCATGTGTTTACCAGCTGTCTGTACCAGATTCATGTATTCTCTCACGCAGCGTCCTGCCTCGAAGTCCGGTTGCAGAGGCTTGGTCGGTACCTGTTCACCATCCACATACAGGGCCACAAAATTAATATCGTAATGTTTAAAATGAAAGGGATTTTTAGTGTAACTGCCGCTAAAGGCATCGTTATCCACAAATCCTAGGACAAGCATTTTGGGTAACTGTCCCAAGAACAGGTTTTCCTGGTTACTGACCCTGCTGCCTGCA
The DNA here is from genome assembly GCF_007399415.2 of Gopherus evgoodei. Lineage (NCBI taxonomy): Eukaryota > Metazoa > Chordata > Testudines > Testudinidae > Gopherus > Gopherus evgoodei. The sequence continues at coordinate 7,532,754 of NC_044342.1, read as the reverse complement.
GGGATGCTAAACACTTTCATTCCCACACGGTCCACGGGGTATTTAGCATTAGCGGCAAGCAGGGCCTCTGCATGCCCCAAACGGACACCCGGGGCCACCCGTACTTTCTTCACAAAAAGGGACGCTGATACAATGCGCAGTTTAAAGCCTTCAGCCGCACTGCCCATTAAACAGAAGGCGTCTTTACTGCGTGTCAGTTTAATTTTCACATCCACTCCATTTAACAAAAGTTTTTCTTGAAAAAACAGGTCACTGTGTAGATGGCCCAGCAGCTCTACCGTTCTGCTCTGGGCTGTCAGCTTTGCACGCTTCACAAACCCTAGATTCTCTCCATCCAACTCTGTTTTTTCATGTTGTCCAGCAGTGTCTTTGTAAAACAGGCCGGCAGAAAATTGCGTGGCGAGGGTATCATCGCTGTAATTGAGCACTGATTCTATAAAGGCCCTGTAAGGGTAACAGTTGTTGCTTTGGCTTACAAGGCGGTCTCCCAGTGTAACATCCAACTGACTGAAAATAGAGGCCACGGGGTAATTCACCAGGCCCACTTCGGCGTCCGCAGCAAGTTCAGTTCCGTCTCCTTTTACAATCTTGCAACACAGGTAAAGCAGCGTGTTGTTTAAATCCATATAATCTATGCCATTCCCTGCTATAAAAAAGTCAATGGGGGCAGACTCCGTAACGGCCGATAGAGGTGGCACCTCGATGTAAATGCTTTTCTCGATGCTGGTCTGCGTAGGGGCTATTTGAAACAAATCTAGTTCGGATTTGGTGCACTCTTCAGACCCGCAGTGAACAAAAGCCATATTGATTAAAATATGTCTCTTTTACCAGGCAGAGCGCGTCTCCTCTTTTGCCCAGGCTGCTTCTTGGACTTTCGTTTATGGCCGGCTCTGCGTGTCAAAGCCCTTCTTTTAAAAGGTTTTGGGGGACCTGTGTGTCTCGGGTATGACGTATTTCTCTTTCTTTTCTTCCTCCTTTTAATGTACATCAGCCCCGATCCTTCCTGTGAAGCTGTATTCCCCACCTTCTCCAGAACAGCACGGGAGACATGACCTACCACATCTTTAGCTATGTTTTGAGCGGCGGTTTTTACGTGGGGCTTAATAATCTCTAGCCCCCTCCTCAAAAGCGGTACAGCTTTTCGAAAGAGGCTACGAAATATTCCACCCACACCAGCCCCGTACATCACGGGGGCCCCATGATATCCAGGAAGGGCGTATCCAGCCTGGGCTTTGTAATAGTTCCTGTAGATGGTGGGGTCGCCATAATTTTTTAGGATTGCCATAATAGTGTTTTTTTTTGGCTTTTTAGAAACCTCGCTCTCTCCGTGGTCGCAAATGCAGCTTGATGATCACCTTGCCGAAGCGAAATGAGACATGTCTGTTCTGATCTGTCTTTATTTCAATGGTAATGGTGTCGATGTGGTGTTTACTAACAGGAACGTAATGAGGTTTATCATAGGTGATGGTAACAAACTCATTGTTCCTTCCTTGGACAGGGACGCAGCGTAACAGGGGAACAGAAAAGTCCCCCACAAACTGGTGTTCTACAATATCCGTGTACAGATACAAGGAGTTAAAACCCCCTGTAATGTCTGCCGAGAAGGAAAATTTTTGGACGTTGCGTTTTGGGCCCAAACCCAAAATGTTAGCTAGTTCCCCGCCAGTAGAAAACCCATAGTTAAAATTGGTAGATTTAAGTCTCACTTTTCTACCTACAGGGTCGTAGTTCATGACCATCTCAGGCGGTCCTTGGTGACGAGCCATGGTGCTGTTCATATGCTCTAGTAATTCAGGTATGGTCGAGTAATAACCTCGTCGTAGGATGAAATTCCACTTCGTATCTTCAAAGGTAATTTCAAAAGGGGTGTCTTCATTGATAGTATTCCAGCTGTGCGGGTATTGTATTTCCACTAACCCCACCTCCCAGGCACCCGGGAGATCCAAGGGCTTAATTAGCCGTATTGTAAAGTTCGAGATGGTGTTTTGGGGAAAAACTGCAGAGCTGGCATTGCTGGGCAAAGTGATGTAAAACCCTCCGTCGCTCATTATTATTTTTTCTTCTATCTGTCTTTGCAGGAGGAATTGGTTTTTTGTTTTTTTTTCCCTCTCTTTGGTTTGTCTCTAAATGTCACAGAGTTGAGAAGCTTCCACCCAGCTGTTAAACTTATCAGGCCAACCCAACCATTTTACCAGTAAGTGTTTTTTTCTCCCTTTTCCTTTCTCTGCTAGAATTTTTTCAATCCTGTAAATCCTGTCTCGTTTGGGGTTTACTTTTTGTAATTCTTCAGGGTAAAAAGATCCAGTAACTGCCTCACCTTCGTAATCTTTTAATCGGTATACAGGTCTTCGGCCCCTGGTTAAGGCTTCATCCACTATGAATATCTCATCGGTAAACGTCTGTTCATAACCTTTTTCAAAAGCGCCTTTGGTTTTAGATAGTCTCACGTGATCGCCTTTTCTAAAAGGGGGAACAACCTGTTTTATTTTAAAACTGTCTCCGTAAACCGTTTTCCACACCTTCAGAGAATTTGAAGGGTTAACATCTATGGGTCTGGTACGTATAGTCCTGTGAAAGCTCTGGTTATAACTCTTTATAAAGTCAGGTAAGACGTCAATGTAGCGAAAGGTGTTATGGGCTGTAAAATATCTCCACATCCTAGTTTTTAAAGTTCTGTTAAACCGCTCCACAACCCCTGCTTTGACTTCATTATTAGTAAGAAAATGGTGAACCCCATGCTGCTTTAACAGTCCACTTAAAGGTTTGTTTAAAAATTCTTTCCCCCGATCGGTTTGTAATTTTTGAGGCACGTGACCTTCGCTGAAAATAGCTTTAAAGGCCTTGGATACCTCACCACTTGTCTTGTCTTTTAGGCATAAGGCCCAGGCATATTTGGATAAAATGTCTATCACTGTTAAGATGTACTTAAAGCCATTGTTGTGTTTGGAGAACTGATGCATATCCACCAAATCTGCCTGCCACTGTGCATCCACATCTGAAACAATAGTCTTGTTTCTTTTAAAATGTATTCGAGCTGGTTTGTGTAAAGTGTAAGCATCCTGGTCTGAAAGCCAAGCTGTTACCTGTCTTCTATTTAAAGTTTTACTATGCTTTCTGGCCACTTGAAAAAGAGGGTTCACTCCGCCAAAGCTCCCAACTTCCCTCGGATTGTAATATATTTTCTTTAACAGAGCTGTCGGTGTAGACATGACTGTTACTGGTACCGTCTTTTACTACCACAAGTATAAAAGGGGACACGCTCATATTGACACATTTAAATACATTTTATTAATTGCCTGGTTTAACATGATCTTTTACAGCCGCCTGTAAAATGGACGCCATAACTGCTTCCATAAGGGAGTCTGAGCTGTTTCATTCTTCCATTTTGTGATTTTCGGCTTCAGATCTGTCTCTCGGATAGCAGTAAAAACAGCTGACGCGCAAGTTCTTAAAGGCCTCCAGAAAGGCATCGTCGAGCTCCTGAAAAATTTTCAGAAAAAGAAACAGAGTAAGTACCCCAGCTGCTGGGTTTTTTTTTTAATTTATGCAAACCCCCGGTTCCTAGCTTCATTACCCACCTCCTCCTCTACCGCCATTTCTTAATCGTTCATTTACCTGAGCGCCATCTTTTCCATTTGCCTTGTCCACCGGTGACTCTCCCAAGCGGCGATCTGAGGGGGTGGACAAAGAGAGGTCATCAGGCTCCTCAGGGTGCCTCACGAGGGGTTTCTGGTCGGTTTCCGACGTATCCATCAACTGGTCGGCCAAAGGGCTCCTCTCGGTCGTTCCCTCCTCCTCCTCAGAACTGTCGCTGGTGTAGGTCCTGCGCCACATAAGTATGGTGCTTGGGTCCAAAACAAAGTCCGAAGTTCTAACGGGGGTGGTAAAGGAGTCCATGTTTTCCTCTGAGCAGCCTTTCCACGCTTTCTAAAACACGTGTCCTTGGTAAGAAGAATGGCCTCCTCTGTTCGGCGCTGGTACTTATGGGGTATTGGTGCTGCACTCGGGTTGGCGGAGGGCCTTGGGAGGAGTTCTTAGAGGGGTCACCCCGGGTGGTCAAAATCTCCTCTCGGGGTAGTCCTTTCGGGAGGAAACCCCTCCTGATTGGTAGAGGGTGGTGGGAGGAGTTCTTAGAGGGGTCACATGACCCACTTCTAGATAGGTCACCCGCCCCCGGAAGTTGCCCTGATTGGTCAAATCTCCTCTTGGGGTGGTCCTTTCGGGAGGAAACCCCTCCTGATTGGTAGAGGGTGGTGGGAGGAGTTCTTAGAGGGGTCACATGACCCACTTTGCTTCCGGTCATGTGGCCATCTTGACCCCGGAAGTAATACCCCCATAGGGTGGGACTTCCGGTGACAGGTGGGAGGGACTAGAGGGGTCAAGGGGCGGGGTTAGGGGCGGGGTTAGGGTTTGATTAATGGTAGGGCCCTTATACTACTCATATCTCCCCTCAATCCTCTTTCCGTTTGGCTAAACAAGCCAAGCTCTTTGAGTCTCCTCTCACAAGGTAGGTTTTCCATTCCTCACATCATCCTAGTAGCCCTTCTCTGCACCTGTTCCAGTTTGAATTCATCTTTCCCAACATGGGAGACCAGAATCGCTCAATATTCCAGATGAGGTTTGCTCAGTGCCTTATATAATATACTAACACTTTCCTGTCTTTACTGGAAATCTCTCTCCTGATGCATCCTAGGACTGCTTAGCCTTTTTTCATAGCTGCATCACATTGGTGAATTTTTTGACCTAAACTTGGGTTTCAGTCATTAGCTGCTGCTCATATACAAAGATGGGCATAGTTACTTTCAGCTCATTACTATGCTATTCAGTTTCCAAAAGGGACTCTGCACAGCAATGCTGATGGACTGTTACATCTGCCATGTCCAAGTTCTCATCAACTCGAAGAAAGTTCAGACAAAGTGTTCTATTTGAATTTGATGGATATTTTACCCATCACTAGCACAGACATTGACAAAGAAATATCTCAGTATGATGTACTTTCTATTGTGAAGAGAGTGTAGAATCCAAAGAATCCCCAGTTTGCACACTTTGTGTCACATCAATCTGAATTATCTGTGAATCGTGGTTGCATTTTATGGAGATGTGAATGATCAATCTATAATCCCTCTGTAATGGAGCAGCTGCCCCACTCCCTGAGAATTTAGACTGCAGCAGGCCAGTGCGCCTGCGTAGATGGGCAGCCAATTGAAGAAGGACTTATTGGGAGTCAATCAGGGCCCAGATTGGAGGGAGTCAATCAGGGCCAGGCTCAGTCCTATAAAAAGGCTGCTCAGGGAGAGGAGAGGCAGTCTGTCCCAGGCCTTTGAGAGGGAAAGGTCTGTCTCCAGAGCTGGGAAACTAGCACCTGGGACAGCGCAGTGCTGGGCAGGCCCAGAGGAGCAGAAGGAAACTCCAGCTCGGTGTCTGCTAGGCTTCAGGCCATGAGGAGAAGGGCTAGCCAGTGTGAGGGGCTGAAGGGGAAGCGGCCCAGGGGCATGGACAGATGGAGGGAGAGAAGGAGGGTAGGATGGCTGCCACTAGAGTGTCCCTAGGTTGGGACTCAGAGTAGTGGGCGGGCCTGGGTCCCCCACCCCTTCTCCCTTGCTTTACACCTAGCTGACGGGAGTGGCCGTCTAGAGCTGCACTAACCCCCTGCCAAGAGGGCTGTGACTTTGGGGGTGCAGTTGCCCACATTGGCTGGGGCACAAAGAGACAGCTGATTGACACCTCCCCGGAAGGGAGTGTGGATGGACTAAGGGGCACTGCCAGAGGGCAGTGGTCTGGAAGAGGACGCCGTGAGCTGGAGAGTGATGCGGGCTCAGATGCCAACTAAGGGTGAGACAATGGGTGGGACACCACCAAGAGAGGGTGCTCCACTGGACTGAGTTAATTTCCAAGGACAACGAGCAAGAGGCACTGCGGTGGTGAGTACCAACAACATTACACCCTCCAATCTCAGGTTTTGGAAGCTCTGCAAGAAGGACATTTTGGCATTGTATGAATGAAGGCCACCCAGAGTCATGTCTTGTGATGAAGGTTCAATAAAGATATTGAGAGGAAGGTGAAGTGCTGTATTACATGTCAGCACATTCAGCATGATGCTAGCCTCAGCAAGGGCCCTGCATCGAAGAAGTAGTGTTGGATTTCCTTGGGCCCACAGAATGAGAGCTGGGAGATGAAGATAATGGGCAGCAAGGGGGCTAGGAAGCCGCCCAGCAAGACCACCCCTATCAGTCGAGTGCAGATCCACATGGTCATGATGGCTGGGTACCGCAGTGGATGACAGATGGCTAAGTAGCAGTCGTAGGCCATGATGGCCAGGAGGAAACACTGGGTGGAGCCCAGGGCGAAGAAAAGGTAGAGATGGGCTATGCAACCAGCCACAGAGATAGTGCTCCTAATTTCCACTAAGCTCTCCAGCATCTTGGGTGCACTGGAGGTGGTAAATAAGATTTCCAGAAAGGAGAAGCTGCACAGGAAATAATACAGGGGGTGGTGCACGTGTTGGTTGGCCTTCACCACTGAAATAATGACCAGATTGGCAGTCACTGTCAGGACATAGGTAGCCAGGATCAAGATGAAGAACAAGGCCTGGAGATGTGGCATGCTGGAGAAGCCCAGGATGATGAAGGCCTTTACCACGCTACGGTTGTTGGCTTCCATGTCTTCATCCTTTCGCAGCTGTGGAGATAAGGGTGGAAAGGATGGGGAAGAGGGAGAAGGTGAGGGAGCTACAGAGGGGGAACAAAGTAAATGAAGATGAAAAAAGAAAAGGAAGCACTAATAGAAAAAAAGATAGGCAGAAGAGGGAGGAGGAGGAGGTGAAGGAATGGGAAGAAAGAGGAGAAAGAGAAGGGGAATAAGCAGCATAAGAAGAAGCCAAAGGCAGAAAAGATCATAAAACAGAGGACAAAGAGGTTTAAGAGCAATGAATTGTGATATAAGATCAGGAAATACCTCCACTGGAACATGCAACTTTCTCTTACCAAATATGAAGCATATTTAATGCTGAGATTTTCAAAGAAGCCTAAGGGAGTTGGGGCCTGATTTCAATGAGTGTTCGGGGATGGAGAGTAGGCTAATGTGGTAGGTTTATGGATATTTGTGGGGAGCTCCTCCCACATGAGGGGCAGCAAGGGGGGAAGAATGAAAATGTAACAAGTGGGTTATGGAGGCAGGCATGGTGAGCCAATCAGAGGAGGGGGTCAACCTTCTGACAGTGAATGAGAGATGATCAGTTCGATGGAGAGAGGCCACAGAGGGCCTTGAAAACGAAGACTTATGTTTAATGTGTGAGAGTTACTTTGGATTGATATTGGCATGAGTGAGCAAGCTCCCAAAATGCTAATTGTGTTGTTAGCCCTTTGCCACCAAAGGAGTGGCCAGAAGTGCAGCAGTTCAGTTCATGTAATCAGGCTAGGAAGGACTGGATTTTTATTGTTTCGTTAAATGTCTGTTTTACTGTATACACACACAAACTGACCTACAGATATCTAAATTGATAATAATCGCAATTTAGAGATCAGCGAAGTAAGAAAAATGCTGCTTGAAAACTTATTTGTGTTTTATTGAAAGATATTTATTTTCTATATTTTGACGTGATGTTGACAAGGAGTGTTTTAACAGTTATACAATTTTTGAATCTCTGCATCTACTGTCAATAAAAAATTATTGTGGGTCCCACCATAATGTCAAACCGGAAGGGATCCTGAGATGTCATCAACTCATGTCCACTGAGGCAGGAGCAAACAAACATAGACCATCCCTGACAGGTGTTTGTCCAAGGTGATCTTAAAAGACTCCAGTGATGGAGATTCCCCAACCTCCCTTGGAATCCTGTTCCAGAGCTTCACTACCCTTATAGTCAGAATGTTTTCTTCCTATCTAACCTAAATTTCCCCTCTTCAGTGAAAAGCCCCTTGCAACTGAATATTTAAACCAATGCAAGAATTAAAAAATGCTCAAACATTATATATGTGCACAGCTGTGGACATCTGAATTGATGAATATAAAAAATAAACATGTACGCTTATATGCTTTCAAGCCTACATATAGGCCACTTGTCAATGATGAGCACTCGTGGCTGTGTGTCCTTAGCTAGGTCGCTTTCCTGATCTATGCCTCAGTTTACCCAGCTGTGCAATGGAGATAAAGTCATTTACCATCACAGGGGAGGGGGCTGAATAAATTGCAGACTCTTGGCTTTACAAGGCACAGCTATGATGGGCCAGTATTACTTAAATATGCATGATCAACACCCGTGCTAGAAAGCAATGCACCAGCTTAGTGTATGGGAAGGCAGATTTCCTTTTCAGACAGTGCTCAGATGTGCCCCCTAGGCCTCTGCTTTGGAGGGTCTCTATGCACTTCCCTCCTGAGCAGACTGCTGAGTTTCACCTGCGAAGGAATAGACATGAGGGTGAGATCACAGTCCTCCCAAAGTTCCACAATGTGGGTTATCTAGTGCCCCTGGTGGTGTGGAGGTCTCCTGTGTACTCCCGACTATGTACTACCTGTGGGCCAGCCCTAATTTAAAAAAAAACAGAACAGTGGCTATGCAGGCTTCACTCTGATTAATTCAAAGAGCTGAACGAGAGGTGAAGTTTTTTTCCCTCTGAAAAATTTTGATGACAAGTTTTTATTTACCTCATTTATTTACCATGATTTAGTTCAGTTTTGAAAATCCCTAGCCTTGAGACAGCCACTGCATAGCCTGGTCACCAGACTACCTCAGGGAGGGCTATCTGCAGTAGTGTAATATCTCATCTGAATTAGGAGTGTACATGTTTGTGGGTGGGGGTATCCACCATGGTCTGAATTAGAGCTCTGTCAATATCAGAATTTCTGGCCTACCCGGAAAACATTCATAGAGGACTCCTGTTTCATACTGAGAAAGTGGGATGATCAGTGAGTTATCTTAAGTGCCCATACACAAATGCAAGAAGCATGGGAAACAAGCAGGGAGAACTGGAAGTCCTGACACAGTCAAGGAACTATGATGTGATTGGAATAACAGAGACTTGGTGGAATAACTCAGAAGACTGGAGTACTGTCATGGATGGATATAAAGTATTCAGGAAGGACAGGCAGGGCAGAGTAGGTGAGGGAGTTGCCTTGTACGTAAGAGAGCAGTATGACTGCTCAGAGCTCTGGTATGAAACTGCATAAAAACCTGAGAGTGTCTGGATTAAGTTTAGAAGTGTGAGCAACAAGGGTGATGTTGTAGGGGAGTCTGCTATAGACCACCAGACCAGGAGGATGAGGTGGACAAGGCTTTCTTCTGGCAACTAGCAGAAGTTACTAGATCACAGGCCCTGGTTCTCATGGGAGACTTTAATCACCCTGATATCTGCAGGGAGAGCAATACAGCGGTGCACAGAGAATCCAGGAAGTTTTTGGAAAGTGTAGGGGACAATTTCCTGGTGCAAGTGCTGGAGGAACTAACTAGGGACAGAGCTCTTCTAGACCTGCTGCTCACAAACAGGGAAGAATTAGTAGGGGAAGCAAAGGTGGATGGGAACCTGGGAGGCAGTGTCCATGAGATGGTCGCGTTCAGGATCCTGACAAGGAAGAAAGGAAAGCAGCAGAATACAGACCCTGGACTTCAGAAAAGCAGACTTTGACTCCCTCAGGGAACTAATGGGCAGGATCCCCTGGGAAAATAACATGAGGGGGAAAGGAGTCCAGGAGAGCTGGCTGGATTTTAAAGAATTCTTATTGAGGTTGCAGGAACAAACCATCCCAATGTGTAGAAAGAATAGTAAATATGGCAGTTGACCAGCTTGGCTTAACAGTGAAATCCTTGCTGATCTTAAACACAAAATAGAAGCTTAAAAGAAGTGAAAGATTAGACAAATGACCAGGGAGGAGTATAAAAATATTGCTCAGGCATGCAGGAGTGAAATAAGGAAGGCCAAATCGCACTTGGAGTTGCAGCTAGCAAGAGATGTTAAGAGTAACAAGAAGGGTTTCTTCAGGTATGTTAGCAACAAGAAGAAAGTCAAGGAAAGTGTGGGCCCCTTACTGAATGAGGGAGGCAACCTAGTCACAGAGGATGTGGAAAAAACTCATGTACTCAATGCTTTTTTTGCCTCTGTCTTCACGAACAAGGTCAGCTCCCAGACTACTGCACTGGGCAGCACAGCATGGGGAGGAGGTGACCAGCCCTCTGTGGAGAAAGAAATGGTTCAGGACTATTTAGAAAAGCTGGATGAGCACAAATCCATGGGGCTGGATGCACTACATCTGAGAGTGCTAAAGGAGTTGGCAGATGTGATTGCAGAGCCCTTGTCCATTATCTTTGAAAACTCATGGCAATCGGGGGAGGTCCTGGATGACTGGAAAAAGTCTAATGTAATGTCCATTTTTAAAAAAAGGGAAGAAAGAGGACCTGGGTAACAATAGGCAAGTCGGCCTCACCCCAGTCCCTGGAAAAATCATGGAGCAGGTCCTCAAGGAATCAATTCTGAAGAACTTAGAGGAGAGGAAAGTGATCAGGAACAGTTAGCATGGATTCACCAAGGACAAGTCATACCTGACTAACCTAATTGCCTTCTATGAGGAGATAACTAGGTCTGTGGATGAGGGGAAAGCATTGGATGTGACTTTACTGACTTTAGAAAAGCTTTTGATACAGTCTCCCACAGTATTCTTGCTGGCAAGTTAAAGAAGTATGGGCTGGATGAATGGATTATAATATAAGGTGGATAGAAAGTTGGCTAGATCGTCGGGCTCAACAGGTAATGATCAATGGTTCCATGTCTAGTTGACAGCCAGTATCAAGCGGAGTGTCACAAGGATTGGTCCTGGGGCTGATTTTGTTCAATATCTTCATTAATGATCTGGAGGATGGCATGAACTGCACTCTCAGCAAGTTTGCAGATGACACTAAACCGGGAGGAGTGGTAGATATGCTGGAGGTAGGGATAGGATACAGAGGGGCCTAGACAAATTAGAGGACTGGGCCAAAAGAAACCTGATGAGGCTCAACAAGGACAAGTGCAGAGTCCTGCACTTAGGATGGAAGAATCCCATGCACTGCTACAAACTAGGGGCAGAATGGCTAGCCAGCAGTTCTGCAGAAAAGGACCTAGGGGTTGCAGTGGACGAGAAGCTGGATATGAGTCAACAGTGGCCTTTGTTGCCAAGAAGGCTAACATCATTTTGGGCTGTATAAGCAGGGGCATTGCCAGCAGATTGAGGGATGTGATCATTCCCCTCTGTTCGACATTGGTGAGGCCTCATCTAGAGTACTGTGCCCAGTTTTAGGCCCCACAGAACAAAGAATGAGGTGGAAAAAGTGGAAAGAGTCCAGCAGAGGGCAACAAAAATGATTAAGGGGCTGGAGCACGTGACTTATGAGGAGAGGCTGAGGGAACTGGGATTGTTTAGTCTGCAGAAGAGAATAATGAGGGGGGATTTGATAGCTGCTTTCAAGTACCTGAAAGGGGATTCCAAAGAGGATGGATCTGGACTGTTCTTAGTGGTACCAGATGACAGAACAAGGAGTAATGGTCTCAAACTGCAATGAGGGAGGTTTAGGTTGGATATTAGGAAAAACTTTTTCACTAGGAGGATGGTGAAGCACTGGAATGGGTTACCTAGGGAGGTGGTGGAATCTCCTTTCTTAGAGGTTCTTAAAGTCAGGCTTGACAAAGCCCTGGCTGGAATGATTTAGTTGGGAATTGATCCTGCTTTGAGCAAGGGATTGAATGATTCATATTTTTTGTGAACTGAAAAATGCAGGAAAAAAATCAGTTTGGGAAATGGTCTTTGGGTTAGTTGGACAATAAACTACAGCCTCGAGCCGTCTCTCGAGCTGTCACTTCATGCTTCCTGACTGGAAGGACTGGCTCTAGGTTTTTTGCTGTCCCAAGCAAAAAAAATTTTTTGGCTGCCCCCCGTCCCAGCCCTGGGCTCCGCCTGCCCCGCACTCCCTTGCTGCTCCAGCCCTGGGCTCTCTCCCTATACCCACACCCACACACCTGCCACCCCAACGCTGGGCTTCCCTCTTTCCCCCCACTCAGTGACCTCCTCCCATCCCCCTGCCGCCCCAGCCCTGGCCTCTCCCCCCAGTCTGCACCCTCCTGCTGTCCCAGGGTCACTGGTAACTCACTCCCAGGGCAGGTCATTCAGCAGGAATTTTGGACGTCCACATAACACAAATAGGATTGGTTCCCATATGGTTACAGAATTGCAGTAAAGTGGACCAATTTTCAGCTTGTGTGACTGGAGGATATCTGGATGCATATTATAAGACTGTCCTACATAAATGAGGAAAAGTTGAGGCGTCTTTATTATTCTTTTGTTTCACTCTGTGTTTCTATGGGAAATTTGCAATGCACTATCACTGTCCTTTTAAACAAACTGGAGAAAAAAAAAAGCAATTGCTGTTGAAAATAGCAATCCCAGTCCTAATAACCACTGGGAAGCATTTCTTGCTTAATTTTCTACTACTTTTTCTACAGCAAATTACAGTGGATCAGTATATTTGATCTGGGAGAAATGAAGTAACAGCTGCCCAAACTGAACTTGAGCACTCCTGAATTTTGAGGTGTTCAAATCTGGAAGGCAGGTGCTAGATTCTCTTTCTGAGTATTAGCCATATCTGGAAAGGAAAAGTCAATTTCTGCTTCCATGGCTCAGGAGTGGAAATCCTCCTACATGCCTGGTATTGTATCTAAAGCTGCCCAGGTCCAGAGCCTCCCCTCCCTTCCTTTTCATTTTAAATTCTAATGGGATCCACGTACCTCCCTTGCTAGGCTTCAGATAGAGAGGGGCACTGTCCATTTAGTCCACCCAATTCCTTCTTTGGGGGCTGCAAGGTAAGGTCACTCCAGTATACCTAATCCAGTATGGGGATGTCTTCTGAAGGGGATATCTGGGGAAAAGCTGCCTACTCCTTGGGCACACTTTTCCCTATTCACAGTGCTGCCCCTTTCGACTCACAGCAAGCTGCAGCATGGATCAGCTACATCACTCCTTCCCCCTCCCTTTCCTGGTTATAGCTACCAAGGGACTGCTGGGAAATGTAGTTCTTTCCTTGATCCAGGGCTGGCTCTATAGGCAGGTAGCTAAGCAAGGAACTACAGCTTCCCGTGGGTCCTCAGCTCCATGCTGGATCCCCAGCTGCTCTTTGGCTCTGTTTCTGCAGGGTTATGAGAGGGGAGGAAGTGAGTAAAAGAAAAAGAAAAGTGATAGCCAAAATCCCACCCCCGGAAATATGCTGCCCCAAGCACCTGCTTGTTTTCCTGGTGCCTAGAACTAGGCCTGGTGACTGGATTACATCTCTCATGATGCAACACAGTCATGTCACTGCTATGAAGCATCCCACTGGTCTGGAGATGTAATTCAGCCGAGAAACCTGGCGCATAGAGAAGAATTACGACTGAAAGACCCGAACTACAACTACGATGAGGCACCGTTAGACCTGAGGCAGATGATGTTTCATGTCAAAAGGTAAGTATTTTAAAGGTATTAAGACAAGTAAGGAAAATTTCAAAAGCATCTGTGCTCCCGATTCACACTAATTTCAATGGATTTTGAAAATACCATGTCACCTTTAAAAATCTGGCCCACCAGACATGAAACAAATAATTTCAGTTCAGTTCAACAAACCATAATATTTCAGTGCAGGTTAAATTTATCTGTACTAGTACTGAGTTAAAGAATGAGCATTAGACACCTAATTACCTTAGCCCCTCTTTGAAATCCCAGACCATCCTAGCCCTCAAGAATGATCTAATAGGCCCATAAAAAGGAATTAACGTGGTCTGATGTAAGTTTAGTGGATAAAAATCATTCTGATCTTTGGAACTCATTGCCACAGGATATTAGTGAGTTAAAGAATGGGAATCCCTTAGGCCATCTTGAAAAGTCCCATACAAGATATCTAGAAGAAGACTTTTATGCCATGCACTGTTTTCCTCAGGGTGTCCTTGAACACCTTGTTCCTCAGGCAATAGATGACTGGGTTGAGGAGGGGTCTCAGAACTGTGTAAATGATGGACACCAGCTTGTTGGAGTCAAAGGAACTTATGGCTTGAGGTCTGTTATAGATGAAGAGAGAGGAGGCATAGAAGATGGTGACCACCAGCAAGTGGGGGGCACATGGAGAAAAGGTCTTAAGACACCCTTTGGCTGAGGGCATGCACACAACCGTAGAGATGATGCAGATGTAAGAGCCCACAGTAATGGAGAGATGCCCCAGGAGAATGAGCAGGGCCAGCAGGAAGTCCACAAGTGCTGCCAGTGACATGTCAGTGCAGGCCAGGTTGAGCAGTGGTGACACATTACAGAAGAAGTGGTTGATGATGTTAACCCCACAGAAGGTCAGAAACGAGATGAAGATGACCTTCCACACGGAGATGAGAAAGCCACTCAGCCAGGATCCAGCCACCAGGCGGATGCAGAGAGTCTGGCTCATGATAGCTGAGTAGAGCAGCGGGTAACAGATAGCCACATAGCGGTCATAGGCTATTACGGCCAGGAGGACACACTCAGTGCAGGCCAAGGCCAGGAAGAAGTAGAGTTGGGCCATGCACCCAACAAAGGAGATGCCTTTCCTTTTTGTTACAAAACTCAATAGCATCTTGGGCACCATGACTGAGACATACCAGATCTCCAGGAAAGAGAGATTCCCCAGGAAGAGGTACATTGGCTTGTGGAGTGAGACGTTGGCCCAGATTAGCATGATGATCACCGTATTCTCTATCACAGTCAGTGCATAGGCCAGAAGGAATACCAAGAAGAGCAGGAGCTGCAGCTCCAGGATGCCAAGGAAACCCACCAGAATGAACTCGGTCACATGACTTTGGTTGTCCCAGTGCATGCTGGAGGTCTTGGCACTGTTATTATTCAGTCTGGAGAAGAGACAGAGGTGTTGGAAATACGACTGCATGTCAACACAGTATTGATGGCTTTGTCACAGGGATGGACTCGAAAAGCCATGCAAATAATTAGAGCTGGTCAGTATTGAGTAATACTAATATTATTAATACAAATAATAATGGACCAGGTTTACAAAGGTATTTAAGCACCTAAAGATATAGATTGGCGTCTAGTGGCACACAGATTCACATCAAAAGTGACTAAATTAAGCACCTGGGGCCATATTTTTAAAGATATTTGGATACTTAAAGATGTAGATAGGTACCTAGTGGGATTTTCAAAATCATCTATATGACTAGCACCTCTTAATTTTGAATATCTTTAAAAATCTGGGCCTAGGTGCCTGACTCCCATGGAAATCAATTGGAGCTAGACACATAGTTGCTTTTAAAAATCCCAGTGAGTACTTATTTTTATCTTTAGGTACTTTAACACCTTCAAAAATATAGTGCAATGCAAATCGACTGGCCTTTTTTTCTGTACTGAAATTGTTCATGAATGATTGTCAACATGTTTCCTTTGTTCATGACATTTCTCCACAAGATTACTTTTAAGTGAGATGATTCTCAAATTTTTTTTTACTAAATGAAAACTGGCTTTTTGCAAAAAATTAAAATAAAAACTAAGACAAATGTCGAGAACCATGTTGATTAAAATAGAGCACAAGCATTTTCAGAGACACATGAAAAATGGCTCCATGTCAAACCCAGGAAATTAACATAACATTGATTATGTTTGAGCATTTTTTGACCAGCTCTAAAAATAACTGCTGTCTTGGATGTAAATCTTCTGAGCTCTTCAAAGCCAGCTAGGCGATTTGGATACCCAATACCAAATTCAATGACTGATCTGAGCATCTAAGTTCCCAAGCATCTCGACCAGGGATTATTATTATTATTATTATTCATTATTATTAGTGTAATTCAGTAGCACTTAGAGGCCACTAAGAAAAGTAAGGACCCTGTTGTGCTGGTCCTGCACAGACATATAGCAAAAGACTGTCCCTTCCCCATAAATCCTCCCATCTATATAGATGAGAAGGAAAAAAAGACTTGAACAAAGTCATAGAGGTAATCAGTGTCGCAGGTGGGAACAGAACCTACATTTCCTGGCTCCCAAAGAAAATAGCAGGGTCCCACTTCTATTCCTCTTTGTGGAGAGGAGAAGATGGCAGCTAAGATGTCTCCTGAATACTTAGCCCAGCAGCTGGAGTGGGCTAGCCACTTTTCCCTTTTTGCCACATACAGACATTCGTGGTGGGACACAGACCCCAAGCATCAGGACATGGAGCTAACACCGCATTGAAAAGCACAGGTGATTCCTTCCCACTCAAATCTATTGTTTTTGGCTACCGCAGGTTAGAATAATTGACCATAATGGCTCAAAATCTCTGCATGAAATTTTGGTCCCATTGCAGCCAACTGCAGAACTTCCCATGTCTTGAACAGAGCCAGGATTTAACACTATGAATCTATCACTGAGAATGTCAACACTACAATTTAAAAAATCATGAGGCACCAAGTCTCAGAGTTGCAGGACTAAGGCTGCAGAAGTGGGCTCTGAGATCTCAGACCCCAGGTTCCAACCTGAGCCCGAACATTCACATTTCAATTGCATGGTGCCCCCAGCCTAAGCCCCATAAGACCTAACACGGATCAGCCACAGCTCTTTCATGCAGTGTAAACATACCCACTGAGGACAACAACCCTGCATGATTCAAACAAGGATCAGAGATTCATGGTCAATATTTGTAAAAGTGATGGGTGCTTTTCCATCCCGTGAACAAATTTGAGATTTTGAAATGTTTTCTGTCCCAAATCAGAAGAAAAAAAGGCAATGCTTTAAATATTTAGTGAAATCATTTAAAAAAAAAAGAAATGAATGAAAGGATGAAAGAAATAATAATTTGAGCATGTTATCTCTCTTGCCTGACCTAATTGAATCACGAGGTTCTTTTTGTGACTTTTCCACTGAATTATCTTCAAGTTGTACAGAGGAAAAAGCAAAAGCACAAAAGCAAGAAAACAAGAAAGAAAGAAATTGTGAAAGGAAGAAAGAGGAAAAGAAAGCATACAAGCAAAAGAAAGAGAAAAATACATTTTGAAATGATGAATGAGAAAAAAAAGCAATATGATGAGAAAGAAAGAAAGAAAGAAAGAAAGAAAGAAAGAAAGAAAGAAAGAAAGAAAGAAGACTCCCTAATGGCTGTATTGCAAACAAATGCTACCTACTTGAGAACAGGAGGTGAAGACAGATGATACCCCAAAAATAGCTGTTTGTTCCCTGATGTTTTGTCCAAATAATTGATCAGGACAAAAAAAAAAAGGGAGGGAGGAAAATATCCTTTGTAGAGAAAACAAACAGAGACCTGGAGTTGGGTCGGGCTAGGGAAGTGGCATTCCCCCGCAGTGCTGCATAGTCAAGATTGGGCAAGCTCTCCTTATTGACTGATTTAAGCTGGGCAGAGTCAACTCCTCCCCATCTTCCAGTGGCCCTAGAGGCCTAATTCGTGGCCCAGTTGATGTCCATTACAAAACTCCTATTGACTTCAATGGGTCCAGGATTCCACCCCGCGAGCCTTCGCTTCTGGTGCTAACAAGTTTCCAAAGACACCTGCTAACAAGTTTCCAAAGTCTCTGCTGAGGGTTGCTCCTCTGTGGATCCACTTCAGATCCTCTCCTCAGCCTCTTCTGGCTGCCTGTTTGCCGGGCCACTGCTCTGCTTGGAGGAAGAGGCAGGGAGCAGTGTATCCAAAGTGGCTTGTTGAGTGGAGCTGTGTAAAACAACTCCTGGTGGGTGCTAAAAGACACAGCTACATGGATCGCATCATTCAGAGGGTTGAACACTGTGGAGGGGAAGATCCCTCTGTCATTGCCTCCATTAACCAGCCCCTACCATACAGCCCCTCCTTCCCTAATAGAAGGTGTGTGCTCAAGAGGAAGGAGATTTGATCTAAATAATTGAGGCTGGGATTTCAAATGAGCCTAAGGGAGTTAGGTACCCAACTAAATTTCAATGAGATTCAGGCACTTAACTCCGACAGTTTTGATAATCCCAGCCTGATTCATTATTCACAAATATGTCGGTTTTCAGTCTGCTAGTATTTATCAGGACATCTAAGTTCCTACAGGCCAGATTTTTGAAGGTACAGAGGTGCCTAACTCCCATTGATTTCAGTGTACAGTAGATTCTGCTTATTATCGGCTTCACTGGTTGCCAGCTAACTGTTGGTATTATCCAGCAGTTGTCAGTGTGCACAATGCTGGGATGTGCCCAGGGGTTGGGGCTTCCCATGGGGAAAGCAGGCACTGGAGTCCAATCACTGATCTCACCATTAGATGGAGACAGAGGTCTTCTGTTCCCAGATATGTCCTTGCATTGGGGCTTAGAATGAGGAGAACTGTGGACATTTTTTCAATGGATTTCCTTTTACATGCACCACATCTGTTGGTTATTTGGGCTTTATTTACTTCTACATTATCATTTTTAACTCTTTCATTCTTTCTCCCTTCTTTGGGCAATTCATATTTCCTCCCCCTCAAAAATATTTTCTGTTTCATGTAATAACCAGTTAATGATGCATCACCCTGAGATGGAAATTCATAGGCTCCTCTATGGCATTCCTCATGCCTCATCAGTTCTATGCAGAATCCAACAAAGAATTCTCTGCATAATTTCTGATATTATGGAAATGCTTGATATGGGTTCCATAGTTAGGGCTGTGGTATTAAATGAGTTTAAAATAAGATATACAATCCTGTTTTTCTCTAAAAGTAGAAGGCCTCTCCAGGTGTCATTTCATACACTCTTTGTGTCTATGCCCTTTAATTTTCTGGTGTCGTTTCTGTTTGGTTTCTCTTAATAAAATCCCAACTTACTTTTGGAGATATCAGAGTCCCATCACTTCCTTTACCTAACCGAACGCCTCTCAAAACAAAGCTACACTACACGAAACACGTGAAATGGATGGTGTTGGGAGCAGATATTTTCTCCTTAGGAAGGTACTTGTACACTAATGGAATCACCTTTTTGAGTTTCTTTGAAAAATTAACACCTAAACTTTGGCCAAAAATTCATTTTTGATTAAAAGTTTTTCAGACAAAAGTTCTGTTTATTATTATTTTTATTATTATTATTTTCTATTATTAAGACAAATATTAAAAAACTTTATCTTTCTTAACAAAAACCTGATTTCCCCCAAGCCTCGATTGTCCACCAAACAATTCCCATGGAAAATTCCAATCATCCTTAGAGCCTTCATAGCCCATTACACTTACATGAAAAGCTGGGTGCAACTGCACTTAGAGGTGCTGCTCCCCAGTGGTTGAAGGTAAGTGTTGCTCTCATGGGACAGCTCCTTGTGGCTGGGAAATTAGTTTTGGTTCAATATGGCCCTGTTGTCTATGATTCATTCATCCTACTGTCTCTCTCCATCAGAATGCTTTCTTCATTACTCAGCCTTCCAACTAGGTCACTATGCCCTCACCTCCTTCATGATATCAGAATCTCTCTAGACCAGATGTATGGTTGGTATCTCCCACAATCCTGTGTCCAATGGCTTGTAGGGAAACCTGGGCCTGCCCTCTACTCCAGGTTCTAGCCCAGAGACCCTACAGTCATAGAATATTAGGGTTGAAAGGGACCTCAGGAGATCATCTAGTCCAACTCCCTGCTCAAAGCAGGACCACACCCCAAATGGCCCACTCAAGGATTGAACTCACAACTCTGGGTTTAGCAGGTCAATGCTCAAACCAGTGTGCTATCCCTTCCCCACTGCCAAGCTCTGCACAATCTCAAACCTCACTGCTCTTTCCTTGGGCTGCTTCCTACTGTGCCTCCCACAGGCTTTCTTCTCCACCTTTCTAGGTAAACCCTTCCATCAGGGCCAGGATCCCAGGGCTTCTCTCTCCACTTGGATTTCCTCCTTTTCCCTCTCCAAGCCCAGAGAGTGACTTCTAGCTTCCACATTGCAGCCCCTTTCTGCTGTACACTTTCTGGTTTTAGTCCTTAGCCAGCTGGTCATTTTCAGTCAAGCTAGACTCTCTACCAGATGCAGCCTATAATGTTAATGGCCCCTACCTGTGTCACCTTAACCCCTTCCAGGCTGGTGTGGAGTAAACAACCCATCACAGGCTGAACCGAAAAATAGAAAAACATATGGGATGGGGGACGGTGTGTGTGACGAGGTGCCATTCACCACTGTGGCACCTCCTGCTGGCTGTCTTGGAAATTAGCTCTGTGACCTCTTCTAGTGGTATCTTACCCACTGTCACCTCTGTTCCTGGACCCGTGTTGCCTCAAGGACTGAAGCATCCTTTTGAGGACAAGACCTCCAGCTATGTCACAGTCTGTTCTCCCCCATTCCAGGGGACAGTATCACAGTCCCTCAGTCCAGCCACTTCCTCAATGGCAAGTGGGGGTGGATGGAACCCAGGCCCACCCACTAGTCTGGGTTCCAGCCCAAGGACCCTGTAGATGACCACCACTTGCTGTGTTCCCTCCAACTCCTCAGTTCGTTTCTCTAAACCACTTCCCCACGGCCTCCAGCACCTTCTTCACCATTAAGCCTACCAGTCTTAGCAGCTAGCCAGGAGCCCTCTCTAGCTTCCCCAGTTGCTGCTGGAAGCACTGCTCTGTTCTGAGTGCTGACACTCTTTCCTCCTACTAGGAGCCCGATTTTCCCTCCTCAAGCTTCAGGAAGCAACTGAAACTGCTCTGCCCTGCAGATTTTCTTATATGGGCCAGCCCTGCCCTGATTGGCTGCTCCTCACAGCCGTTCTCCAATTGGCTATCTCTTGCACAGCCTCCCTAGGGCTCTGTTACCCTTTATGGGCCAATGTGGGGCAGACGTCCCATCACAGGGTGTCTTGATCTGAAGCAAACTCTTTTTTTCAATTTTTCAGTGAAGCAAACAAGTACAAAATAATTATTTGGGGTTGAATACGACATTTGCTTTGACACAAATTGAAATGTTCCATTCGGGGGGGGGATGTGCCTTTTATTTTAAAGTAAAACTGCAGCAACATTCTAAACAAAAAAACAAAACACTTATTAATTGAAATATTGAAACATTTCTCTTAAAATATTGAAACTGTTTCAGTTTCTTTCTGATTTTATTTTATTTTATTTGGACTGAAGCATTTTTGGTGAATGTGACCTACATTCATGAAATGTTTTGGTAAAGCAGAATCTACATTTTGGGGCTGAAAACTGTTAACTAGCTGTACCCATGGGCTTGTTCTCTCTGTTATGCTTTTCATTTCCTGCTACACAGAGTTCCTTTCTCCTCTGGACTTCTATACATTTTTTAAAATCAAGATTAGATATTTTTATTAAAGGTGATCTCTAGGATTTATTGTGGGGAAGTTCTATGGCCTATGTTTTACAGGAGAACAGACTAGATAATCACAGTTGACCCTTCTAGTCTTGGAATCTACAAATCTATAAATCAGAGATGGTTTTGAACTGAAAACTGAGGACAAAGATTTTGAATATCCATCCCCAAAGGTGTTTGGTACCCACCTGCCATTGAGTGACAAAGGGAATTGGGCCCCTGATTTCTTAGGCTACTTTGAAAATCATCATCACAGAAAACAAAGATCTTAAATTTGAACTGAAAACAAGAATGTAAGAACAGCCATACTGTGTCAAACCATAGGTCCACTTACCCTAGTATCCTGTCTTCTGACAGTGGCCAATGCCAGGGGCCTCAGAGGAAATGAACAGAATGGGCAATCATTATGTGTCCATCTTCTGTCACCCATTCCAAGCTTCTGGCAAACAGCATAAGAATGATATTTTCAAAAGTGTTTTCTGTTGGCTTAAATCTGTCCCCATTGAAGTCAAAGATAAAACATTCATTGACTACAACATTGAGTGTTCCTGAAAATCTTACCTTAACCCAGTAGGAAAATATGATGTTTAGCAACTGGAGCCAGCGAGTAAAGGAGATGTGACACCACTCACACATACTCACACACTCAGCCAGGCAAGTAAATTTGGGTTCAGCATTTATCAAGTATTTGAGCAATTTGGACACAGATTTCAAACACTCCCTATGGCTCAACGGTGTTTGGATCCAGTTTTCCAAATCAGTGCATTTAAAATAAAATAGATAAAAATGTGAAAAATAACAAACACAGAGAGGATTGATTTATTACAGGTTTCTTTTTTTAAATCATTCTTCTAGTGTCATAGGACAATATTGGGTGTTAGATAGATAGATATATTAGATTAGATTAGTTGAACAATAAATCCTTTCAATATACCAAAGGATTATTTAGCTCAATATTCAGAGACTAGATTCATTTCAAAACCATCATGCAGCCTATGGTTCTTCTCAAAGCTTCTTTCACATCCTTGTTCCTTAGGCTGTAGATGAAGGGATTCAACATGGGGATGACCAGGGTGTAAAACACAGACACCACTTTGCTCTGATCTGGAAAGGACAATGAACTTGGCTGGGCATACATGAAGGAAACAGTCCCATAAAATAAACTCACAGCTACTATGTGGGAGGTGCAGGTAGAGAAAATCTTGTGCCTGCCTGCAGCAGAGCGAGTCTGGAGGACAGCAGAGATGATATAGACATAAGAGATGAGAATGAGCAGGGAAGTGCTCACTATGATGACACTCGATAAGGCAAACAGCACCATTTGATTGATGTCTGTGTCGGTGCATGAGAGGTTTAGCAGGGGTGGAACATCACAGAAGAAGTGATCGATCTCATTAGAGCCACAGAAGCACAGTGTAAAGGTGAAGCTGGTTTGCACCATGGCGTTTACGCTGCCACAGAGATAGGACCCCACCACCAGCTGAATGCAGACTGGCTTGGACATGGTGGTGGGATATAGGAGCGGGTTGCAGATGGCAGTGTATCGATCATATGCCATGGCTGTCAGGATGAATGCCTCAGTACTGACAAAGAGAGCAAAGAAAAATAACTGGGTGGCACATCCCCTGTAGGAAATGGTTTTGATATCTGTTAGGAAGCTCGCCATGGCTCTGGGGGCAATGAGAGAGGAATAGCAGAGGTCTAAGAGTGACAGATTCATGAGGAGGAAGTACATGGGGGTGTGAAGTTGAGAGCTGGCTGTAATGGTGAGGACCAGGATGGTGTTCCCTAGCACAGTTATTATGTAAATCACCAGGAACATCACAAAAGGGACCACCTGGAGCCCTGGACCTCTTCCAAACCCCAGTAGAATAAATTCTGTCACAGTAGTGTGGTTCACATCTCTCCCTGGCTCTGCCACTGACATTTCCTTTGGAAAAGTGATGAGATAAAGATTAAAGAACCATCAACGGTGCTAGAAAGATTGCAGCAAGCGACAGGTCCAAGTGGATTGATCCTCATTAAAGTCAAGCACAAGGCTCCCATTGGTTTTGATAACATTGGGCAGAACCCTTGGAAAGCTAGTTAAATATATACTGACCCATCCTTGAGAAATTCTGTGTGAATTTTAATCTTTCTGCAGTAAAGTAAGAAATTATTACCTTTCCCATATAATAATGATTCATGAGAGTGGACTTTGGGCTTTGCTCATATAGCGCAAAAATCTGACAATCCCATAACCCACATGGAAACCTTCTCCCATTGAAATCCATGGGACTCCCCTGTGAGTGAAGAGGATTTTATCCAGTCCCTGCATGAGTGTATAACAGTGCCCATGTCCAGGCATTACTCAACATGAGTCAGGGTGGTAGAACATCACCCTTGATCCACAGATTCACATATCTTAAAGGCAGAAGAGAGCAAGATGAGCATCTAATATAACCTCCTGAACAATAACTTCTAGCTGAATTAGAGCATATCTCTGCTCAGGCCACAGTAATTACTCAAAAGTATATGTCAACAGATGTTGCAGATTACTTCTCATGAACTCCAATATACACACCCCATCCAAATACCAGCATTAACAATTAACCTGTTAATACAGTCATCAGATCTGTCCTGCTGGGTGATTTCTTTGAATGTCATTGAGTTCCTAGCAAGCATACTGATTGTCCTTCTAAAAGATCTGCTCTAGCTTAAACAGATGTGGGAGTCAGTAGGTGGGGTTCTCCGCTGTGTGCTACCAGGAGTTCAGACTAAATGATCGTAAAGGTCTCTTCTGGCCTTAAAATCTATGAATTGATGGAACAAATCAATTTATTCCTGTAAAATAGGTGTAAATTTTCAAGGCTGCAATACTGGCTTAATGATTCTTCTGGACTGGGGTTCAAAGATTAGTTTGGCTCCTGGTATGTGTACTGGCCCCCTGCACGGGGTGACTTTCACCGGTATAGAATTACAAGTCTTAAATTGCTCACTAAAAACTACACTAAAAGACTGTTATGAAGATTGCCTTGATGTAGGATTTTGCAGGAGATCCTGCCTCTGCAAAATCCTACATCAGCACCTGAAAGTGGTGCAGCAGTGACCCTGGCTTCTCTGACAGTGAGGATAGCGGAGTGTATTCTTCAGTAGGTTCAACCATGCTATTAAAGTGTCAGACTACCAACCCAGGGAGAGGGCAACTGTCCTCCTACTTGAGGCTGGGTGCTAGCTAAATTGAGCAAGTAAACGTGCCACTGACATCATAGCCAGTGGGTGGATGAAGAAATGGCTAAAACAACATGAATAAATGGGCCCCAACTCTTTGTGTGCAACTCGATCAGTTCTATAATGGGTGGGGAGTTCAGTTGATGAGAGGCTGTTAAGAATCTCAGGGGCCAGAAAAAGGACTGTCCTCTCAGTAAGCACCTATAATTGCAGGACACTGATGAGAGATGATCTGATCAACCATATAAAGGAGGAGAAGGCAAGGACAGCCTACCACATCCTTGGTCTCCATGAAACATGATGAAGAAAGGAGATCGAAGAGAAGTGGAGAGATGAAAGTACCATCATGTTGGGAAAAGGAGAAAGCACAAGAACCGTTGAAGGAATCAGCTTCATCATCAAGGAATGGTCTTCAAAACTCATCTCCTGTAAGATCAAGTCATCATGCATTGGGGTGCTACACCTCCAGCAGAACAAGAACAGCACCTTCAAGATTATTCTGATATATGTTCGCACAAGCACAGGCGAAGATGATGATATGGAAAAATTCTAAGAGGAGCTTGAGGAAACCCTTGCTCAAAAATC
Organism: Gopherus evgoodei; assembly: GCF_007399415.2. NCBI lineage: Eukaryota > Metazoa > Chordata > Testudines > Testudinidae > Gopherus > Gopherus evgoodei. Next base: position 7,507,739 of record NC_044342.1, on the reverse strand, counting down.
CACATATACGATCGTGATGAGAGATTTGAACATCAAAGTTGGAAGAAGGAAAGAAGATGAAAAGTTAATTGAAAGGTACTGCATTGGTGAATAGAATTCATGAAGAGAGTGACTGGCAACTTTGGTGGAGATGAAATAAATGTTCATTGGTAACACCTGGTTTAAGAAGAAGTCCAAGAGGAGGTGAACATGGATCACGCCCAATGCGATGAATGAAAATGAGTTGACTATATTCTAATTGATAAGTGGCACATTCTACAAGACATCTCAGTAGTACCATCATTTAACACCAGTAGTGAGCATAGCTTGCTCAGAGAAAGGCTCAACTTCAATGAAAAAGTGGAGAAGAAAGCGCTATAGATGACAAATCAGAGACAGCAGCCAAAAATATTTGACAAGGCAATTTTGAAAGCAAAAATTTCCAAGGTAGCCTGGAGTCTAGTAGATAACTGCGATGAGGATTATAAAAACTACACTGATCAATTGAGGCAATGAGAGAAAATAGCTGAGAAAGGAAGACTGAAAAGAGCAAAGAGAAAAATCTCGGAGGAAATGCGGCCCTTGCTAGAGAAGTGAAATGATGGTGCAAACTTGAGTACTCCCTCCTCTGCAAGTTGTTAAGAAAAAGACTAAAGGAGGACTTCAAGAAGTACCAAAATGAAAGGTTTTAAAGATGGTTGAAGATCACAGAAGCCTCAAAAAATGCAAAAGGGAATCGACACAGTATGGGTCAACAATAATGGTGCTGAAGAACAGAGATGGAAACCAGTAATTGACTGCAGACAGTTTCCATCCCTGCTCTAAGATTTCTACACCACAGTGTTCACATTTCAGATAAATGTCCTAGTACCAAGACTTCAACATACCAACGAGCATGTACCTCCCAGTATTTGTCAGCGAAGTTCGATATGCAGTTCACCAAATGAAGGAAGGAAAAGCCTGAGGTAAAGATAGACTTACAATCAAAATGATACAAGCTGGAGGCCAAGACCTCCGGGAAATCCTTGTTCAGAGGTTTAGCCATTACTTGGAAATGCAAAGGATACCATCTAGCTGCAAGGAGTTCAATACCATTCTGCTGTACAAGAAGATCTAAAGAACTATTGTCCAATATGCCTGCTCTCACATGGCTACAAGCTGTTCACCAGAATAATAATAAACCCACTCTTGCAGAGTCTGGACGAGCAGCCAAGAGAGCAGACAGGCTTTTGAAGGAATTTCAGCACAATGGACCATATTTCCACTATAAACCAGCTACTGGAATGCTCAAGGGAATACAAATTCCCTTTATGTATTGTCTTCATTGACTATGAAAAAGCATTTGACAGCACAGAGATGAATGAAGTGTTGAAAGCTCTTGCAGAGCAGGGCATCAACACAAACTATATCAAAGGAAGCAAATTGTGACTGCACTACAGATATAAATTTATTTGATACCCCACTTTGCATCTCAGTTAAGAAAGGTGTGAAACAAGGAGACCTGGTTTCACTGAAACTCTCCACAGCCTCTCTCGAAATGGTAGTAAGGCAGGTGAATTGAATGGAGACGTCAATGGAGAGCAGATAAACCATCTCAGATTTGTGGACGATATTGTGTGGATCGCAGAAAATACTATCAAACGACAGGAAATGCTGCAAGAACTCAACACAAAATGCAGCGAAGTCAGACTGAAAATTAACTGCTCCAAAATGAAATTTATGTGGTCAGATACCTTGCCAAAAATCCAAATAACAATCAAGGGAGAACAAATAGAAGTTGAGCAATACGTCCATTTGGGCCAAGAAATTAACATGCACTATGATCAGGAAGTGAACTCTCATGAAGAAAGAAAGCAGGCTGTTGCACTTTCAATTCTATCAGTGGTGTCCTCCAAGGAAAAATCAACAAGGCAACATGCTCCAGCCTCTTCAGTACTGCCAGCAATATTGTACGGCAGCACTATATGGTCACTGACGAAGATAACAAGGCAGCAACTATCTGTCATGTAGAGGGTGATGGAAAGAAGAATTCTAGGAATTTCAGTCCGCAACTGAATCCCCAATTAAGTGATCAGACAGCAGAGTGGAGTGCAAGACCTCACTGAGAGCAGGCATAGTAAAATGTGATTGGCCGAGCATATAGCGAATCTCACTGACAATCGATAGACTGCAGCTGTCGCTGAGTGGTACCCCCGGGAACTGAAACGACCACTCAGCCGACCTCCAAAGAAATGGGAAGATTTTATCATGAAAAGACATGACTGCACATGGAGAAGGAAGGCCAGGATATTAGAAGAATGGAAGATATGTTGTGATTGGTGCAATATGTATGAGGGCTGAAGGACCGATTGATTGAGGTGATGAAGATCGCAAGTCAAGCACTCAGAAGTTAGGAAACACTAGAATTAAAGTTGCCCATGCAACCTTAATTCAGCCCTCTTGTATGTATGCATTATTAGACACTTTTAATTACACAATCACATACTATTTTTTCCACCAGACCCCTATCTCATTCAGTGCACAAGTGGAACAGTGCTCTGGGGAATGAATCACGGCTGTGTACTGAAGGAAGCTCTAGTGTGTAGGATCCCTGCCTCGTTTATTGCAGAAGGTGGAAGGTATTTAGCAATTGAGGCTGGAGACTGCAGCAAGAGAAAGGATGGTCTAAGACAGGAACAGCAGTTAAACTACATTCTACCCCAGCAAATCATGACTGTTCTCATCAGAACATTACTCAGGGTCAGGATGATGCAGGTCCAGGTCCGAGGAGATGGTGGGGGTGGCAGCCATGATGGTAACATTTCACAGGTGTTCACTAACTGTGTATTCCTCATGTTCTGGGAGCCTTACCTGAGACCCTGGGATTTAATACGAAGAAGTGCTGAGCAATCACAGCTGCAACTGAAGTCAATGGGTCCTGGGCTCAGCACTTTGAAAAATCGGGTCCTAGGCATCTGAGATTGGGCAGCCAAAATTTTGACTGAATGTCTCTGTGCATCAGTTTCCCATCTGTAAAATAGGGAATATAATACCTGTTAAAATAAACGGGCTGCCACACATACCCTAATTGTGAGCTCAGCTGTAAAAATCCAGCAGAAGTTCATAAGATATCACAATAACCTCTAGCAACATACATGGATTGGAAAAGGTGCAAAAAAAGACAGAATTAGTCCAAACAAAAAGACCTGATGACATAATTCATGGACTGTGTTGAAATCAGGCCTGGTAAACAGGAATATTGTGAGACTGAATATGAAGGAGCCAAAATTGGAGTGTTGGTAATTAAGACTAACTGGTGGACAAAATAAGGAGGGGATGGGCTGCTGCACTCATCATTTGGGACCCTTAAAGAAAGAGACTTTTGGGAGAAACATTGGCTATTGGAGTGAGCTTCACTATCATGGCTGCCACTCCTACCATCTCCTGGGACCTGGGCCTGCATCATCCTAACCCTGAATAATGTTCTGATGAGACCGGGCAAGAGAAAGGTATCCAGATGACATCATCACTTCTACCACAACTGGCTGAATCCCAACCACCACCTAGAGTTTGTCTCTCCCTCTTCTCCCCTCGGCCCTGTGTATCCTTTTCCTTCCCCACCTTATTCCCCCATCCCTCCTTTTGCCTTCTATTTAGTAAGAGTCTGACTTAGCTGACCCAGACTACATGTTCTCCATTACTGCAGTAAGCCTGTGACCAGAAAAGCAACTAAAATCAATGTCCTAAACAGCCCGATGCTGGCACGAACTTGTCAGGTCTCGGAGTGGCCGGTAAGATCATGTTCTGTGCCTGTGTTTTTCCAGCGGTGAGGTTGAAAATGAGAGTCAACACCAGAAACAGAAGCTCCATTTTCTGTCTTTGCTGTTCTTTCCCCTCCTCAGCTCCAGCCCACCTCAAGTAACTTCCTCTCCTTTCCCACCTAAGGGATAGTTATTATCATATAAAGACTGTCATACAAGAGTTTTTCCTTTTAAAGATTCTCCAGCTGAAGGGAAGGGAACAAGGGATGTTGTTCAAAGGAAAACTTCACTTAGTATCCTACATTTCAAATGCTTTAACTATTTTTTTTCCCCACCTATATCTTTAAATCAGGGTTAAAAGGATGTTTAAGGATGGGTTTGCCATGGCTCTAAGCAGGTTGAGGTCTCTTTATACCAAACCTCAAACCTTGTTTAAAGGTGTTTAATATTGGACAGTGGCTGTGTTATGTTAACACATTTGGCCCCTATATTCCATCTAAGTTAACACAACATCCCCCTTGGTTTCAGGTGCTATGAAAACAAATTCATGAATGTTTGTGAAAAATTCAGACAGTACAGGGATGGGTACCAGAAGAAAGCCTATGAAGAAATTAAGATATTATTTCTTCAGAGCGAGGTTTGACTAGTGTGCAGTGAATGAGGCCAGGAGTGCAAACTGAACAATATGCATAAAACAACTTATTGACTATTTGGTCATTAAGGTACTAAAACAAGGTTGTTGTCATCTATGTAGAGCAGGTCTACAGGGGCATGGGACGATTTCCCAGTGAGTTTTAAAGCTATTTGATGATAACAGAGGAACAATGAGACCCGAGAATCCTGGGTTCCAGGTGCTGGAGGGGAGAGTGTTCTACAGGCCACAGACTTTTCTGCTTATACCCCTGAAGCCTGAGCTCTCCTGCCCCATCTCCTCTAGCCTGTCCTTTTGACATGTTTTCCTCATCTGCCCCCATGACTCTTTGTCCTAGTCCCAGCCCCCTCATTTTACCAATCTCAGTTTCATGTCTTCCGACTTCTCATCCCAGTCTCCATGCCCAGCAATCCTAGTCTGACACCTCCAGATTCCCAGTCCTGGTCCCAGTCTCCCCTATCATTCCCAGTCCTAGTCCGCTTGCCCACCCAGTCCCACTCCTCCAGCTTTTTACCTGATCCATTTCTCACTTCCACTCTGGCGTCCATACCCCACCACCATGACTTTCCCCTTTCCTACTGGTTCCCAGTCCAATCTACTTTCCAAGGCTCCTCATCCAATCTCCGTGTCTCCTTCCAACAGCTCTTTCTCCTGCCCACTTTCCACAGTCAGTTAGTGTACCTGTAACAACAGATCCAGGGCATTAGGAATATGCTTCATCGACTATAAACCTGGTCGAGCGCCTTCACCACTGAATTGAGTCTGTGGTCTTTATGGGTAGTACTGTCGAGGCTGGCTGAAACAACTATCTCAGCAGGGCTGGGCTAGTGCAAGGAGAGAACACATGTACATGCCAATTGACACCACTGATCTCTGAACAATGAGCATTGGCTTCGTAGACGAGTATTTCTGCTTGCTTCCAGTACCTCCAGGACTTCCTCCCTAGTTGACTCATTAGGTTCAGAACTTCAAGTGGGAAAACAACCCCCTGTCAGCAAGATGTTTTCTAGTATTTTGTTTTGGGATTACAATAATCCCCAAGATTGAAATATTGGGATCTCATACACTGAGTACGTTTTTCATCTTTCCATAAAGACCCTGGGTACTTTCCTCAAATTAACACACGTAATGAAACCATGCACGTTCCCTGTTCTTCAACCCTTATTGTCCCTGAGTAGAGCTTACTGATCATGGAATCATAGAATCAGAGAATATTAAGGAGGGAAGAAACCTCAGTAGGTCATCTGGTCCAACATCCTGCTCAAAGCAGGACCAACACCAACTAAATCATCCCAGCCAGGGCTTAAAATCTCTAAGGAAGGAGATTGCACCACCACCCTATGTAATCCATTCCAGTGCTTCACCACTTTCCTAGTGAAATAGTTATGATGGGCTGGATCACAGAAACTCCCTTGGGAACTGCCAACTGATATGTCAAGACTACTTCTGCCCCTGCTTTCCCTGCCAACTTGGGACTCCAGCACCTTGTCTTGTTGAGCCAGACACACCCATCTGCTCCAACACAGACTCAGGGTTTGAACCACGTGCCCCATAGCTGAAGACTTAACTGAAAGCGGCTTACAGCATTGTTCCTGTCTTTAACACTCAGATGCCCAACTCCCAGTGGGGTCCAAATCTCAAATAAATCTGGTTTACCCTGTATAAAGCTTTTGCAGAGTAAACTCATAAATTGTTCACCATCTATAATACTGATTGAGAGATATGCACAGCTGTTTCCTCTTTCCCCAGGTATTAATGCACACTCTGAGTTGATTAATAAGTAAAAAGTGATACTTATGTCCCTTCTGCTACGGACAGTCCCAGACCCTCTGGAGTTGTCCCTGAGGGTTCGTAGCAGGCGCTGCTCCAGCACAGGGAGTTCCTGGGCACCCACAAGGTCTAGGTCCATAGGTGAGACTGTTCATCTAAAGCAATTCTGATAGCCATTTTTTATCATCATCTCTTTCTCAGGGGGCATATACATCCACAAGCAGGATCTGGCAGGAAACACTACTGCTTTCTCTTCCCACACTTTCCACTTTCAGGCCCTCCTTTTCTCTTCACTTGTTTATCCACTCAAGTGTCTGCAAGCTAGCCTGGCTCGTCCAAGCCAGTTCACTACAAGTTCCTACTAAACCATTCTGTAACAATAGGGCAAGCCCCAACAACATGCCCTGACTAAATCTAACACATTGTAAAACTTAATTCATGGGAATCTACTACATTAGTATAAATATCTTTCTATCCAATACTGCTACATCTGCACTAACAGTCATATTTCTAAAAGTATGTTGTTACGTAATAGGATTTCACAAGCAATTACATGCCTTATTCCCATTGTTTTCAGTGGATGTTAGGTGTCTAGTTGTTTTTGAAAACTTCACTAGGTTGGTAAATGCCTTTAAAAATGTGTCCCTAAGGAATTGTGCTACTTTAAATATACTGAATTCTAAAATTACATTAATGGATGCATCCACGCATCCACAAATATATACATTATAGTCATGATTGCATCATATCCATGGGTCATAGTCATCCTGTGATCAATCAATAAACCTAGGTCTTTCCCTATCATTTGCTTCCAACTGATATGTCTGCAGTTTATAGGAAAATTTCTTCTTATTCTTTCATCCCCATTTCTATTACTCTGGTTTTCAAGGTCATCAAATCTTTTTGTATGATATTCTGGTCTGTATGGGCAATACCTCCCAACTTTGTGTCATCCATAAATTTTATTAGCACACTTCCACTTTTTGTGCCAAGGTCATAATGAATGTTGTAAATAAAATTGGCCCCATGACTGATCCCTGAAGAACTCCACTAGTAACCTCCCTTCAGCCTGACAGTCCACCTTTCAGTATGATGCATTGTAGTCTCCCTTTTAACCAGTTTCTTACACACCTTTCAATTCTTGTATTAATCACCATCTTCTGCAATGGGACCCTGTGGGACTCCACTAGACATGTCCTCCTAATTTAACAACTGCTCTTTAAGTACAATCTTTCAACCAGCTGTGCACCCACTGTAACACTAGGCACTCCTGTATTCACATCCTACACACTACACACTGCTACAATAATACTTGTACCTTGTGAGGTATAATTAAAAACTGATAACGCTGGTCAATAATAATTGATTAATATTGTGTTCCAGTATCTTTCCAGGTATGAAAGTTAGTGTGTAATTCACCACATCTTCTTTGCTCCCCTTTTCAAATATGGGCACCATGTTTGCCTTTCCCCAGGCCAATAAATAAATCATATATGTTAATTCTCAGATTGCTGGAGTATGGAATAATTGAGGCTAAAATCCCAGTTCTGCCACCTTTCTATAACTCAGCAGAATCACACGTGGATGGATAGATTCTGTAATTGTCCAATTTGCCTGAGTAGATGGGCTTTGTATTACAACTACAAGGAAAATTTGGTTAAATTGGCTGCCAGACTAGAAAAGATGCCTTCCAAAAGACCAGCTCCATTTGTATTAGGATTTTGTTTAACTTGGATTAGAAGGGCCTAATCTGTTTACAGTGAAGTCAAAGGCAGCTTTGGCAATAAAATTAATCTATCTCATGAGATTTTCAATATAACTTTAGTGAATTAAGGACCCAAATGTTACAAAAAGTCAATGGGAGTTGGGTGGATCATTTTAAAAATTACTGACAAAATACATTTCTATCTCTCGACATGGTATCATTTGAGCACTTGCAATATATTAATGAATTTCTCTTCCCAACACCCTCTGAACTCAGGAAATAATATTGTCTTCTTTTTCAGGAAGGGGAACTGAGAGGCAGAAATATCAAAAGTGAGAGTTTACACAAGAGGTTAAGGCATAGAACTCAGATTTTTATGGATATTTAAGATCAATTTAGGGTAGTTAGAAATTCAGGATTAACAGTATTGTTTCAGAATGGTGCTTTCTTGACTTGGAATAGATGAATCTAGGAGGCTACTGGGATTTTCAAAAGCATCTAGGAGATTTTGGTGCTTAGGTGCTTTTGATAATTGCACTAGGGACAGAAACACCTTTAAAAATCTGGCCTGGGGTGATCAAATTCTATGGAAATTAAATGGAAGACGACTGTCCAATTCTCTTTGGCTGCTTTGGAAGTCGCAGCCCAAGTGACTGGGCCAAGGCCTCACTAGGTGTCTGGAAAATGAGCATTGATCTGCTAACTCTCAGACCTGCGGTCATTTCTCGCTATCAGTCCTCTCTCTTTTCATCAAGCCCTTCATTGCATCGTCTTCATTTGATTCTCCTTATCTCATCCCTTTTCCCAAGGATTTAACAGCCATGGCACCAGTGAGAGAGGGGAACAAAACAGCAGTCAGAGAATTGATCCTGATGGGGTTTGGAAATGGTCCAGGGTGACAGATGGTCCCCTTTTTTGATGTTTCTGGTGATTTACATGGTAACCATGCTGGTAAACACCATCTTGGTTCTCATCATCAGAGCCAAAGCCTCCACACCCCCATGTACTCTTCCTCATGAATCTGTCCCTCATAGATCTCTGCTACTTCTCCACCATTGCCCCAAAGCCATGTTGAGCTTCCTATCAAAAAGCAAAGCCATTTCCTTTAATTCTTCTTCTCCAGTGTCTTCATCACCACTGAAGGGTTCCTCGTGGCAGCAATGGCGTATTATCAATACACTGCCATCGGCAACACACTCCTGTATCCCATCACCATGTCCAAGTGGTCGACTCAGTGAGCTCAATCTATTTAGTTTAACATAACGAGTAAATTAAGGGATGACTTGATTGCAGTCTATAAGAACCCACATGTGGAACAAATATTTAATAATGGGTTCTCCACTCTAGCAGAGAAAAGTATAATGTGTTTCAATGGCTGGAAGTTAAAGTTAGGCAAATTCAGAAAGGAAATAAGGCATTACATTTTTAATTGTTGACTGTAATTAACTATTGGAACAACTTAACTGAGGTCATGGTAGATTCTCTACTACTGATAATTTTAAATCAACGCTGGATGTTTTTGTAAAAGATCTGCCTTAGACATTATTTTGAGGAAGCTCACTGGTGTGTGTTACAGTGGAGGTCAGAGTCAATGATTATCACAATGGTCCCGTCTGGCCTTGGAATCTAAGACATAATGGGCCTGATTCTGATCTTGTGGCTTGACCTAAAGCCCACTGAAGTCAAGGGGATACTTTCTTTTGTTTCCAAAGGGCATCAGATCAGATTGACTCTTCCACTGGTGTAAATGCAGAGTAAATCCAGAGAGAGAGAGAATTTTCTCTGCTAAGTACACTCTTTCTATGATTTCATCATTTGGATTTGTTGTTTTCCCACCGGTCTGATTATACACACAAGAGTCTGGTGCCTTCTCTATAGATATTAACAGAAGTCAAACACATCAGCCATGCTTCATGTCAAGGGTTGGACATCTATATGGGACAAGTCTTTGATTCTTTTGTCACTGTGGTCCTACCTCTCAAATGCTGGGTGGAACCACTTCTTAGCAACATGCCTCAGGTGGCTTATGAGCAGGATTCATCATCGAATTAGGTCTGCTGTTTGGATCATTAGCTTCCCTGGCTTGGGCTATGTACTGATGGGGAGTGCAAAGTGAACGCTGATCCATGCCCCTCAGTGGAACCACTAAAAGATATGCTCTCAATCAGAGGAGACAGAGCAAACCTTGCTTTGTGCTGATGTTGAGTTAGTTTAGTCAAGATCTCGAGTTTATGTATGAAGTAGATGGAGCCATGAAGCCTACAACACAACAAAATCCTCTCTGCTGAATGTTCAGTGTGATGTCTTCAAACTCTGCTTATGAGATTTGCCTTAATAATGTGATTAACAAGCATTGATAGTCTGGTGACTTTACCTGGACTCCAAACTATAGCATAAGATATTTAAAGGTATATTTTCTTCTTGATTTCTTGCATACTCTTTCTTATTCTTGTCTGTATGCTCTCAAATAGAATAGATTCTAGGTCAACACTCCAACAGAGTTCCTTAGCACAAGGTCTGAATTATACCTTAATTTAGGGTAGCATGAAAAAACCCTTTTCTCCATATCTTCATTTAAATATTACCAGGCATAGTACTGAAGTCAATTGAAGAACTCAGCAGAGTAAGCACCATGTCTGAAGGAAAATGCTTGAAGAATAGAGGGGACAATGGCTAAATGTTTAGCAAACAGCTAGTTCCTCCCTTCCACCCCACAAAATAACTTAGAATATAAGAATGGCCATACTGGGTCAGACCAAAGACCCATCTACTCCAGTATCCCATCTTCTGACAGCAGCCAATGCCAGGTGCCCCACAGGGGCAGAATAGATAATCATCAAGTGACCCATCTCCTGTCGCCCATTCCCAGCTTCTGGCAAACAGAGTTTCGGGACAGCATTCCTGCCCATTCTGGCTAATAGCCTTTGCTGGATCTATGCTCCATGAACTTATCTAGTTCTTTTTTGAATCCTATTATAGTCTTGGCCTTCACAATATCCTCTGGCAAAGAGTTCCACAGACTGATTGTGCGTTATGTGAAAAAAGACTTCCTTTAATTTATTTTAAACCTGCTGCCTGTTAATTTCATTTGGTGACCCCTAATTCTTGTGTACAAGAAGGAGCAAATAACTCTTCTTTATTTATTTTCTCTAAGTTCCCTAATTTCCGCTGGAAAGAAAGAAAGAAAGAAAGAAAGAAAGAAAGAAAGAAAGAAAGAAAGAAAGAAAGAAAGAAAGAAAGAAAGAGCCTACCCCTGGAAACTCATAAAGAGCATGAGGACAATTATTGATAGGAATACGCTTATTGATTTCAGTGAGACTGCTGTCAGAAAATCATAGAAATGTAGGGGAGGAATGGATCTTGAGAGGTCATCTACTCCAGCCCCCCATAGTCATGCAGGATTAAGTATGCCTAGACCATCCCTGAGAGTTGTTTCTGGCAAGTTATTCACAGGCATAAATGTTTGTTTGCAGAATTGAGACCTTAATGGGAACATTTCAACCAGCAATCTAATCCAGAGATAGATAGATACTTGTTTAAAAAGTTTCAGGTGCTGCATATACCCGTACCATCTGTTGGGGATTTGTGATTTGTTTTAAAATGCTTTCTGCCCCCTGCTGCGGAGTCAAGCAGTAACACAGATGGCAAGGAAAACTGACTGGAGAAGAATGAAACACGTATTTCTGCTGTGTAAAATATGCAGTCATCTCTCTCTGGATAACACTGAATAATATTTGCTCTCTAACTTCTTTTACTAAAAGTGATCATAGGTAAGAATTGTGAGAATAGCAGACAAAAGAAATTTCAGAGAGAAGTTTGATGTTTAAGATGTTGCAGTCCCTGGAAGAACGATATCTTAAAAAAACTGTATGAAATCTTCCACCCAGAAAATCCATCTACCTATTTCCATTCACACCCCTCTATCTATTTATGTCTGTTGGTTCCCATACACACCCATAATCTATCTAATCTATCTATCTATCTATTGGTAAATCCTGAGGCCTGAAGCATTAGGAAGATGGGAGCTTGTGGACAAAATGGAGGAGGAATAGTCCAAAGCAGCTTAAGATGTGAGGATTTTCAAGCACTCCATTGCTAAGGGACTTCTCTGCCACGATCTATGGTAGGGCAAAGGGAATTGACTGAATGGCTGTGCTCTGCGATTTCATTTCCATTTTAGTTATATGACAGTTTGGAACATTTAGTTAAAGTGCAGTTACGTTTTGGGAGTGTGGGGGTGTAAATTACAATTGAACGTATTGGGCGATTCACGGACAAGCCATGGATGTTGAATGTACCTCACAAAGGTTCCCATCAGTAGAGTGGGAATAAGGGGCTTGGGCAGAGAAGCAAGAGGGAGGAAAAGAGGGAAAAGGTGGCTGCTTGCTGCTGGGAGAGCCTCTTGGGGGGTCAGGCCTCTCTCAAGAGCCCTAAATACCAATGATATCTCCCCACGAGCTGAGCTGAGACAGCTGGATGGTGCAGAACAGCGGCAGTCACAGAAGGTTGGTGGAGACCTGTGAAACAGAGCAATTGCTTGTCCAAGGCAATGGATGGCTCAGAGGCCATGGACAGCAGTGATGCTACAGCCCCAGCATCTTTGAGGGGACACAGGGCAACAAAGCTAAGCAACTTGGACTGAAGCCACGCAGAAAACAGCATCCAGCTCAAGGGACACTAGTGCAGGTCTCCCTTCACAGCAAGAAAAACTGAAGTCACTTCAGGTAGGTTAGGTAGTACAGCAGCCCATGGAGCACTGGCTAGCTAGAATCCTTGGACTTCTCCAACCCAGGGCAACTAATGGTGATGAGCCAGCTGAGGAAGAGGGAATTGGCCAGAACTCATCAGCCACTTGCACCAGCTGTAGGTTGGACTGAGGTTACTTGTAAGATACCCTGGGGAAATCTCACATAATAGGATTTCTTAATTTATTAATAGCTGGTTTTCTCAAATTCATTCACATCTCCCTCCCATCTACACACCCCAAATAAAGTTTGTTTGGTTGTATCGCCTGGACTCAGTGTTTTCCAGTGGGGAAGAATTGCCCTTCAAGGGTTTCCATGGTGATGTATGTATTTTCCCAGGTTTCTGGGTCAAAGCTGGAGCCAGTGCATGTGAAGTCTTTAAGAAAACCCATATAAAAATTGAGCCTGATCCTTTTGGCTTCTGACACACCTGGCAGAGGGAGTCACGTGGCAAATGGTTTAATTGGTTTTGCTTGGCAGGTTTAAGTCAAAATATGGAACATTTCAAAATCAAAAAATGTATATTTAAAAAAAATGTCTTGTGGGTTGTTAAGCTGTCATTTTCCAGCCAGCTCTGCCCCAGACACAAACATTAGAAAATTAGGAAATACTTCATAAATGGTCCAGCCACATCTTGAGAGAATTATCTGGACATCTCTAGTTTGTTGAGCTAGATTCCAGTGACCAGAGCCCAACTGCTGTCTCTCTGATGGAGGAGATTCACATCGGGGGTGATGAACCATGACTACATGTGCTTGCAAGGTTATTTATAGAACAGCTGAATAGTAACAATCCATTGTTATCAAGGAGGCTACACTGGGAGGAAGGTACTACCCAATGTGAGTAAGACTCAGACACTTGACACATAATGCAGCTAAAATTTGAGTTAAAAGCAAACAACAAGTCATTACATTCTTACTCAGATTTTGCTCTGTCATTACTCAAGCAAAACTCCCACTGAGTGTCCCAGAGGAAGGATATTGCGTACAGATGTTAAAGTGTCAACTAGAACCAATGCAGTCTCTCAGGAGCAGAAATGTTGATTACATAAATCATATCTATCTATCTATCTATCTATCTATACACAGTGATTTGCAGATGGAAAGGAATAGACTCATCTGTGTAAAAAAGCCTATTTTTACAATCATTTTTATAAATGAGTGGTATTGCACATGGGGGATTTTGCCCATGTCTTCCTCAGCCAAGAAGAGTCTTCAACCAAGGGAAGGTTGATTCATTTGGGATTGAAAGTAATATCTTCAAAAAAAAAGAAAGAAAAAGAAAAAATCCTGAGGTCAAATTTTTAAAGGTATTTAGGCACCTAGTGGGATTTTCCAAAACATCTAGGTGAATAACCTCCATTGATTTCAACAGATATTAGGAGAAACTTCAACATATCTTTTATATTTGACTCTTTTTTAACTTTTATCTTGTTCTATTTTTCTAAAGGAAATGTCAGCTACTGAGGCAGTAAGAGCAGGGAGCCACACAGCAGAGACAGAATTCATCCTGTTGGGGTTTGGAAGAGGTCTGTGGATGGAGATGTTCCCCTTTGTGATGTTCCTGGTGATTTACATAATAACCATGCTGGGAAACACCATCCTGGTCCTCATCATTGGAGCTGATTCTCAGCTTCACACCTCCATGTACTTTCTCCTCACGAACTTGTCACTCTTAGAACTTGGCAACTCCTCATCCATTGCCCCCAGAGCCATGGTGAGCTTCCTATCAGGGAGCAAAGCCATTTCCTACAATGGATGTGCCACCCAATTCTTCTTTGTCACTTTTTTCCTCACCACCGAAGGGTTCGTCCTGGCAGCCATGGTGTACGATCAATACTTGGCCATCTGCAACCCGCTCCGGTATCCCATCACCATGTCCAAGTGGGTTTGTATTTGGCTCGTAGTGGGATCATATATCTGTGGCTGTGCGAACTCCATGGTGCAAACAGGCTTCACTTTTACACTACTCTTTTGTGGGTCTAATGAGATGGATCATTTCTTTTGCGATGGCCCTCCCCTGATTAGTCTCTCCTGCAGTGACACGTTCTTCAATAACATTGTGATGTTTACCTTATGTGGCCTCATTATAGTGAGCACTGCACTGATTACGCTTGTCTCCTATGTCTATATCATCTCCACCATCCTCAGGATTAATTCTGCTGAGGGCAGACACAAAGCCTTCTCCACCTGCACCTCCCACCTGGTGGTTGTGGCTTTATTTTATGTGTCCACTGCTTTGATGTATGCCCAGCTCACTAGGCTAGCTTTTCTGTACCCAAGGAAAGTGGTGTCCATCTTTTATACCCTTTTTGCTCCCATGTTGAATCCTTTCATCTACAGCCTCAGGAACAAGGATGTGAAAGATGCTTTGAGAAGGACTATGAGCAAGAAATGTTTCAAAAAATGAACATTATCTTTGAACATACAGATGAAACCAATTGGATCAAACTATTTTGCAATACAACAACAAATTTTGAGGAAATGTTACTTTTTTATTGGGATTAGTTTGGGAGCAAGTATAAAAAAATCTTTGGGAACCACAGTATCTATCTATCTATTTCTCTTTCTGCTTCCCTCTCCACTTATCTGACTAGATGACCTGTGGAACTCATTGCTACTGGATATTATTTATATACATATCATTTCAATATATTTTCAGAATTTTAAAATGGCTTTGATATGTATAGGGCTTCATGCTTTGGGATATTAGTCAGCTACTGCCTGTCTGAGTTAGGAATACATTTTCTCCATGATTTATCATTCAATTCACCTGTCTTTGAAACAGTTGATACTGGCCATCATAGGAGACAGGATTCTCCTGCATAGCAATTCCTTTGTTTCTATAATGTTCCAGTACACTGAACATACAATATATTCAAGACAATAAAGTATCTCTCTATATATTTGCATGTTTACATATACTTACAACAGGAATGACCTCCATCCAAATTGTTAGGTAATATACATTTGCTTAGTTAATCTGATCTCTGTGTATCTACACCAGCTCAAGATCTGGCTCTTTAGTGATCACTGATGCCTAGGTAGAGTAGCTGTTTGGTGATGATGACCAATGTGTGAACTAGCAAGGAAACTGATAGATCCCATGCTAACCTTGATCATCTATGTATAGTACTCCTATGTCATGTCATGGAATCATAGAATATCAGGGTTCGAAGGGACCTCAGGAGATCATCTATTTCAACTCCCTGCTCAAAGCAGGACCAATTCCCAACTAAATCATCCCAGCCAGGGCTTTGTCAAGCCTGACCTTACAAACCTCTAAGGAAGAAGATTCCACCGCCTCTCTAGGTAACCCATTCCAGTGCTTCACCACCCTCCTAGTGACAAAGTTTTTCCTAATATCCAACCTAAACCTCCCTGTACCATGGCAGACCCCGAACCCGACCCCAACCCCAACCCCTGCCCCTGCCCCTGCCTTGAAGGGTTAAATAACAGCCCTGGGAAGGGGCTGTGGCTGGAAAAAGCAGCTGTTAGGCTAAGCTGATTGGGGAAGTGGCTGTAGCTGGGGCCACGCCCCAAACTGAGCAACAGGGCCTTATAGGAGTCTGCTTGTTTACACTCGCCCACCGCAACTTCAGACCGTTACTCCTTGTTCTGTCATCAGGTACCACTGAGAAAAGCCTAGATCCATCTTCTTTGGAATCCTCTTTCAGGTAGTTGAAAGCAGCTATCAAATCCCCCCTCATTCTTCTCTTCTGCAGACTAAACAATCCCAGGTCCCTCAACCTATCCTTGTAGGTCATGTGCTCCATCCCCCTAATAATTTTTGTTGCCCTCTGCTGGACTCTTTCCAACTTTTCCACATCTTTCTTGTAGATTGGGGCCCAAAACTGGACACAGTACTCCAGATGAGGCCTCACCAATGTTGAATAGAGGGGAATGATCATGTCCCTCAATCTGCTGACAATACCCCTACTTACACAGTCCAAAATGCTGTTAGCCTTCTTGGTGCAAGGGCACACTGTTGACTCATATCCAGCTTCTCGTCTACTGTAACCCCTAGGTCCTTTTTGTCAGTTACAGCTATTCCCCTATTCCATTTTGTTTCCCCAGACTCCATTTTGTTTTCTGTTCTCCTGCGGCCGCCCTTCCCTGGCTGTTAAGTTGTTTACCAGGGCCACTGCCCTTCTCAAAGGGAGGGCCCCTTAAGTTGTTTAACAAGAGCCATTGCCCTTCTCAAAGGGATGGCCACTTGTGCTGCATGCTAAATGGGACCACTGCCCTTTTCAAAGGGTTAGTCCTGTTATCACCTCGTTGAACCTGGGCTTGGTGTAGGGTAGGCAATGTCCAGAGCTGCAAGGCCTATTGTGGTTTTAAGATCCTGGGCATGAGTCATAGTCTCATGTGCTCTTGAGTCACCTATTGCACAGGACTATGTCCAGGCATGTCTCTGGGCTTACCTTCAGTTTTTCCCCTGTGCCCCCTCCCCTGTGACAGAGGGAGCCTATCAGGATTACTGGTGGGAAACTGCTCAAGTTTGCCTTTAAAACCAGACATTTTTGAAACACACCTCAGAAAGGTTCCTGCATTGCTGCCTGGTCTGATCAGCCAGGGGTTCTGGGGGGTCCTTTCTCCGCTCTCGTTTTATTTTTGAGCGTACCCCCGTTTTTGAACCCCCCCCCCCACAAAAAACGAATTGCTACCTGAGAGATCTCCTGATTATTGAGACTGTACCGAACCCTCCTTGCCTCTTCTGATGTTGCTGCTGCTTCTGCCTTTGCTGCTGCCTTGGGGACTGGTAAGAATCCCTCTGTAAAACTTTCTATACTTTTATTTTATTATTTTAGCTGCTGGCTCTGTTTCCCCAGCACACAGACTCAAGCTAAACCTTGGTCTGTGTCTTAAAACCTCTCTTAAACTACAGAGCTCTTTGCCACTGCTAAGCTCTGCTCCTGTGGGCTTTGCCTTGGGGCTCTCTGCTTTCAGCTGTATCCACCGCTGTAGCTACCATCCCTTGGCTTCCTTTGGAGCTGGGTCCTGGATACATACCACTCTGCCCTCTGTAACCTCCCCATAGCATAAGGTGCACCATAGGTCTTGTTTTTTTTAATAAGTCATAGTTTGTTAAGATTGTAGAGCTTGTAAGTTTCTGTGATATTTGTTGTGTTGCCTAATTGTTGGTTAAGATAAGTTTAGAAAATCATTGCCTGGTTGTATTCTGTAGCTGCTTGTCATTTTATATAAGTTTGATTAAGTTAGGGGATAGATAAGGTTTTTACTATTTGAATTTGTCTTCCCACTGCCCCAATTCCCCCGCCCCCGAGCTCCCCAGTCACTCATTGCAGTCTCTCTGCTGTTTAAACTTGCAGCCTGTCTGCTCTCTGTGTCTCCCTGAGTTTAAATCTCCCTCTGTAGTGCCTCTATCTTTGGTTTCTGCTCCACCACGTGCTCCTCTTCCCCCATCCTCTAACCTCATTCCTCTACCACTGCCTTTCTCTCTCTCTCTCTCTCTTTTAATCCCTTCCCCCACGTGTTCACCCCGCTCCTACTGCTGCCAAACCTCAATTGTATTACTGAAGTCTAGCATAAAACCCCATTGGTTACCCTTTTTCTCTCTCACACACCTCACATTTATATTTACACCACTGTGACACATTTTTACCTAAAGTTGTTGGTTATTTAACACATTTTACCCATAACTGTTAGTTGGTTATATGCTGCTGTGACACACCCTTTACCTAGAAATTGTTAGCTACCTGTTACATTTATACTTCAGTGTTAGTTGGTTACCAACTGTATTGTACCCAACTGTATTGTACCCCACTGTATTGTACCCCACTATTGAAACCCCCTATACTATACTAAAAGAACTCCCTCCCCAATTGCCTACCTTAACAAACCCCATACCCCTCACTATTACATTTTCCCTGTTTTTGCATTTCCTTAATAAAGTTTATTTTGCACCCCACCTGTGTGGTAATTGCTCCCCAAGATCCCATATACCTGCAGGCAGGGACATGGCGTCACGAACAGGATCTTGGGGTAACAATTACTGCCCTCCCTGTCCCTGGAAAGAGGCCAAGACCTCTGGGACAGAGGAAGATCAGACCAACCACCTACAATACCACTTGCTGCAAAGTAAACAGCAGCCTAAGGCCCTAGAATGGGTCTGTACTATTGGCAAAGGCCAGAGCTCCAGGGTGTATACCACCCACCTGGGGCTCACTGATGTGGGGTGCCTCTTAACCTGCCACCCCACATTCAGGGCCAGCCCTGCTGATTCCAGCCTCCGACCAGTCTGCACTAAGGCAGGAGAGCCAGCCGCAGATTCAGATCCCACCCGCCTCTGGAGAGAGGTGGGAAGGGTTGTGAAAGCCTGCGGGAGGGCTCCATCTAAGCTCGCCCCTGAACCTCGAATTTTGCAGGGGTCCCCCACCCACCAGATATTAACAGAACTGGTGCAGAAGCTGGATGAAATTCGAAAGCCCAAGAAACTGTGGCATGACATATATAAACCCCAAAAGGTAGCCACAGTTACCTATGAGATTCTGGCTCAGGCCCTTGATAAACTAACTGTTTTCCATGGGGCCCTAATGACCTCAGCCAAGGAGGCCACTAGCCAGGCTAGCCAGGAGGGACCACCGCTGACCTCTAGCCTGCCCAGTCCCAATAAATCCCCTGAAAAACCACCCCCCATATACCCACCCAGAGACCTCATCTCCCCTCAAGAAAACCCCACTATACCCAGCCCTACCTTCAGCCCCTCTAGAGGCCCAAGCCCATGAACCTGCACCCACTGTCACCTCTGGTGAAGCCCTGCCGGTATCCATCAGTCGTATAAAGATTGATAACCAGGGCAATACCACACAGGTGACAGAACTCCGACCTCGCTCCAAAGCAGAGATGAAGGAGTTCATCTCGGACACCGCTAGGGGGGCCAATGAGCCACCACTACTGTGGCTAGGCCGCCTGGCTCTGGAAAATGGACAAGAGTTAGTGGATAGAGAAGAGGGCATAGTATTAGCCAGGACCAGTAGCTGGTCCAGGGGTCTCTCAGGGAGCCTGGTAATATCTAACACTGCATGGCCCCTGACCGCCCCAGCACTGGCCTTCCTCCATTTACAGCACTCCCTTCAAGGGATCCAAGTCCCCAGAGGAAGCGTCAAGGACATCTCTTCCCTCAGATGTGCCATCGCAGGGGGGTCCATCATGCTGTGGTCCCCTACCCAACACCCTCTGGGGCTTACTCAGGCTCAGATTAACCAGGTCAATGCCTTCAGACACGTTATTGACCCCACCGAGATACCCATAGACGAAGCTGCCATTGACTTAGCCATGGATAGCAGTACCACCCCTGACACTGGGGCAGTTCTGTGGCTAAGGGGGTATGCTAGGCGCCCCATTGGGCGACTCTATGAAGCCCTCGAGAAAATAAGATGGCCCTCAGCCCAAGCTCTACCCATCAGTCCACCCCCACCACACATCAGTCCACCCCCACCACACGCCAGTCCACACCCCCCACATGCCAGTTCACAACCCAGGCCCCAGTACTCACAGCATTCATTTACAGAACGCAAAATTTTTGGGTTCTTATTGTACAAGGGCCTCACTAAGGAGGTTGTACGTAAGCTCAATAGTGAGCAGCAAAGAGCCTTGGCCATAGCTCTGGGATGGGAAGAGCGCTCAGAACCTTCCCAGCCAAAAAACGGGTAATGGCCGGGTGCTTGGCGGTGGCCAGCACCCGGCAAGGGGACCCCCGCCCCTATTATCCGCTAGTTTTTGACAAGGGTCTCGTCATCCCTTTTTTGCTGGACACGGGGGCACAGGTGTCCATTGTTCCTCCTCACGTCCCTCACACCCCCACAGGACACACCATTTATGTGCAAGGCCTCAACAGCACAGAACCCCGTGCAGAAGTAAAGGTACACGCAACCATAGGCCACACACCAGTAACATTTCGGGCCCTAGTGGGACCCATGCCACTCCTTGGGGTTCAGGAGCTACGGCGTTTTAAACTGGCCGAAGCCGTGCTTGATGCACTACCAGTCACCCTATCGGGTGCCAGTGCCCCCCATGAACCTGAACTTCTCAACCCCACACCCTGGAAATACAGACCCATACCCACAGCCCCAGAAGGTCAACCACACATTGCCCAGCTCATTGAAACATTGCTTAATGATAACAAGATTCGGCGTGTGTCAGCGAGCAAATACTTGTCCAGTGCATGGGGAATCCCAAAACCACACAAAACCAATGAGTACAGGATGGTTATAGATTATCGCGCCGCTAACAAACACATACGATCAGTAGCATTCGCCGCCAAATGGGATATCCCCACTATAGAACGCATCCTACTGGACGACACTAACCAATGGGCCTGTACAATAGACCTAAAAGATATGTTTTATCAGATCCCCCTCTATGACCCCAAGGGATTGTTAAACTTCGCTTACCAGGGAGCCCAGTACCAATGGCAAGCGTGTCCCCAAGGGTACAAAAACTCACCTGCCTGTGCCAGTGAGGCCCTAACCCGCACATTAGAGAAGGTACCATCCCTCCCCAACATTCATGTTGTCTATTACGTGGACGACATTCTTATAACTGGCACCATACCAACTGAAGTACAAAAGGTCACTGAACAGGTTCAGGCCGCTTTATCCACCGATGGGTGGAACCTCAATTTGCCTAAAAGTGTCCTCACTGCTACTTCTACCTTTCAGTTTTTAGGTTTTACTGTAGAAAAGGGACAGCTACGCCACTTAACTTACCACCCACTCACGAATTCTTTCCCCTTGGGGGTAGCTCCCCCCAGACGTGACGTGCAGCATGTGTTAGGTGTAATTAACTATCACAGACAGTTTCTCCCTGCTGCTTTGTTGCCACAACTATCTGTTTTGCAGCAATATGCCAGGAACATTAAAACCCCTTGGACACCAGAGGCCGAGCAGGCGGTGTCTTCCCTGGCTGCCTGGTTGGGCTCTGGGCCCACCTTGGCTCGATGGAATCCCACCAACCCTACTGAGATTACCCTCACTGTGTCCTCAGACCATGTGGCCGTAACTGTGTCCCAAGAGGACCTCCCTGTCCACAATCAGGCCCGGAAGTTGTCAGGACCCGAATATCGTTATGGGCCTGTGGGCATTGCCATGCTTGCTGTCCAGTGTGCTCTCCCATGGGGTAAATCTGCCACAGGCACCCTAAAGGGGCCTCATGTGGAGCTTCTCCCATACCTCACCTTCACCCCGGCCCCCCAGTTCCAGGGAGCCCCTGCTACCTGGGAGCGACTCGTTTACCAGGCCCAGGAGGTATTTGGACATTGGGCCCTCAAGTCCTCCTCCACTGCAGCTCCCACTGAGCCGGGGGCTATTGCCCAACTGAGTGCCTATGCCCCTTGGATTGTATCTGATGGGGGCACATCGCCTTCTCCCCGAGCAGGAATGCTGTGTGCTACCTGTAACACCCTCAAAGTTAAACTCTTAGATTTTTCCAGCTCAGCTCAGAAGGCCGAAGCAGAAGGCGTCCTACTGGCAGCCTCTCACATTGTGGCAGCCCACCCGAAAACACGCGTGGTCCTGGGAGTGGACTCAAGCTACTGCGTGTCCATCCTGATGGGAGAAGGACGGCCCACCGCTCATGAAGAAATATGGGCACAGATTACTCAACTGGCAGCACAGTCCAAGCTGCCATGGTTTGTTACTCATTGTCCTTCACACAGGTCTGACAGTAACCCTCTTCATTCCAGCCTGGATCTACAACTCCGAGAATATAAGTGTAACACATCCCAGGTTAACATTATCTCTTGCAGTGATCCCTTCATCACCTGGCTTCATAAAGAGTGGGGGCACCTGCCTGCCCGTGCCCTACATCAGCTGTTGACTGACCGAGGGAGACGAACATCGAGCGTGTCTAGGCAGCAGTGCACCCAAGCTGTTCAAGGGTGTCTGAGCTGCCAACAGGCACGAGTCACTAACAAGCCTGTCTATGCTCATGGTGCTTATAGCCCTGAGCACTTTAGCCCAGGTAAAACCTGGCAGATGGACCTCATTGGCCCCCTCCCGGGGGCCAAACAGTATCCAAAGGGACTTGTAATAGTTGACCTAGGGTCTCGTCAGTTAATGTGTTCTCCCCTCAGGCGATCTACTGCACCAGCTGTTTCTGTAGCCCTTCTCCAGGTAATTGCTGCCTGGGGGGCACCCGAAGAGATCCAGACCGATGGAGGGCCACCGTTCACCAGTAAAGCTATAGACCAGACGGTGTCCCAGTGGGGGGTGCGTCTTCACACCCACCTGCCATATCACCCCCAAAGCAACGGAGTCGTAGAGAGACGGATCGGAATGCTGAAGACCCAGATTCGGGCCATACTTAGCACCCCTGATTACAAGGGGTGGGACCGGGTCCTGCCTCAAGCCCTCATTTCCCTTAATACAGCATACAGCCGATGGCCAGAAATTGCTCCTAAACCACGGGAACCTTGGAAACCTGCCTATAGTATTTCTCAGCCAGTGTGGGTCTCTATTCCCAATGCCCAGGGAACCTGCACTCCACTAGCAGCCACCATCATCACACCTGGCCGGTTCCCTAACACCTATCATATTCAAATAGATGGACGGGGCAAGCCTGACCTGGTCCACCACAACTGGCTTAGTGTTCAGTCATAACAGGCCCTAGATGGGCCACTTTTCTTTTATGTCTCCATAGGAATCAGTCGCCATGATTGCCGCCCCGCCTCGAGAAAACCCCCTGGTTGCCTGGTTGAGAGCCTACGCCCTACAGGAGGTCCTCATCGGGAACCTGTCAGATGTCCCCCCATCACACGATTGCGTTGCCTGTACAAGACCAAAGGCCTCAGAGGGAGGGTCCCCCTTCCTCTGGGAGTTCCTCCCGCTCATGAACCTGACTCCACAGCATCCAGCTTCAGCCTGCAACAACACAAACTGGGTTCATCGGCCTCTGTTCACGTGCAACACCACCAGCGACGACCGAAGACCCAACTCATTCGCCCCTGTTGCGGTGACAGGACCACTCCCAGCAGCCCCCTGCATCGTGTTCTTTGGCTTCTCCAATCCCACTCCGTTGGGGCAGTATCCCAATTGCACCCAATGGTTCATAGGACCTCAGCCTAACTCAAACCCCAAGAAAGGAAGCTCAAGATACTGCACTGAGTTCATCATCTTTCAACAAGTAGAGTGTTTAACCCCACCCAATACTTATCCACAGCTCAGACCCATGTAGAACTGAGACAGGTCAGAGCCGCCCACCTACTATGGATGGAGGTCGATATACCACCTGGCCAGAAATCCCCCCAGCGAAGCTCCATCCATGACCAGTTTTTACCCTCTTCCCCAGGACAAGTGTGGCTCTGTGGGAACAACATTGCCCGGACTGCTCTACCCGCATTCCCAAAGGGGGTATGTGCCATCGGGCAACTCGTCATAAAGGGAGGAGGGCTCTTTCACCACCGTCGCCCCTTCTTCTCCTCACCACGCAAACGACGAACAGCCACCGCATGGGAGCGACTCAAGTCAGCCACCGAGATGGTCATAGGAGGGTACATACAGTTTAACCCCCTCTCATACAGTTTAACTTTACAGCAAATCCGTGGACTGTCGCTTGGTCTGGAAGCCCTCACCAACATCACAGCAGAAGGACTTCGTCGAACCAGCGACGCCCTCACTATCCTAGCCAACTACGCCGAGCAGAACCGTCTTCTGATCCAGACCATCCTACAGAAGGACTTTTGTGTCGCCTTGGAGGACCTCGATCCTCGCTTTAAAGGACAATGTTGCCTGCGCCTTCAGCCTGGGTGGAACAATGTCTCAGCCGTGGCTGACCAACTATCCTCCCTCGCCGTCCAGATTCGTAAAGAGCGTAAGCAGTGGGATTGGTGGCAAGCTCAGTGGTCCAGCTGGGGGTTGGGGACCTGGGCTCAGTCCATCAAGCAGTGGCTTATCACTGTGGCTATTGTTCTTGTGGCCTTTCTGTTGGGGATAGCAGTGGTCAAGCAGCTAATTCATAAGGTTGTGTCAGCCCTGCCTTTGCAGGTGAGGTATTCCCCCATCCCCTTGGACAGCAGCAAACCACCACCTCCATACTACGAAGACGATGACTTGTAAAACCTTTCTTTTTTCCTCTTTTTTTTTTTTTTTCCTTTTTTTGGTCTTTGCATGGGACATCCCCCTCACAGCCCGTTCAGGTCGGCCAGGGGGGCATGTCAGTTACAGCTATTCCCCTATTCCATTTTGTTTCCCCAGACTCCATTTTGTTTTCTGTTCTCCTGTGGCCGCCCTTCCCTGGCTGTTAAGTTGTTTACCAGGGCCACTGCCCTTCTCAAAGGGAGGGCCCCTTAAGTTGTTTAACAAGAGCCATTGCCCTTCTCAAAGGGATGGCCACTTGTGCTGCATGCTAAATGGGACCACTGCCCTTTTCAAAGGGTTAGTCCTGTTATCACCTCGTTGAACCTGGGCTTGGTGTAGGGTAGGCAATGTCCAGAGCTGCAAGGCCTATTGTGGTTTTAAGATCCTGGGCATGAGTCATAGTCTCATGTGCTCTTGAGTCACCTATTGCACAGGACTATGTCCAGGCATGTCTCTGGGCTTACCTTCAGTTTTTCCTCTGTGCCCCCTCCCCTGTGACAGAGGGAGCCTATCAGGATTACTGGTGGGAAACTGCTCAAGTTTGCCTTTAAAACCAGACATTTTTGAAACACACCTCAGAAAGGTTCCTGCATTGCTGCCTGGTCTGATCAGCCAGGGGTTCTGGGGGGTCCTTTCTCCGCTCTTGTTTTATTTTTGAGCGTACCCCCGTTTTTGAACCCCCCCCCCACGAAAAACGAATTGCTACCTGAGAGATCTCCTGATTATTGAGACTGTACCGAACCCTCCTTGCCTCTTCTGATGTTGCTGCTGCTTCTGCCTTTGCTGCTGCCTTGGGGACTGGTAAGAATCCCTCTGTAAAACTTTCTATACTTTTATTTTATTATTTTAGCTGCTGGCTCTGTTTCCCCAGCACACAGACTCAAGCTAAACCTTGGTCTGTGTCTTAAAACCTCTCTTAAACTACAGAGCTCTTTGCCACTGCTAAGCTCTGCTCCTGTGGGCTTTGCCTTGGGGCTCTCTGCTTTCAGCTGTATCCACCGCTGTAGCTACCATCCCTTGGCTTCCTTTGGAGCTGGGTCCTGGATACATACCACTCTGCCCTCTGTAACCTCCCCATAGCATAAGGTGCACCATAGGTCTTGTTTTTTTTAATAAGTCATAGTTTGTTAAGATTGTAGAGCTTGTAAGTTTCTGTGATATTTGTTGTGTTGCCTAATTGTTGGTTAAGATAAGTTTAGAAAATCATTGCCTGGTTGTATTCTGTAGCTGCTTGTCATTTTATATAAGTTTGATTAAGTTAGGGGATAGATAAGGTTTTTACTATTTGAATTTGTCTTCCCACTGCCCCAATTCCCCCGCCCCCGAGCTCCCCAGTCACTCATTGCAGTCTCTCTGCTGTTTAAACTTGCAGCCTGTCTGCTCTCTGTGTCTCCCTGAGTTTAAATCTCCCTCTGTAGTGCCTCTATCTTTGGTTTCTGCTCCACCACGTGCTCCTCTTCCCCCATCCTCTAACCTCATTCCTCTACCACTGCCTTTCTCTCTCTCTCTCTCTCTTTTAATCCCTTCCCCCACGTGTTCACCCCGCTCCTACTGCTGCCAAACCTCAATTGTATTACTGAAGTCTAGCATAAAACCCCATTGGTTACCCTTTTTCTCTCTCACACACCTCACATTTATATTTACACCACTGTGACACATTTTTACCTAAAGTTGTTGGTTATTTAACACATTTTACCCATAACTGTTAGTTGGTTATATGCTGCTGTGACACACCCTTTACCTAGAAATTGTTAGCTACCTGTTACATTTATACTTCAGTGTTAGTTGGTTACCAACTGTATTGTACCCAACTGTATTGTACCCCACTGTATTGTACCCCACTATTGAAACCCCCTATACTATACTAAAAGAACTCCCTCCCCAATTGCCTACCTTAACAAACCCCATACCCCTCACTATTACATTTTCCCTGTTTTTGCATTTCCTTAATAAAGTTTATTTTGCACCCCACCTGTGTGGTAATTGCTCCCCAAGATCCCATATACCTGCAGGCAGGGACACTTTTCTGCAGAACTGCTTCCTAGACATTCGGCCCCTAGTCTGTAACAGTGAATGGGATTCTTCCGTCCTAAGTGCAGGACTCTGCACTTGTCCTTGTTTAACCTCATCAGGTTTCTTTTGGCCCAATCCTCTAATTTGTCTGGGTCCCCTTTATCCTGTCCCTACCCTACCACTCCTCCCAGTTTAGTGTCATCTGCAAACTTGCTGAGGGTGCAGTCCATGCCATTCTCTAGATCATTAATGAAGATACTGAACAAAACCAGTCCCAGGACCGATTCTTGGGGCACTACACTTGAAACCGGCTGCCAACTAGACATGGAGCCATTGATCACTACCCGTTGAGCCAGATGATCAACATAAGAATAACCATTCCAGGTCAGACCAAAGGTCCATCTACCCTATTATCCTGTCTACTGACAGTGGCCAATGCCGGTTGCCCCAGAGGGAATGAACCTAACAGACAATGCTCAAGTGATCTCTCTCCTGCCATCCATGCAGAGCTTCCCAGAAGGGGCGGGGGGGGAAGTGGGGAAATTTGCCCCAGGCACCAGGTTCCACAAGGGCCTCCACGAGAATGGCTGAGGCTCCCTCCCCGACCCTGCCTCTGCCCCTCTCCCAGAGCCTCAGCCCATCCAGCAACATCCTGGAACAGCTGCAGCAGGGCCCCTGAGCTTGGCCCCACTCAGAGTCATGTGGTAAGGGTGCGGGGCTGCGAGCTCCAGGCCGAGTGGCTCCTCCATCTAACATGTGGCTCTGAGTGGGTTGGCTAAGGTGCAGTGAGTCCTGGGGACAGTCAGGGAATAGGGAGAGGGCAGAGGTTGGGGGGTTGGTCAGGAGACAGGGAACCGGGGGGGGGCGTTGGATGGTGGGCATTCTGGGGGTCTGTCAGGACTCAGCAAGTTGGGGAGTGGATAGGTGTTGGGGCAGACAGGGAGCATGGGTGGGGTCTTGGGGTGGTGGGGGTTTCTGGGGGACACTGAGGGGACAAGGAGGAGGATGGGTCGGGGATTCTGAGGGAGGACAGGCAGTCAGGGGCAGGAAGTGGGTGGGGGTTAGCTAGGGGGCAGGACCAGGCTTTTTGGGAGGCACAGCCTTCCCTACCCCAAAGCTCATTCAGCAGTTTGAGGCTTGCAGAAGAGCCAAGCTGTTAGCTTTTCCATTAGGGCTACCATCCCTTTCACTTCTCAAATGCCAAATTATAGTCTATATTTAATTTCAGTGCCATAGGGAGATTCATGTCAGGGAAGGGTAGCTTCGTTTAAAATTAGCCACTGGGGGAGGGATCACAAGAGAAGAGCAATATCCTTCCCAACCCTACCAAGGGAGACCCCACTCCACTGCATTTCCAGCGGCCTCAGAGGGGTTAATTCAATGGTTCTCAAACTTTTGTCCTGGTGACCTTTTCACCTAGCAAACCTCTGAGTGCAACCCCCCCTTATAAATTGAAAACACTTTTTTATATATATTTAACACTATTATAAATGTTGGAGGCAAAGTGGGGTTTGAGGTGGAGACTGACAGCTTGTGACTCCCAGTAATAACCTCGTGACCCTGAGGGGTCCTGACCTCCAGTTTGAGAACCCCTGGGTTAATTTAATTTAAGCACCCTATCTCCATTCACATGCATGTGCTATTTTGAGCATTTCAGTTTTCACAACATAGGCTCATCCCAGATTCTGGACCAAGCTCAAATGCTCAGTTCATGGAGTATGTACATAAGCTATACTAAAGTCAAACCCATAGTAACCATCTCCAGTTTGTGAGGGACCCCATGGAGCCAGTCTTTAGGAAACAGATAAATGCATGGTGGTTATGTACATTAATGGTTATTAGCCTGGATGGGTAAGGAATGGCGTCCCTAGCCTCTGTTTTTCAGAGGATGGATGGCAGGAGAGAGATCACTTGATCATTACTTGTTAGGTTCACTCCCTCTGGGGCACTTGGCTTTGTCTACTGTCGGTAGACAGGATATTGGGCTGGATGGACCTTTGGTTTGACCCAGTATGGCTGTTCTTTTGTTCTACCCTAAATGAACCCATAGTTATGGAGACAGATATGAGTCAAGGAAGCCAGCAGAGTATCAGAAACCTGGAAAAATCTCTGACTGGATAACCTCAGGGGTTTGGTCACAATCTGAGGTGGTTCAGAAGTTTTGGATTTTTTTTTAAAGCAGAATTTTATTTTTTCTTTAAACAATCAAACACAGCAAGCAGCAAATATTTGACCACACACTTCTTAAACCCCAAACCATCTTCAGGTTTTGGCAGACTAAAATTTCAGCTTTTCAATTAAAAAAACAGCAACAAATTTTGAAGAAAAGCAGGCATTGTCCATGATTTTTTTTCTGCTTTTTAAAAACCCCTAGTTTTCGATCCAGAAGAAGTTTTGATGGAAGATATTTGTCTAATCCTTTTAGCACTAGCTGATGCTGAGAACCGGTGATACCTTGTAAAGAAGTTTTCTCAAAACTGGGTTTGTGCCTAGATGCAGAAGTTTTATTTTTCCCAGGGCTGCCTGTGGGGGGGGGAGCAAGTGGGTCAATTTGCACCAGGCTCAGCAGTGGGCCCCCCACGAGAATATAGTATTGCGTAGTATTGCAATTTTTTTATGGAAGGCGCCCCCAAAATTGATTTTTCCTTGTACCCCTGAATCCTCTGGGAGGTCCTGCATCCATCTCCATCCTCTGACAGACAGAGACTAGGGACACCATTCCTTACCCATCCTGGCTAATCACCATTTATGGACTTCACCACCATGAATTCATCCAGTTCTCTTTTAAACATTGTTATAGTCCCTAGCCTTCACAACCTCCTCAAGCAAGGAGTTCCACAAGTAGACTGTGTGTGCTGAGTGAAGAAGAACTTCCTTTTATTTGTTTTAAATCTGCTGCCTATTAATTTCATTTGGTGTCCCCTAGTTCTTGTATTATGGGAATAAGTAAATCACTTTTCCTTATCCACTTTCTCAACATCACTAATGATTTTATATACCTCTATCATATCCCCCCTTGCCTCCTCTTTTCCAAGCTGAAGAGTCCTAGCCTCTTTAATCTTTCCTCATATGGGACCCTCTCCAAACCCCTAATAATTTCAGTTGCCTTTTTCTGAACCTTTTCTAGTGCCAGTATATCTTTTTTGAGATGAGGAGACCACATCTGTATGCAGTTTCAAGATGTGGGCGTACCACTGATTTATATAAGGGCAATAATATATTCTCAGTCTTATTCTCTATCCCCTTTTTAATTATTCCTAACATTCTTTTTGTTTTTTTACCACTTCACTGTTTACCCCTTTTTCCAGATTATTTATGAATCAGTTGAGTAGGACTGGGCCTAGGACTGACCCTTGGGGAACACCACTAATTACCTCTCTCCATTCTAAGAATTTACCATTAATTCCTGCCCTTTGTTCCCTGTCTTTTAACCAGTTCTCAATCCATGAAAGGATCTTCCCTTTTATCCCATTACAGCTTAATTTACATAAGAGCCTTTGGTGAGGGACCTTATCAAAGACTTTCTGGAAATCTAAGTACACTATGTCCACTGGATCCCCCTTGTCCGCATGTTTGTTTAACCCCTTCAAAGAACTCTAATAGATTAGTAAGACACAATTTCCCTTTACAGAAACCATGTTGACTATTGCTCAACAGTTTGTTTTTCTATGTGTCTGATAATTTTATTCTTAACTATTGTTTCGACTACTTTGCCTGGTACCGACTTTCTATCCACCTTATATTCCATTCATCCAGCCTATGCTACTTTAACTTGCCAGCAAGAATACTGTGGGAGACTGCATCAAAAGCTTTGCTAAAGTCAAGGAATAACACATCCATTGCTTTCCCCTCATCCGCAGACCCAGTTATCTTATCATAGAAGGCAATTAGGTTAGTCAGGCATGACTTGCCCTTGGAAAATCGATGCTGACTGTTCCTGATCACTTTTCTCTCCTCCAAGTGCTTCATAATTGCTTCAGAATTGTCTGAAATAGAGCTCAATAAAGCAAGTTGTTTTGATTCAAATCTCACCCATATTTGTGCAAACCAGGAGCATTCACTGATCCAGGTGTAAATCACTA
This sequence comes from Gopherus evgoodei, assembly GCF_007399415.2. NCBI lineage: Eukaryota > Metazoa > Chordata > Testudines > Testudinidae > Gopherus > Gopherus evgoodei. Next base: position 7,476,956 of record NC_044342.1, on the reverse strand, counting down.
GGAGCTACATGCAAATCAGTGGGTCTGATTTTCCTCTCATTCACCTTGATGTAAATTAGAAGTCACTCCACTGAAGTAAATGCATTTACACTGTCCTAAAGTGTGTGTAATTTGACGGATAATCAGGCTCATTTGCTCTACATTTTACGACGCAATAAACTTAGTTACTAATAACATTTCCCTTTTTGATTTGGTTGTGAAATGAAAAACACACTTTGAGCCCATTGCTGCAGCACTCTTTGAAAATAACATCACCTTGACTTCAGGAGAGATTTTGGTGCATTATGTCTTGCCAGATCAAATTTACTATGCAGATTTATCATGGAAATCCCAGGTTATTAATCTGCAATTCTAATTTATTGACTTCAGAATGTACCATCTGAAAAATAAATCTAAGTATAGAGATGAATTGTCTGTTTTCAGTAAGTGAATTCCTACCTTTACTGCTGCTTGGCAGGGTTGGCTGATGGATGGGATTCACATCCTGCCAGGAGCTAATCTCCAGGGGCCATTGCACTAAGACCTCTATTAGTCTGTCTATTAATACACTAATAGAATGTGCATTGGCTTCTCTTAAAATCCCCATCCATGTCCTGCTTCCTGCCTCCTTCTAGGGCTACTCTACTGCAGTGGAAAAGGGGATGTGGAGCTGGGACTCTGGGGATGAGAAAGGAGATTAGGAACTCAGGAGTTTCTGTGTTGGTAACCCCAGAGAGACGTGGTTTGAGAAGAGCAACCAGCTGCATGTGGAACAGGGACTGGATATCTGAAGAGGAACTGAATCAATAGGTCTGATGGAGAGGGCTTGTCCCTGTTATACCAGACACAGTGCTGGCAAAAATTTTCAAAGGAGCCAATGGGATTTAAGTGCCCATTATCCATTGAAATGGGCACCTAGCCCTCTTGGGTAACTTTGAAAATCCTAGTCCTAGCCTCTGCCATTTAATTTAGTGGAAAACCATCTTTGGTTGTGAGTAGAACTGGTTAGGACTTTTCAATGCAAATATTTATTCACCAGGTAATGCAATTTCTGCAAAATCAAAATTTTCTGTCAGAAAATTTAGATTTTGATCACTTTTTTCCTTCTGATTCTTCTCTTGGGAAAATCAGATCAAACTATTTTGGTTTGTCAAATCAAATCGAAACTTTTCATTTCAGGACAGCTAAACATTCGCCTGTGTTCACCTATGCTGCCCTGTTGCATCCTGGGAACTGTAGTCCACGTGCCTCATGACTATTTTCTCCCCTGCAGGCTAGTTTTTCCTGTTGGCTAAACATATCATCCATTGCTGTCTGGCTGAACCAACATGGTTCCTCTCCTGCCACACACAGGATGGTGTTGGTGGGTGTTAGTATATAGGCCTGTTTGTTAGCCTGAGATAGAATTTTGGGTTTAATTTTTGATACTCTTATATCCTTACTAATATGTGTGAACAAAAAACAAAGACACTGTATGTTGCTTCTGCCCAGCCAGATGGATTTCTTACTATAAAGAGAAGAGATAGAGTTTATAGTGTTACAGGGTATGGTGGAAGTGTAATATATACAAGCATACACTGTAAGGTTGCCTGGCTCCTTTCTCAAGCCAGGGTCAAGCAACCAGTTAGGAGAGCCAAGGGAGTTGAGGGGAGTCATGAGAAACACTAAAAGCCAAAGAAAAACCTAGTCTTGGCCAGTACACAACCTCACTCTTTGCCCCTCCCATGAGATACAAAAGAGATGGTACCAAGACCACATATTCATGACCATCCAAAATGGAACTTGACCATAAGTTGTAAGGGATGTGACTGCGGGCATGCACTGTAGGTATATTTGGGCCTGCTAAGAAGGAGGAGGTGAGAATAGGGAACAGGACACGAGCAAAGGCTCTGTGCCATCAGAGATATGAATATGCTTGCTTGAAACTAACCAAATATCCCATTGCCTGCACTTTGGACTTCTGGTCTTCTGCTTTCTGTCTGCTTGACAAGAACAGGGGAAGAGTCGGGCCCTCAAACCAGTGGGACTTGGAGATAACATCCCATTGAGAGATACAGGGCAGTTTTCCATCTCAGAACTATTCGCTCAGGTTCTCTGTCGATGCAGAAATATGGCACTGTCTCTGGTATACCAGGGGCACATTCTCTATTCTCAGATCTATTGTTCCAGTTTCTCTGCAGAGGCTTTGGCACTGGTTACAATGAGATTATTTTTATAAGCATTTCCTGCACAAGGGTCTAGGATATAAAAAGAAAAACAAAACAAACAAGCAAACAAACATAAAGCTGATATTTTGAGGTAATCACATGACTCCAGGAGTTTTGACCCTTGCAATAGGCCTACGGTGCCTATGTGTTTATCTAGTCCTGTATAAATTGCACACAGTTATAGATTCTTAGATCCCAAAGTCATTGTGATCAGCTAGTCTGACAGCCTTTTTAACACAGGATTTAGAATTTTCCCCAAAATAATGGACACTCAAGGACATAAGGAATTAAGACTAAAAAAGTAAAATGTTTCCCCAGAAGTCTGAATTTCATCACGTTTCTATACTCAAATGTACAGTCCTATTTTTTTTCCCAACAGACCAAACAACTCAACATCTTACAGCTTAGTAGCGCAATTAATGCTATCACCCTGTGCTGGATTCAAGAAAATGACCATAAAGATGTAAAGCTTTTTATACCAACACTCTGAGCTTGGGTTTCCCCAAAGTTTTCATAGGAGGGGAACCAGTTTCTAAGAAAGAGATCATCTAATCATGAGTACCTCCTCTGTAATCACTTGGTCTGGTTCAGAAACCTTCTTTAAGGGACCAGGTTGACACAAAAATAGTTATAGAGAAAATGATTAAAATAAACTCATCCACACATCTAATCACAGGTGAATTTACATATGGGGAGCATAAAAATAGTCTCCTAGACTCCACGGGCAGAAGGGATCATCATGATCACTTAGTCTGACCTTGTATACATTATGGGCCACAGACCCTCACCCATCCACTCTTGTAACAGGCTGAGAGCATCTGGCTGAGCTACAGAAGTCCTCAAATCTTGATTTAAATACTTCAAGTTACAGAGAATTCACCATTTACACTAGTTCAAACCAGAACCATGCCCAATGCTACCGGGGAAGGTGAAAATCCCCCATGGTCTCTGTCAATTTAACCTAGGGGAAATTCTTTCCCATCCCCAAATATGGCAATCAGTTAGACCCTGAGCATGTGGGTAAGAGTCACCAGCCAAAGGGGATATGTAGTAGTTTGGAAGGAATAAGACAAAAAGTAGCTGCACAGGGTGCAGAGAGGAGATTGTATGTGTGTGTGTGTATGTGTGTGTATATTGAGATTTGTTGGAGAATAAGTCTTCTGGAAACTCTAATAGAGATCTAAACTAAGCTTCAACTAGTAGGAATAGTGTTGATTAGTGAGAGTGCTAGGAGGAGTACAGGATCAAAGAACCACTTTCTTTAACAATAAAGTCTAACTCTGTCAGTGGTCTATTTACCTATGCTACTTCCATAACATTTTTTTCCATGTACTCCATCTTTACAACATCTAAGAACCCTAACTGTGCAGCCATTAGACCTGGTCAAAATTATTCATGCTAGCCATTCTTCTATCAGACAATGTGGTATTCTTAAAACTGAAATATTCAGTGGTAAAATATCAATGGCTGGCTTTTTTAAATTGCCTTCTGGAATGAAATCCATGCTGACCTGAAAGGTACACAACTCCTAACTCAATTTTTATTCAATCGTTATTCAAGACAGCTATAGTGGAATTTGCATGAGTACAAAATAACGAACGTCCCCAAGACTTGGTCCACAGAAAATGGAAATGATCTTTTAGCTTCCTTAGTTTGCTTCCCTAGGGCTCATGAAGCATCATTGTCCTTGTGGGTCATTCTAGTGCTCTTTCCTGCCTTGTACCAAGAGAGTGGTCTCCTACCCATTCTCTTGGGAGAACTGACTGAACAGTCTGTGTCCCAATTTCCCAACCGCTCCAGACGATAGACACCAGAGACTGATGGGAATTGGAACACCAGATCTGAACACCTCTTGAATTCCAGGGATCATCCAATCCTTATTGAAATCCCCCCACCCCCACCAGCCACGTCTTTTCCCTGGTCTCACTAACATTCCTTGTGGGTAGAGGACAGACAGAGTTTGGATATACAAAATAGAAAGGAGATTATTTACTAAGGTTCCTGGAGAGAGACTGACATGTGGTTCTCTCAGTCTTTCCAGCTCAGCTTGTATCAATAAAAAGGATCTCTATCCATCCTGGCCTTACATGCCATAAGGAGGATGCTGCTCATATTCCACCAGCATGGAACTCTCTGTCTCTTTGGAGGGCTGTGTCTGTAACAGAGGCCCGGTGGACAGCAATCACACCACAGAAAGCTTTCCTTAGTGCCCCCTTCACTTCTTGGTTTCTCAGGCAGTAGATGAAGGGGTTCAGCATGGGGGTGACAATAGTGTACATGACCGACACCAGCTTGTTCAAGTTAAAAGGGTGGATCTTCTTGGGCCGGGCATACATGAAGAAGGAGGTTGAGAAGAAGAGGATGACCACAGTGAGGTGGGAGGCGCAGGTGGAGAAGGCTTTCTTCCTCCCTTGGACAGTGCGGAGGTGCAAGATGGTGGCAATGATGCACAGGTAGGATACAATAGTCAAAGAGAGCGGGACCATCAAGATGATCAAGGCTAGCGCAAAGTCCACAGTCTCTGCCAGTGACATGTCGGTGCAGGCCAGGTTCAGCACTGGGGAGATATCACAGAAGAAATGGTTGATGATCCCTGGGCTGCGAAATGTCAGTTGCGAGATGAACGACACTTTGACCAGGGAGATGGAGAAGCCACTTACCCAGGAGACAGCTGCCAGCTGCAGGCAGAACTGGTGGGTCATGATGGCCGGGTAACGCAGCGGGTTGCAGATGACTGCTATGTGGCCATAGGCCATGGAAGCCAGCAGGACACACTCAGTGCATAAGAGAGAGCTCAAGAAGTAGAGTTGGGTCATGCATCCCACAAAGGAGATGCTCTTGTTCTCCACCAGGAAATTCACCAGCAGTTTGGGGATGGTGACTGAGATGTACCAGGATTCCAGGAAGGAGAGGTGACTGAGGAAGAAATACATGGGGTTGCGGAGGTGATGGTTTGTCTGGATCAAGGCAATGATGACCATATTCTCCAGGAGGGTTAGCATATAGGCACCAGGAATATCACAAAGAGCAGTATCTGTAGCTCCAAGATGGTTGGGAATCCCAGCAAGATGAACTCCTGGACACCGGTGTCATTCTCCTGCTCCATATGGCCCTTGAGGGTCTGCAGAGTCAGAAATAGACAGAAATAAGTGGATGAAGTCACAGATGCCTGTTTTCTTGATATCTTTCACTTCAGCACTTTACTTTGATACTCCTCATTATTAGACCCAACTTCTAGTTTTGGAACCCCTCACCATTGAGGGAACTATGGCCCAGATTCTCAAACGGTGACTGCAAGTGCTATACTAATTTGCCCTGATAGAAGATCTCACTCAATATTACCCTAACAACTCAACCATCCTGAAATCAAAGCTGTATAGGGGGAGATTTTAAAAAGCATCTAAGGGATTTAGGAGGGGAAGTCCTATTGAAAATCAGTTCAACTTTTATCGAAGATTCTTGTGTGGCCATCTTCTCACTGTAGTATGTGAGCACTTGCATGTAGTTACCCTCACAACACCGATGTGAGGTTGAGTTGTGCTATTATGCCCAATTAACAGATGGAGAATGAACAGATGACCAGATACTTGAGATGCCTACAGATGCAGATAGGATTCTAGTGTAATTTACAAAGGGACCTAAGTGATTTAGGTACAGACAGTTGGTGGCAGGGCAGAAATGGATCCTGGGGTCTCTCAAGTCCCTGACTAGCACCATAAGTACTGGATCATCCCTCCTCTCATATGTGCTTTGGCACATTTGAAAATCTTTCCCATTGTCTTTAAGAGGGCACAAAGTCCTTGCAGGAAACTGTAGAGTGCACAATGGCAGAGAAGATCCCTTGTTTACCAGTGGAAAGGATTTGTGCACCTTGGAACTATTTGCACACATCCCTGCGTCTTCAATTACCTGCTACCAGTCAGAACAAAGGCCTCGTCGTTGTTATAGGAAAGTCCAGTGGAGACTTGTGTTCCATTTGCAGCAGTGGGTCAGAAAAAGAATCAGCTATGTTAGGATGCATCAAGATATCAGTAGGAATCTGCCTACTTAAAGGCAAAGAAGAAAAAAATTCAGATCTCAATTGCAATGTGGCAGATCAAGAATAATGCTAACTTTCATCCCAGAGGGGAAAGGAACGGATACACTTTATGTGTAAGGTAGTAAGAGGTATGTTCCTGATTAGGAATCAAGCTTCCTGGGGTCTATTCCTAGTCCTGCCACTGAGACATTGATCAGTGCGTCTCACTGTTCAATTCCTCACTTTCCCCATCTGTCATGTAGTTATAATAAACCTACCTTCATAAAGAGCTTTATAGAATGGAATACTCAATAACAGAATGGGTCATATCTGATGTTAACTAGTTCTGTATTAAGATTCCAGATATGTTGCCCATCTATGTGTCATTCTGAAGCCTAGAGTGTCTATTGAGTCAGTGTAAAGTGGTGAAAACAGCCCCAAGCATGGTGGAGGGTGCTTTTTGTTCAGAATATCATCAGGTTCAAACATCACTGGGACTTGTGGTTCCCCGCCATCCTATTTTTTAAGTTCTCAGCCATTCTGACTTCACGAATTACACCTCTGCAGTGTATGGCTACAGTAAGGCAGGAATACATTCTATGCCAAGAGTCCGAGACCATTGTGATATCATAGGTAACTCAACCAATTACCACCCTTACTTTACAGCTAATTTGTGTTCAATAATTTCATTGGTTGTATGAGAGAGACTACACAATGGTGGATTACTTTGTCTAATTGCCACATCCATTATGCTTTCAGCAACTAGTGTTAAAAAAAATTGCTATTATATCAAGAAGAAGACAGTTCACTTTTTGATGTTCACTTTATAGCCTGCTACTATCATATTCAATCTGGGGTCTAGAAAGCTCAATAGAAAATCATCATCACAAGTGGAAGAAGGAATGAAAGGAGGACAGATAGAGACATTAGATTTTTAGCTTTGAGTGCTGCTGATGTTGCATTAAATTCATGGCCAAAACAAAGTTGGCCATTTTTATGTGCTAGTTTTGCGAAGACTGATGCAAGCACTTAACTTTAAACACGAGTAGCTCCATTATTTTCCACAGAACAACTTGTGCATAAAATTCACCATGCTATCTTTGCAGAATCAGTATTTGTATGCAAATTTTGAATCTTAGTAGAGGAAAACTCAAATTACAAAAAGGTGAAGCAAAATATAAGAATGGTCAACATTTGATGTTAATTTCAAATCATATTTGTCTATTAGTATTTAGTGTTACTAGCCATTAATTTCCATTTGTACTAGTGTCACATTCATTTCATCTCACAGAAACTAGAATAGGTTAAAACATAATAATATTTAGATGTGACGTGATTCATAATACAAAACTTGGAGGGGAAGTGTTTAAAAGAGATTAAGCGATTTGGGAGCAGAAATGCCAGTGAAAGTGAATGATGCTTTTGAATATCTCCCTCAGAACTGACATAAAATAAAGGGTTATATTCTCATCTTCATTGCACCAACAGAAACAAGAAGTAAATATGAGATTTGCAAAGGAACTTAAGTGAAATATATAAACAAAATCCCATCGGGTTCCAACGGGAATTGGGCATCCTTCCTTTACCTTAAATCCATTGAAATCAATGGAATCCCTTCAGATTTACCTAAGAACATAAAAATAGTCATACTGGGTCAGAGAAAAGGTCCATCTAGCCCAGTATCCTGTTTTCTGGCAGTAGCCCAAAGAGAATCAACAGAGCAGGTAATCAAGTGATCCATTCCTTTCGCCCATTCCTAGCTTCTGGCAAACAGAGGTTAGGGACACCGTCCCTGCCCATTCTTGCTAATGGCCTTTGATGGAGGTATCCTCCATGAATTTATCTAGTTCTTTTTTGAACTTTGTTATAATCTTGGCCTTCATAACATCCTCTGGCAAAGAATTCCACTGGTTGACTGTGTGTTGTCTGAAGAAATACTTCCTTTTGTTTGTTTTAAACCTGCTGCCTATTACTTTCATTTGGTGACCCTTACTTCCTGTGTTATGAGAAGGAGAAAATAACACTTCCTTATTTACTTTCTCAATACCAGTCATGATTTTATAGACATCAATCATATCATCCCTTAGTCATCTCTTTTCCAAAAGTCCCAATCTTATTAATCTCTCCTCACACGGAAGCCGTTCTATACCCCTGATCATTTTTATACTGGTGCAACTGAGATCAGGAAAATTCTCAGCAAATCAAACATATTTAACCTGGGGTTTTCAAAACACTTATGTGAATTAAGTGCCCAGCTCTCATTGACTTGAAAAGAGAGTCAGTCTATCTATCTATCTCTTCTCAGCTTTTTTTGAAAACCCTGGCCTTAAAGACCAAGTTTGTACAGAAGTTGAGATTTTATTTGCATGAACGTAACATAAGCAAAGAAATAGTACAGCTAAAGGAAGATAATAATAAATCATGATGCCGTTCCTATTCTAGTGACAGCACCGACAATACATTTATGTTGCAGGAATCAGGTTTTGGGCTGATTTTCTACTAGACAGTGAGTCCTTCTCTGTATTGCATGATGTGAATTGGGGTTTTTATATATGTGTGTGTGTGTGTGTGTGTGTGTGTGTGTGTGTGTGTGTGTGTGTGTGTGTGTGTGTGTGTGTGTGTGTGGTTTTATATGTTATATCATATTATATGCTAAAGGGTTTATCATAGTCACCATGTAACAAGAAAGGAAGGAAGAAAATAAGTTCACCAACAGAAAAATGAATTACTAAAATTTACTTGAAATAAAATTAAAATTCTTACAGTGTGTAGATCTTTAGAGCTCTGACAATCTACTGAATAACATGTGTCTGTAACTCTGATATTCCCAAGAACATATTAAAGTGAGGAAAAGAGTAAAAATTCACTCACTCATTTGTGAACATAACCTATAAGCAACAGAGCCAAATCCAGATTATTGTTTTATTCCATTCTTTCAAGAAAAAATTATTTTTGAAGTTGATGAGAGTCTTGCCTGAATAAGATTAAGTAAAATCTAAAGAAGAATTTTCAAAAGGTTTTGGCTTTTTAATCTATGTAACCCCATACATATTTATCTTCCAGTATATATACACACACTCACACTCATCTCTCTTTGGCTCTATTGCATATATATTCACCCACTATGTTTCTCTATGTGCATGTATACTCGTTTCTCCATCACTCTCTCTACATATATACTCA